>NW_018397257.1:2573786-2610905 GCF_002168275.2 Theobroma umbraticum | reverse complement strand
AAGATCACCTATTTATAATAGTTAAGATAAAACCTAATCAAATAGTAATCTTAATCTTAAATAAAGACTTAAAGTACTAAAATTCTAATAAAGATAGGAAAAAGAATTTCAAACTAAATAAAATAAAGAAAATAAAATCCTAAGCTAATGAAAATACTAAATAAAATAAAATTCTTAATGCGCCTACATCACTTTTGCTCCTATCTAAGGCTGCGAAATGAACAACTTCAAGTCAGCTAAAAAATGCCTTCCCTGGATCATTGTACTTATGGGTTAGCCAAAACTTTAAGAAATTAAAAGTAGTTTCCCTAACTGAAGTTCTGATTGATGCCTGTTTCTGGTGGCAATTCTCCCTGTTAATACCCACATACTGATGAGCTGTGGCATTTGGAATCTTGCTATTATGTTCACAATTTCTCAAGAAGTGTTCAGTGGCCACCCCAATTGAACTCTGTTAAACTTTTTGCAATATTGCATAACTGGAGGATACAGAAGTAGTTTGAAAGCAGTTTATCAATCAAGAAAAAGAAAATGTTTGAAAGCAGTCTAGGCGGTTGCTCTTTAAGAAGCATGTGCAATTGAGCAAGTTGAATAAAGACACGTAATAGTACCAAAGATGAGGATAGAGCCAACTTTGTCTACATTTTATGCACCTTGACGATGGAGGTGTATTTGAAAAATACCAGTAATCACTTTTGGTTAAATAGATGCTTCATTGAATTCAGTTGTTTTCAAGCCGGTTATTAGAGTGTTCTATTGTACGAAATCTGATTGCTGTGTTGGTATTCTTTGTGGCTAAAGATTTGGTTTTGCCCTTTTTTGCAGAATCAATGCCTTGGTTCTGTTGCAGGTGGGAGCAACCTTACATTTTCTGTTTTACTTCATACTCCCATTTAAGCATTCTAGTTATGTGATCTGCGGAAGCAACTCAAATAACATCTTTGAATATCCAATTATGTTTGGTGCTACATAAAACTGTATGTTTGTTTCCACAACACAGAACAATTGATATGAGAAATAGTAAAATTTGTCCTGTAGATGTAAGATTTTACATCATTTATATAATAATGAAGGAAAATTACTGTGAATAGCTTTTGCTTCTCTAGTCTCTCGGCTATTCTGTCCATTCTCAGGTTCTTGAATTAATGGAACGGGAAGGAACAAAAATCATGTAACCTAGTTTAGTATTTAAACTTAAGTTGAGATGGAATTATGTTTCTTTAGTTGCAAGGTTGATATTGCAGAAACATGGTTACAAGCAGAAATGCAGAAACATGAGCCGAAGGAACCGAGTAGAGCATGGGATGCAGATTTTAATCTACCATGCTTAAGATGGTTAGAGCTTTTGTCTGACATTCTGCCCAAATGTCTTGTCATTCAAAGCATTCTCTAAATGGAAGTTTCCCAAGATATTCATTCTGAGCAAAGCTAATGTGAATTACTTGGAAACTTCTGAAGATATGATAAGATGCTACGGCATAGTTGCAAGGTAACATAAAAGGTTTAATTAAACATCTGTTGGGAACCAAACATTTAAGGCGTTTTACATTAGCACAAAGGCTAGGAAGTACTAGCACATTTCTAAAGACACTCTGCTATTTCCTTTGCTTTCAATCACACCAAAGTCATACCTCTTAGTCGAGAAAACTACAACTCTACAAAGTTGATTCTGATGTTTCGCTTAACCATCACATGGTAATTCTTTATCCGTTTGCTATTCTCAGAAGAATTGCGTTCAACTTCCTGTAAATGAGTGTATAAACAATACATGGCAGACAGAAGTCAGAATAGAAAGCAACTTCAGCATTCATCCTCCGAGAAGCATGTCTTACCCAGAATTTGGGCTTCTTCAATGAGTTCCTTTCAGAGGTCGAAAGACAAGGACATTGCCAAATAAACATACCAGAGCAATGTTCATTCTTCTTCTTAGTCTTTCTATAAATCTTGTTGGAATATGGATTTTTTTAAATGGATCTAAATCCATTAATATATCTATATAGACAAAAGTTGCTTGTTTGTTGGTCATTAGAATTGCAAATCACTTATGAGATAACTTTATATTTAATTTATAATTTTTTTGGCATATCTTTTATTGTTTTTCTTAAATAACGATCGTTGTTATTAACTTGAAATATTATTTTCGCTGAACCTTTCAATGTTTAAAGCTTTTCATCTAAAATCTTCTTCAAATCTAGCATGAAGGCAAAAATGTTAATTTTGTTGGGAATAAATAGGTTAAGGTGGCCAATCCAAGTTAAACGCAAATTTTGTGGTCATAAATGGGTTGGCATGATGATTATGACACAAATTCGACTATACAAAATCTAAACTCACGTAATTGTGAATCGTGTTTGTATCCAAAAATTACGAGCACTATTTCACAGTTTCTTTATCTTCTTCAATTTATCAAAATTAAGTAAACAAAGTGTTCAGTCTCCGGACGGGAGGGCTAGCCTTGCAATCAATAGCAGATATATTTTAACATGATAAATTATTGCCACGTTGTGTTCTTTCCAATACATGTGCTCTGATTTCTTTATATTTACTTTGGTAGGATGATAAGAAATTAGTCACATTTTGCACGTGGCATGTGAAGCATGATTAATGTGGTTATCACCACATAATAAAAAAAGAAGAAAAAAGGGACTTTAACAATTCAAATTTGAAAATCTATTCTCTTTTACCAAAGTTGTTGACAAAAGTTAGGTATTCTTTGACTTATTAGCTGATAGTGTTGAAGCATATATGCATTTGACGGAATAAGAACCTAAACCATCGAAGTTTTTTGTTAATAATTAAATCCAACCCTTTTCACCACATCTTTCATCTAGTTTTTGCTTTAATTGGTTCCTAGCTAGTTTCTTTCAATTTTTGGTCTTACATTGTCGATCTTTTAGTAATTGTGATGTTATGTTTCTTCATGTTACACAACAACCAGCGAAGCAATGTGATCACATGAATATCGGTGAAATTTAATAATGACCAGGCTTAGTGATTATCAAATAAACATGCAGTGTAAAACTTTTGAATTGTTTATGTTGCAGTCTGACGAATCTGATCATACATAAGGTGCTAGCAAATGGGATCACCATCGACGTCCTCTAACAAGTTGCCAATAAAATAAGGGTATTCTTCGGTGTTGCTTTGTAGCCCGCCTTGCTAGCGAAATGTTGCTTTTAAGATATAAGCGAGCATAATTCAAGCACTTGAATAACTTCTCTGATGTTTCCTCTACTCTTATCCACGTTTAACTCGTGTTTCTTAGTTTAGATTGATTGTACCTATAAATGCAAGATTCTTCTTTGTAGCAACAATCACTTAAGAATTACGTGGATTAGTTCTCAATCACCTTCTCCTTCCTTCGATCTCCAAGTTCAGCGTCTAATTAAGATCTGTCGTGGCCAACATACATTGATCAAACAAGCTGCTTAAATGGAGCGTTGCAGCGAGGTTTCCTTACATGACAGCAATGAAAGGAAAAACAAGAACACCAATACAAAGAAAAAGGAAAGGATGAGCAGGAGATTGGTTGTAGAGGAAGAGAGGGGAGACGTGAATGAACTGGCTGATGCTTTCATCAAGAATTTCCGCAACCAACTGAAGATTCAGCGCGAAGAATCTTTTAAACGTTTCCAAGAGATGATAAACCGAGGAGTTTGAAGTTAATGTACTGCAAGTGCAAAGTGAAAAGTAGTGATATTTCTCAGTAATGTTGTGTTATGAAGTTAATGTACTTTCAGATTCCATCAAGTCTCTGGTAATGAATATTGAGCATAATTAAATGTATAAGCAAAATCATTAAACCACCAGCTGAAGTACCAAATATTGGTACTTGGTATTTGATGTAAGATGGAAGTTGACCATGTTGAGAAAGTTTCCAAAAAAGATGAAGGAAGGGAAAGATTAAGCAATAAATTCGATAAGTTAATTGATTAAGTAGCAAGATTACTCAACTAATATTCAATGATAATCGACTAACGTGAAACAGAGGTCAACACTGAAAATTTGAAGCACGTTTAATCGATTAATGTTCCATACACACATATGTAACAACAATCTTTTAGGCTTATTTTCGGACTATATGTAGTTCTTTCAACAAAATGGCTACAAAGTTCCACATTTTGGAACCGTTTTAATTATGGAAGCAATTTTTTGAGATGACAGAATGATTCTCAATGAAAGGAACCCAATGGAAAGAAACTTGGAGATAACTGACTTTTTAAGAGTTGACACAGAAAACCGCAAAATAGTTTTCACCAGATTATCAGATAAGTTTTGTTCATTTCTCGAATTTATTTGCATGATTGCCTGAATTTAGTCGTTACATATTTAAAAGGAGTTATGATGTTACAATTATGTTTCTATTAATCATTTTATAATCAACTTGTATCGAATCAATTAGTTGAAATTGAACGTCCTTAATAACTTTATAAAATGAATATGCATAAATCTATCAATAGTCCTAGAAAATTGAAAAATTGCCATTACTAGGGAAAGGCTTCAAAGAGAAGCTTAAAAAATTAAAACGAAGATTTGTCTCTTGAAGAGCTTGCGAGTTATTTTTAAATTGCAGAACAATATTGCACGGAATATGAGAAATGAGAAAAGAAACAAAAGATTCATGTATCAAAATGTACATGAGATGGGGGAAGGATAGTTTAACCAACCCATAATGTTAGTTTCACCATGATTTTGAAATGACAAAATTAATTGATCTAAATATGCTTTGAAAATGCTAGAAAATATTTTTAAATTTGAAGAAAATCTTCAAGAGTTTTGAAGTTGATTATGCAAAGAAAAATGCTTTTAGACAAATTCAAACTCTAAACTACCAACCTTAAGAATCGACCTATCGAAAGTAAAGAATCGATTCTCAACTATACAGAAAGCAAAAATTATTTTCTTTTTATAGGAGATATCGATTCTCTAAAAAGAAAAAGTCAGTTTTGCAAAATATAAAAGCTATTGGAATAGGCAAGAATCGACAACTCAGAAGGCAATAATCGATTCTAGGAAAATAGAAGATAAAAAGAAGAAATCCAAGCATGAAAGAATTGATTCTCCATGAAGCAATCGTCGATTCTGAGTAAGAAAGAGTCAACAAGCACAAGCCTGAAGACAAAGAATTGAGTCCTGAAGAAGAAGATATCGGTTCTTGGAGCATCAAAGACAAATATCAAAAACCTTAGAAAAGAAGAAAGAAATGGAACAAATGGATACGATTAGAGCATCAAAGATCAAGTTAAAATTAAAATTTTGATGCTTGACTATAGTGAAGAATCGACACTTGGTGAAAGAAGAATTGATTCTTGAAAAATTGTAAAGGTACCACCTTTGAACCAAGTTGAGAAAGAATCAACATCTTAAGAAGAAAGAATTGATTCTTAGGATACAGAAGTTCTAGACTTTAGGAATGATATGAAGAATTGATACCTCATGGATAAAGAATCAATTCTACCAAGTTCCAAACTAAGGCAGATATCAATTCTCGATATGGACGAACTGATTCTTCAAGTACAATAGACTTAATCCAATTGGCCTAAACATTCAGAAAATCATTTCAAATTTGCCATAACGGGTAAATTCTCTCAAGACCTATAAATACCTACATTAGAAAAGAAAAGTAGAGAAAGAAAAAAGGGAAAAAGAATAGACAAAAAAGAATACAAGCTGAGTAGAGATTAGAAAGCTAGAAAAGCTTAAAAATTCTTCCTTTGGTTCAAAAAAGAGCAAAAATCGCAACAAGATCATTCCTTTCTTCATCATCACAAATTTTTGAGGTGAAACATTCCTTTATTAGTCCTTATCTAGCAAAATTCTCTCATATTTTTGTCCTCAAATTGCTTATCAGCCTTGTTAGAGCTCTTAAGGTTTTTACACTCTCTAGTATCTATTATTGTTAGTTATACCTCTAAGCAAAAGGTAGTGTTAAAAGTTATACCTCATTTTTAAAAGGTAGAGTTTAGTTATACCTTCATTAAAAAGGTAAAAAAGGTTGAACTTGATCCTTGATAGGAAATTGGTTGTAAAGGTTGTGCTTGATCCTAAAAAGGTAGTGACTTTTGTAAAGGTTATGCCTGATCCTAAGAAGCTAGTAACTTTTCTAAAGGTTGTGCTTGATCCTTGAAAGGTAGTTACTTGTAAAAGTTGTGCTTTAACTTATGTTGAAAAGACAACTGATAGTGGATTGAAACTCCTTGTGCTATCAAGGGAGAGGAAATAGGCATCGAAAGGCTAAACTTTTGTGAAAATTGGCAAGTACTCTTTACTTTCTACATTTCCTTTGCTTAGCCCATAATCTACTTTTACAACTATGTTTTTTAAATATTCATACTATCTTGCTTTAAAAATGGGATTTTTATTTGATAACCAATTCACCCTCCTCTTAGTTACTTTACTTTAAGCTTATTTATCTAACACACAAAAAAGAAAAGAACTTTATGCTAATGTTAAACAATTCAAGATAAAAAAGAGTGTGTCTTTTCATTATAGAAAACAAGTTCTTTTCAAGAAAAATTATTATTTCTTGAAGAAGAAGAAAAATGGACCAACAATAAAAAAAGAAATCTTTTATTGTGATAATTTCTCAAATTAATGTGTTGTAAAAAAAAGGAGGTTTGTAGGGGTGTTTTTTGGGCGTCTAGGTTGCTGAGATTCTAACTTTGCTGAGTTAATGGCCATCCTTTATGCTTTATGTCTTTTTGCCTTGTCCCCTACCATCGGATCTAACGTGACCATAGAGTCTGACTATAAGAATGCACTAGCATGGGTGACAAATGAAATGAAAAGACTTTTGGGTAAATGGCAAATATTGTTGTCGGTTTAATACACGCAAGTGCACATGGCCATACAAGTAATATAAAGGTAAGTTGAGTATCATTTCCCATAGACATTTGCACCTATTCTTACTAAGTATTAAATTTATAACAACCTTATCTTATCCAAGCACTTGATTGTGAATGATCAATTAAGCTAAAAATAATTATTAACTAAGTAAATAAAAAAGAATAGAATTTCACTAAGACAATATTAATTCAAAAACCTAGGATTATGGTATCTCTCAAAATTTCATCTAAATTTAATCATTCGCTTTAACTTAGACTATGGGATATGTAGCTAACCTAGAATTCATATTATGTACAGGTTTCTACTGAGATCTTACACACATGCCTTTTTAAAACTAACTCCATATGTTTATATAAATTAATTAAAAAAAATTTATTACGTTTGTGTTCTAATTTGGATGCTTAAGGTATTTAGGTATATGTCTATCCTAAATCCGAAACGACCACTTAACTTTGAAGTGAATTGAACATAGGTTATTCAAAACAATGGTTTACTCTAAATTCCCTTCATTGTGTTGCATTTAGAGATCCAATACATTTCAACTGGTGATCAAGTAGTGAAAATCACTAAGCACAAAATTAAATAAATCATGCATCATCCATTAATACTAAGCAAAAAGAAATTATATATTCAAACTACATAATGAAATACCCCATAATTTTAGAAAATAGATTTAGTTTATGATTTTTTTATAGCAAACATAACCATTTTAAGAGAAAAGATCATTTTTACAGCAAAAGAACAAGAAATGAAAACAAAAAAGAATAGCAAAGCCTCTTCCGATTCCTAATCTTCGATTGCCTTCAATTTCTTCTTTTTTTTTTTTATTGAAGAGCCTTTTTCTTTTCTATCAAAAACCATCGTTTGCTCATTCTCTGTCCTCCTTCTTTTAGTTACTAAAAATAACATATTTTTAGCCTTCAACAAACCCTAAAAGCTCAATTCCTAATTGGTGGCAATTACATAATCCATGTCAAAGCGTCGTGGCCTTACTCTATGGGCGCTGCAATGCTCTAGCCTTATAAATTTTTTTTAATGTTCTTCAATCGGTGCGATGGCCCTCATCCTTTACTACTGCAGAGCTGAGCTCTTAGACTTTTCTATGGAGATGTTGCTTCTCTTTTTGACACTACGGCCTTGAGTACAGCTTGGCCACGGCATTGCTCCTTGTAGAAACTTGGTGCAGAACTACTTCAGTAACCCATATTGCAATGTAATTTTTTCCTACCTCGAGGTTGATCTGGGTGAAATGGTAACATGAAATTATAGGATTTCCTCGTAGCTTTCTTATGGTTCAAGAATCACGTTGATTGAATCTTTGTAGCTCAAGTTATATATGAATTATCGCTATATACTCAATGAAAATCTACACTTAGTCTCCGTTACATAATTCAACACCATTTAGCTTTATGCACTTTTATGCAATGAACACCTACGAAAACAAGGACAAAATCAGTATTGGCTTAAAATAAGACTTTCAACATTAAAATGAATTAACATTATGTAAATTTAACTACATTAACATATCTTAAACTACATAACAAAATTCATAAAAGACTAACTCAATCTAACTCAAATTCATAAGGACATAGCTAATTTAACATCCAAAATGTGATTAAATAACTCTACATCATAGAGTTATCAAATATTCAACAAAGTTGACTTAATTTGCTTTTTGCTAGGTACAATCAAATTTTCTCACATTCTACGAGAAGGTAATTCTATTGCTGACTTGTCAGCTAAATATGGAGTTGATAAAACTTCTTTATTCTCAACTTGGTGATGATGTTTGATGATGAAGCTTCTAAGCTCTTAAGCTCTTTATATTTTTCTCATTATCTTTTTGTCATCCTTTTATCAAAAGGTCATAGTTTTTCTACTTTGCTACTGCTATTATGATTTGCTCTTGCCTTATGGATTCTATGTTTAAGGACATCTCTTTTACTCTTTGTTGTTGAAGACATGGGTTTTGTTTGTTTGCTTGTGATTCGGTTTATTTTATCTTTATGTTTCAGCTCATTGTTTTGTAAATCTGCTATAACCATTTAAATGTCTTGGTTGGGCATTGTCTTGGCGAGGCAACCATTGCCGCTTTTCTTTTTGTAATTACTATTTTATTATCAATGAAATCTTTTGATTGGCTGAGCAAAAAAAAAAAAAGAGGTATGGTGGATTGGTTCTAATGCTACAAAGAATGACCATTAAGAAAAGTTTGCTTTATTGGCTCAGGCACTACAAAACATGACCATTAAGACAAGTTTGCTTTATCTAATAGTTGTATGCCTTGCCATTGGCTTTGATAAAAAAAGGCCATTGATTAAAATTAAATGCTTCAAATAACGTTATACCTAACCATTTGGCTTATAGAGCATACAATGTCTCTATTAATCTTACCTTTACACTAAAGTCAATCATCTATGTATCTAGTACAAAACCTTTCCATGTGGTGCTCATGTTTCCACTAGGATAAAACCTTATTAAATGGTTCCACTAGGTTATCTTTCTAGGCTCACATTCAATATTCATGTCACCTTTCTTGATTATTTCTTTGATCAAGTGGTATCACCTCAATATATGTTTGAATCTTTGATGAGACCTTGGTTCTTTTGTTTACACAATGGCTCCATTGTTTTCATGATATAAGGATATCAACTTAACAATGTTGGGAACCAAACCTAATTTAATGATGAATTTCTTGATCCGAACTACATCTATTGCCGCCTAAGATGTAAAGATGTATTCGGCCTTAGTTGTTGAATTTACAATCATTTCTTGTTTCAAACTCTTCTAATTGACTAGTCCACCATTTAGAGTGAACATAAAACCACTTTGAAATTTGTTACCATCCTTTTCAAATTGAAAGCCTACATCTCTAAAACCACGAACTTGGTGTTGAGGAAAAGCATGCAATCATATTACAATATTTAGCGAAAATTTAAAACTTTTTCCTTAGAGAGAATCATACTTTTGTTATTTAGAGTAAATAAACCCTAACTGGAGTATAAAAATCAATATACCTAATGTCTTTTGAGTTGAAATCACAAGGATTCAGCATAATTTCAATCCTCTACAACAAGATAAGTTATAGTCGACTACAAGTTATCCAAGTATCTAGCCTCCAATGGTGATCCACTCAAATGGCAGTTGTGGATAACTTGAAAAGAGGTTAGGGTTGTTTATACTTGCAAAGCTAGTGCTAGCTAAGGAGAGGTAATTAGAACTTTATTTCGACTAAAAATAATCAAAGCACAACCAAGAACACTAAAGTGCACTAATCGACGACAAGGGCACTAAGTCTCTAGGTGAGGTGCAATCCATAAGGTTTAGTTCTTCTTAAACTATGAACAAGGTTTCAAACAACTATTATTTAATCCTCAATCAATGAATAATTCAACATGAGTTTCACTAAATAAAAGAAGAAAAATAGTAGCCCAATTGGTTGAGAGAGAGATTTGATGACTCATGGTTTAAAAAGCAAGGCTGATTCTCAAGGATAAACTCCTTCCAAATTTTCATTATAGGCCTCTTAAGGTTTTATGGATGATTTCTAGCAGTTCAGTATTACTGGTTTTGCCTTTCAATTTTCCAAATAAGTCTCATATTTATAAGCAATTGAATTGATCCTAATCTCTATAGGACATTGCATAACCTTTATGCTAATCACAAAATTGCCCAAAATTAATTGAACTATTAAATTAAGTCTTTTGAGTTCTCAACTTCTTTCAACTAAGTCTAACTTAATAAACCCCTTTTCACATTCTTCATGTGTGTGACTCATTCAGTTCTTAACATATTGGTAACAAATATTAACACTATAAAAATTTGACCTTCACCAACAAAAACAAATCTATTGAAGAAATTCTATTAGTAAATACTAACCAATTGCAGATGAATTTCGAATGGGACAACATTTATGTAATTTTTTTTTATAAAACACTGACAGAACATCAACATAATAGTTTTCGTTAGTACTTGGTCAGTATTTATTTTGCACGTAATAAAAGCAATTGGAGCGAAGACTATCGACAAATTTTATCTATAGGTATAAAAGGTACTAACAGATTTACTGACAAAAAATCCTAATTGAAATTTAGTCAACAATGGCTGTTCTAAATGTTAGTAATATATTGACAAATTTTCAAAATGTTGATAAAATTTTTGTCAATCAGGAAGGTAACTCAAATGTTAATCGTGCTTGTCGACAAAAGTCTCCATCGCTACTTCCATTGGTAAATGGAAAATAAAATGACTGAAGATAGAAACATAGGAATAGAAATACTAATAGAATTTTCAAAATATTGAAGAAAATTTTGTTGATTGATGAAGGTAAACTCAAACATCAATCACATTTGTTGATAGAAGCATCTATTGCTATTTTTGTCAAAAAATGGACAATAAGGCATTCGTTTTCACAACACTGCAACAAAAATATCAATGGAGTTTTTAAAATGCCGATGATTTTTTTATCGATCAGTAAAGGTAAACTCAAACATCAATCACAATTGCCGATGAAATTATCTATTGCTATTTCCATCAGTAAATGGAAAATAAAGCATCTGAGGTCAGAAACATAGTAATGGTAATATCAATTGAATTTCTGTCTGTAATACCTATCCAAAATGTCAACAGGTTATCAATGGATTTTTCAAATTACCGACAAAAATTTTTTCAAGAAAGTAGTCATATGTTAATTAAATGTCAATCATGCATACTGACAAAAAATTTCATCGACAATTCCATTAGTAAATTAAATTATATAGCCACATTCGACGTTTTTCCTTCCATTTTTTCTTCTACTCTTTTCTCTTTTCTCTATCTCCCTCAACCCAAAACCTTTCCAACCCACACCCCCAAAGCCTATCCTCATTGCTTGTGTAACAACCTAAGTCTTAGTACCACTAGCCAATAACTTTTGAGGCTTAAATTATGTGGCCTTAAAGC
Organism: Theobroma umbraticum; assembly: GCF_002168275.2. Classification (NCBI taxonomy): domain Eukaryota; kingdom Viridiplantae; phylum Streptophyta; class Magnoliopsida; order Malvales; family Malvaceae; genus Theobroma; species Theobroma umbraticum. The sequence continues at coordinate 2,599,118 of NW_018397257.1, read as the reverse complement.
TTAGACTCAAGTTGTTAGTAGTGATTGACTTAGACCTCTACATAAGCCTCGAGAATCACTTTCACATTCAATGTGGGATAAAGTATCACAATCCCACCCACTCAAACCCTTGATGTCCTTACCAAAATCACACATCAAATCATAATTAAAGACCATTCCACAAGATCAAGATCTCACTAGCGTAATGTGGAAGCCCAAATCAAGTTGGCACATACTTTGATACCAATATTAATGACCTAGGTCTAAGCACCATTAGCCCAGTAACTATTCAAGCCTAAACTATGTGGCCTCCAAAAGCTTAAGCTTAAGTTCTTAGTAATAATTGACTTAGACTCTTATATAGGCCTTAAGAATCACTTTCACATTCAATGTGGGATGGGGTGTCATAGCTTGACCATTGCCCAACTATGACCAATGACTGACCCAAGCCCATCATGGTTAAACCTAGCCTTTCTACCCTCGATTCCACCAAATTGCAGGATAGAACTCTACCACCAAACTCATCCTCTCTAGGTATTTCGTTCTTCTTATTTTCCCATTTTTGTTTGATTATTGTTGGTTTAACCTTTAATTTGTGGTTTGATTTTTGTTTATAGGCATTTTGTTGACTTTTCCATTGACCCTTTGCACACCCCATTTTAGCAAATTCCCCTCACTGTAGGTAATGTTGACTTTGGTGGATTTTAATCTTAAGGGATGTGAGTTGATATCATTTGGCTATTTGTTTGTTTCAAAATTATAAGCTGGTGCACTACTTGTTTGATGTTGTTTGTTTCAAAATTATAAGCTGGTGCACTACTTGTTTGATGTCATTTGGCTATGTTTGTTGGTGCACTTATGTTGATTGTTTGTTTTATGTTGGTGGTTGATGTGTTTGTTTGATGTTGGTTGTAGAATGGTCCAGATGTCTGGTGGTTTCTAACACATGTTAAAACTCATGATACTATATATGTATGGTGACTTGTTTGATGATGGTTGTTAATGGTTAAAAATAGCTATTATATCTAAAGGCGTGTACATTAATTAAGTAGTGTAATTATTAATATAAAATAATATATTAGCAAACAATTAATTAAATAAGTAATAATATTTAATTTAAAAATAAGTAAATTAGTTAATGTATTAATAACTTACTTAAATAGTTTAATTGCTTAAATAAAATTTTATTAAAATATAAGCTTAAAATAAAACTACCAAGAAGGGGAGTAGTGAATTGGTTGTTAAATAAAAATTTTTCCTTTTTTGAAAAGCTTTGAAGATGAGCAAAACTGTGAGAGAATAAAACAGCAAAACAAAATATGAAATGAAAACTAAAAGAGTAAAGAAATAAAGAATACTCAATAGGATTTTTATAAAGGCTCAACCTTATAATACCTACGTCCTCTCCCTTGATAGCACAAAGAGTTTGAATAGACTATCAGCTTTCCTTTTCAATAGAATTAGGTGTAACCTTTACAACATGCCTTTTAACAGGATCAAGTGTAACCTTCACAATATGTCTTTTATCACGATCAAGCGTAACCTTTATCGAGACACTGTCTTTTTCAAGTTCAAGCACAACATTTACACAAGATATGGTCTTTTAAAAGGTCAGGCAAAATCCCTTTACTTTTTTCCTGGAGGTATAACCAATACAACAATGGATTCTCAAGAACCTTTAGCTCAAAACTTTTAATAAGGCTGATAAGGAAGTTTAGAATCAAAAAGGTAAGAACTTTCTTAAAGATATGAGTGTTGAAAGAAGGTTTAGGCTTAAAAAGGATCAACTGAAGCATAAAAATGTGATCTTTAAGATTTGGTTTCCTCAAAGATAGGATTTTTCTACTCACATCTCTTTTTCTTGTTTTTTTCACTCTTTTCTTCTTCAAAGATGATTCAAATTGGCTCAAAATCCTTCAAAATCCTTGCTTTAACATCATCAAGGTAGGTATTTATAACCTCTATGATTTCTTACCCATTGAGTGAAATTTGAATCACTTTTTGTATGTTTCAGCCTACTTACACAATTCTGTCGTACATTTAGAATCAATCTTTTCTACTGAGTTATTGGTTTTTCACAAAGTTTGGAGGTTCCGTCTTTGGAGAATCGATTCTTTTATTCTAAGATGTTAGTTTTTCTACAATTGGGTGCAAAAGTGATACCTTTGCAATCTTAGAAAATCGATTCTTTTGCTTCAAGGTGTTGATTCTTCACCATGGTTTGGTGCTAAAATTTGAATTTAAGCTTAATTTTTGATGGTCCATCCTTATCCAATTGTACCATCTTTTCCTTGGTCATCAAGTTTCTAAATCTGGCTTTTGGTGTTTCAAGAATCGATATCTTCTCCGTCTAAAATCAATTATCTCATCTTTGCATTTCTACCTTCTGCACTGTCTCTTTAGAATCGATTCTTTGTCTTGAAGGTGTTGGTTCTTCACAAGTCCTAAAGTTTTTGTCTTTCAAGAATCGACTTCTCTTTTTCTCATAATCAATTCGTCACTGTTGATCTCTGCTTAAGAACTGACTTGTCCTTTATGCAGAATCGATTCTTCTTGTGATAAAGAATTAAATTTTGCTTTTTTGTCATTTAAGAATCAAATCTTTTCTTTCAAGAATTTGATTCTTAGGCTGGCATTTTGAATTTTGAAAATGAGTGATCTTTAAAAAACTTGAGAGATATTTCTTTAAGTTTAAGAACATAATTATTTAAATTCAAGACATGTTCAAACAATCTTAGCATTTCTTAAGTTCAGCTTCAACACTTCTTTAAGCATTTTCATTCATTTTCAAAACTCATTAAGATTAGTGAATTTTTTCATTTGAAAACAAGAATAAAGCCAACGATCTCCTTCTTTTTGATAAGACAAAATTAAGAGTTAAATTTACCCATTGAAGAAAACTCCCTTTAATAATATGCTCAAGATTTCAAATATTTTTCTCAAGTCAAGTTCCTTTTGAATTTATGCTTTTTCAAAAAGATTTATATTTTAGTTTGAAAGCACATTTTAAATCATTTTGAAAAAAAAAATCCAACAATAATGAAAGGTTAAGCTTTGCAAATTTACTTTTAACATTTCTCCCCCTTTTTGTTATACCAAAAAAGAACAAAAAATAAAGCATAAGAATTATGGGAAAAAATCATATTGACATTCATAACAAAAAAGTTCAATCAATTATCAATCAACGCATAAAAATATCATTAATGAAAATAGATATTCATTGAATAAAGAGATATACACAATATCAATTTCACTAAAATCAAATTTGAACAAAGAACATGCATGTAAGTGCCAATCCAAAGCAACTGTTTAAGAAATTCTAAAAATGGATTAGAGTCACAGCTTAAGTCAAAATTATGGCTTTTTGAGCTGTTCATACAGAATTTTCTAATTTTAGGATAATTGCTTTTGATTTCTAGAGATTGGAACCATTTTGTTTCGAAGGTTAATCAAATGGTTGTCTATTTTGATGAAGGAAGTAGTGCAATGATTAATCATCTGTTTAAATTTTTTAATGTAGTTCTCCATTATTGCATCAGTCTTTTTGTCGATTTCATCAAACTTATCTAACCAACTTCTTTCTTGTCTATCCAGTTCGACACAGAAGAAGTGATGTGCACCTTCAAGTATGTATTCTATACTGGGTAGTCCAAATTGACCTTCATTTGCCCTTGGAAGAGGTTCATAAGGAATTGAAAGATCCATTGGTAGATCAAATATGTCCAAATCTAATTCTGAATGGACTTTATCATACTTTTCTTTCTAATCTACTACTTATGTTTCTTTTCTTTTATCTTTATCTTTCTGTTGAATATTTCTCCTCATCCATTCATTTTTAACATCATCATATTCAAGATCAAGTTTTCCAATTGCCCTTTGATCAAGATTGTTGACTTTTTTAGGTATTACTAGATTGTCCAATAAGGTATCAACCTTTATCTTGTCCAAATCTTTTAGATGACAATTTTGTAAGGTAGACAATTTTTTCATCCTCTAGCTATTGATTCCATATCTTTGTAAATGAAATATGCTAGATCAATTAGAGTACACTTTTTCATATCATGAGTGAACCACATGTCTTTAACTATCATTGTATTGCTTTTATGGTTGGATGGTCTTAGTGTTTGTGTGGCGATCAAATGCAAAATTTTGTTATTTGCACTGAGTCTTGTTGTGCTCTTTGGATTTTTTGCTGAAGTGATTAGACCAATCAAGAATTCAACTTCTAGCTCATCATCTAGGATTTTGCTTTCTTCATTTATCTCAATGATAGAATATCTTTTGATAGGTTTCAACTTCAGTAATTTTTACAACAGTGTTGGTGGTATAATGATCTCCTTTCGGCTGACCAACATAGCAAATGAATCATTGTGGTCGTTGATATCTTCATCATTATCTCCTTGATATTCAGTGGTTGCTTTTGAATAAAATAGCTAACCTAATTTTTGATAAATTGATTTTCTTGACACAAATATTTTTACCATCCCATTTTCTTTAGATTTTCAATATAAGGCAGTTTAAATTCTTTCTACAACCATTCCAAGTCTATAATTCTTCCATGAATTACCCTTCTTTTGAAGTAGTTTGCATTAAATATATTCCTTTCTTTTTTACTTGTAAAGTTGATGTTGAATGAATCAGGATTCTCAGATCTCATAGTTTTGGAAGGTGTTGCCAGAGCTTTTCCTTTTTCTTCCTTAACCTTTTTGAAGCCATTTTCTTTGATGGATGATTCTACTATGAAGGTTTGGTGTGAAGAATCGAGGTTTTGAAAGGGGGATGTTGATTTTTTAAAACAAAACCAATTTTATTTTGGATGACTTGTACTTGTAAATTGGTCAACTGGAACTTAAGCATATTTGAAATTGAAAAGTTTTTTGTGAAAGTTTTAGTCTTCTGATTCTTAAAAGCCTAATCTAGGAGAGAGAAATTATCTTTAAAGAAAAGATTGAGAAATCTTAACTTTTAAAGAGATTTAAAGAAGAAAAATATGTTTTTAAATACTTGAGTAGTTTCCTAACTTAAGGTGCTAGAGTTGATTCTTAGGTGGTAAGAATCAATTCTTTAGGCCTTAGTTTTTCAAGACTTTTTCAATTCCTTTTAAGAATCAATTCTTGAAATTTAAGATGTCAATTTTTTGAATTCCTAAAGCATTTTGAAAAATATTTGTATTTTAAAAAATTGATTTTTTTAAAGACTAGAAGTAGATTCTTAAACTTTGTAAGCTTAAAAAACAAAGATTTTTCTATCTAAATCAAATACAAGAAATCATCTAAGTGGAATTGAGTTTAGTGCACATCACTATTGGTTTTGAATGATGCATGTGTATGACATGATATGTACATCTTATTGTAGAAATTATTATGCAAACAAGATCATCAAAAATCAATCATTCAAATTATTAATTCAAGGAATTTATCCTTCTTTAGTTTGTAATTAGGAATAATTATCAACTCACTTTAAGTCATGATCTATGTCATTCAAAAAACATTGAACAATTAACCAAAAAAAATTCAAACAAGCAGCAATTCATCTTTCATAGGCAAGTTATTCATGGAATAGATATCACTGTATTCTTGCTATAAGCTCAGTCTATGCATTCTTGCCTTGATTTTTCCTACAAAATAGAACCAATTTTTGACCTTGCTACCCAAGCTTTCTTGGGTCCATGAATGTTAGTTCTTCCAAGTTTAATTTTACTTGGAATCTCAAAAATTTCCATAATTCTTCCCTATGTTGGTTTGGTTCCTTTTGGAAGCTATACCTTTTTGACAATCTTTTCTTTGAAGGGTGTCTTTCTAAGAGGACAAAAATATATAGAATGACCTTTCTTATAATAGTAGACACCTATATGTGATACACCATGCTTTTCATTTTCTTTTTCAAAGAAAGTTTTTTTCTTTGTTTCTCTTAGTGTCTTATCATAACCTAAGCTATATTTGTCAAAGAAGGCTTTTCAAGTTTCAAGCGTCTCATTAAGTTTCTATGAGCTTACGTTCCATTTAAAGAATAATTCATTTAATTGCTTATTTTTTTTTTCAAGGCATTCATTTCATTTTCTAAATTGTTTACTTTGTTATCCAGCTCAGACTTAATTTTAATCATGCAATTATTTTATACCTTAAGATTAGAAATGACTTATTTGTATTTCAAATTCATGTGTTCAAATTCAAATGCCAACTCATCATGTGCATCTTGAAGCTCATCAAAAGTATATGCATCACCATTATAATCATAAGAACAAGAAGCAATGTTTAAAGAACATACCTTGGAGTTTCAACTCCCATAAAGCATAAGTTTACAATTTCCTCTTCTTGCTTATCTTGGGATTCATCACTGTCACTCCACGCAGCTGCCATAGCTTTTCTCTTGGAGTTTCTTTGATGACTTTTTTGGAGTCTTGGACATTCATATTTAGTGCGACCAAATCTTTTGCATTCATAACAAATAATGTGATCATTTCCATAGTCAACATTTGGAATATCTTTTCTCAAATTTCTTCTTTGTTCTTCTCTTTTGAATGGCTTTTTACTTCCTTATTTATTCCTCATAAATCTATGGAACCTTCGAGTCAATAGTGTTATCTATTTATCATCCTCCTTTTCATTGTCACTCTTAAGTGACTTTTAATCACTTTGTTTTACAACTGTGAGAGTAGTGTCTTTTCTTTTTTATCATCTAATTACCTCATCTCTTTCTTTCTCACACCTAAGGTCATTCATAAGTAAGCAAAAATCTAGAAGCTCGTCTAATTTAAGTACATTTATGTCTTTGGCTTCTTCTATGGCAATCACTTTAGGTTTTTGAGACTTTGCTAAGTAGTGAAGGATTTTCTTCACCAGTTGTGTATTACAGAACTTTCTTCCTAAAGCTTTAAGTCCTTTTACGATCTTTGTGAATCTTTCAAACATTTCTTTAATAGATTCCTCATTTTCATTTTGAATAGCTCATAATCAGGTGTCAACATACTAATCTTTGAGTCCTTTACTTGACCGGTGCCTTTATAATAGTTTCTAAAGTATCCCAAATCGTTTTTGTAGAAGAACACATAATTACCCTATTAAATTCACTTTCACTAAAAGTACACAAAATAACTGTTACAGGTTTGTAATTCAATTGTATCAAGTTTTTATCCTTATTATCCCATTCTGCTTTTATCAAAACATATTTCTCACCATTGTCAGTTAAAATTATACCACGCAAGTATACGTATCGAATAGATAGTATATTAGCAAGTAGAGTATCGATCCCGCCAGGAATTGATCTAAAAGTTTACTAAGTACTAAAATTATTGCAAATTAATCTTATCCAAACAATATCAAAATAATACAAATCAAACTAAGTTATAGCAAATTAAATTAAGAAAAATCAAAATAATAAAACTCAAATAAATATCAAATCAAACAAGCCTAGGATTACAATATCCCTCACACTTCATCTAAATCTTACCTCTCTTCCTTAACTTATCTCCAATGGTTTGAATTGCTAACCTAGAGTCTAAATTATTTATAAGGGTCTCCCAACTCATCTTATAAAAATATCTATTTTAACCAAAACACTATATCCCTATGTGAATTGAAATTAAAACAAACTCATTAAGTTCAGGCTCTAATTTGGCTACATATGGCCTATAGGTATATCCCTATCCTATACGCAAATCAATTAATATGATCATATGCTATCCCAATTTTAGTCTACACTAAACTCCCTTTCCCAAGTTTGTTTAGGTTTCTAGATCAATTTAATTGGTGGCCATGCAATTAAAGCATTAAGAACAAATTGGAATAAACAATTCAAATCCCATTGAAAATAAGCAAGAAGTGATTAAAAATCTAGATTACATGTGAGTTCAATTGCAACTAGAAAAAAAAATAGTTCATAATATCTAATAAAGACAATATCCAAAGAAATTTAGCCATGAATCCAAGTCAAAGAAAATAAGAAAAAAAACACAAAGGTAAGAGAGAAAACTAATAGTTAGAGATGTATGATCTTGATTCTCTCTCCAATTCTCTTGTTTCCTTGCTTTGTTCTTGGCTCCAAATCTCCAGAATAGTTTCTTGCTGCCTCCTTTGCTGCCTCTCTTGCTGCCTCTCTTCTGCCTCAAAAATCTCTGAAAAAGTCTCCTTAAATAGGCTCCAAATAACCTAATTTTGCGAAATTCCGTTAATGTCCTTTATTTTTTTAGGGAAGTCGCGCAGCGCTGCGGCGCTACTTCTCCAGCGCTGCAGCGCTGAGCTCTCTGGAATTTGTATGTTGCTTCCTTTCATCAACGCTGCAGCCTTTTTCTCCCAGCACTGTGGCAGTCTATCAACTTCAAACATGAGTTTCACCCTGATATGTTAAGAACTGGGCAAAGTAGTAAACATAAAAGTTTTATCCCTGTCTCTTAACTTTCCAATGGATTAAAAATCACATCAATTGGACTTCTGGATTGAAAGATTTTCTCCAAATACTGCATCATGTTCAGTCTTTACATCCTGCTGCAGTGTCCGAATTGACAAATGTTTTGACCATGATCCAATCATAACTGGGCCAATTGGTGAACATAAAAATTGTTTCCCTCTTCTTATAATTTGATTGGTCAAAGAATCACCTCATTTGGAGTTTTTTAGAAAGAGATATGGTCAAAATATTGAAACATATACGAATGAAGCTATCACCATACTTGCACTGATTTTCATCAAATGAGGTCTTTTTCATCAATTTCCTACAAAAGCCATAGGAGAAATTAGCAATAACTACTCTTAAAGTAATTTAAAATAAAATAACCTAAAATTTAACTAAAATAACTTAAATTAATCACTTAACAAATAATCAAACTTAAACTAAAAAAAACACCTATAATGCTAAAATTCGAACATAAAATCTCAAAGATCTAGCTACTTAAGCTCCCAAAATGAGTCAAAATAACTCTATATAATAGAGTTATCAACCATCAAAAGTCTTGATAGGAATATGAGGTCCATAAACAATAATATCCCAAAGATCAAAATTAATAAGCAAAAATATGAGAAACCTTCATAATATGCCTTTACAACATGCCTTTTAACAGGATCAAGTGTAACCTTCATAATATGCCTTTTACCAAGATCAGGCATAACCTCTACCAAGACATTTTCGTTTCAAGTTCAAGCACAACTTTTGCATAAGATGTATCCTTTTAAAGGATTAGGCAAAACCTTTTTACCTTTTACTTAGAGTTATAATCAATACAGCGGTGGATTCTCAAGAGTCTTTAGCTTAAAACCTCTAACAAGGCTTATAAGGAAGTTTAGAATCAAGAAGATGAAAGCTTTCTCAAAAGATATAAGTGATGAAGGAAGGTTTAAGCATAAAAAGTATCAACTGAAGGAGACAAATGTGATCTTTAGGCTCTATTCTTGCTCAAAGATAGGATTTTTCTATTCACAGCTCTTTCTCTTGTTTTTCATCTTTTTTCCATAAAAAATGATTCAAATTAGTTCAAAATCCTTCAAAATCCTTGCTTTAATGTCCTCAATAGGTATTTATAACATCTATGATTTCTTGCCCATTGGAATGAAATTTGAATCACTTCTCGTACATTTTAGCTAGCTTACAAAGTTTTATCACATATGTAGAATCAATTCTTTGCTATTGAGTTGTCAGTTATTTACAAAGTTTGGAGCTTTCTATTTCTTGAGAATTGATTTTTTTATTCTAAGATGTTGGTTTTTCTACAACTGAGTTCAAGGGTGATCCCTTTGCAATCTTAGAAAATTGATTCTTCTGCCTTAAGGTGTCGGTTTTTCACTATGATCTAGCATCAAAATTTGAATTTAAGCTTATTTTTAGCACTCCATCCTTAGCCAATTATACCATCTCTTCCTTAGTTACCAAGTTTCTGAATCTTGCTTTTAGTACTTCAAGAACTGATACCTTCTCCATGTAGAATCAATGATTTCTTCTTTGCATTTCTACCTTCTACATTTTGTCTCTCTAGAATCGATTCTTTGTCTCTAAGGTGTCAGTTCTTTACAAATGTTGAAGCTTCTGTCTTCCAAGAATTGACTTCTTCTCTTTTCATAATCAATTCTTCACTGTTGATTTCTGCTTAAGAACTAACTTCTCCTTTCTCTAAAATAAATTCTTCTTGTGATAAAAAATTAAATTTTTTTCTTTTCATTTAAGAATTTTTTTTTTTGAGAATTTGATACTTAGGTTGACACTTTGAATTTTGCAAACAAGAAATCTTTGAGAAACTTAAGAGATATTTCTTTAAGTTTGAGAGCATGATTATTCACATTTAAGACATTTTCAAACAATCTTAGCATTTCTTAAGTTCAGCTTCAACACTTCTTTTAAGATTTTCATTCATTTTCAAAGCTCAATAAGTTTAGTGAATTTTGTCATTTCAAAACAAGAATAAAGGTAACAAATTTAATTAAATGAGTAATATTATTTAGTTTACAAAAAATTAATTAATAAATGTATTATTAAATTAATTAACAATAGCAATGAGATGAGAGTATAATTAACCATTTATTGCTAGATACTCTTTAAGATATTTGCAGCCTCACAATCCATGAGGCATTTAAAATTTCATGGAAGTTATGTAGATAATACAAAGGAGATACGTATAACTTATACAATTTGTTTAACTCATTATGGTTTAGCTTCAAAATCCATTGTTATCTTGATGTCCACTAAATAGAAATCGTATCCTTGTTCAACAATTGTTGAAGTTGGTTATAGTTTTCCATTTAGAGGCTAGCAATGGATTATTTTGCTAAACCTAACGAGTAAAAATATAGTATACTAGGTTGTTGGTATCTCTTTGGTAGTATTTACAAAACTTGCAAAAAATGTTAAATGCCTCATGGATTGTGAGGTTGCAAATATCTTATAAGGCATCTAAGAACAAATGGTTATATACTCTTTGGTCTTTGCTACTCTTTTACTATTAATCTATTTCATCTAACAACTCTCATTATCTTAAACACAAGAAAATGGCAAACCCAAGGACTGAAATGGTTTTCACTAAACATTCACGGAGAGAAGCTAGCTAGTACCACAAAACACCTTATTAAATCAAAAATAAAAAAAGAATTAAAGTTAATTAGAAAAATAGAGCACAAAAAATAAAGGAATATAAACTCACAATATTAAGACAATTGACACAATATCTGAAAAGGTCAATCTCTCCAAATAATTCTTAGCTTCTAAGGCTCAATACTCCAAACCATGCCTCTTCCTTCCAAGTTTATCAAATAAATATAGTAACATAGTCTGGTCATCATTGTTTCCAAATTGACTAAACTATGTCACTAATTTATGTAATAAATTTAAGGAGGCATGGATTGGAGTATAGAGCCTTAGAACTCAATAGCCATTTGTAAAGATTGCTCTTTTTAGCTATTGTGTCTACTATCTCAATAGTGTGAATTTATATTCTTTTCTTGATTTATGCTTTATTTTTTCAAATAACTTTAATGTTTTTTTTGTTTGATTTATTAATGTGTTATGTGGTATTAAGTAGCTTCTCTTCAATGTCTCCTAAAAATCATTTCAGACCTTCAGTTTGTCATTTTAATTCATGTGTCCATGGTCATGTGAGTTACTAATGGCATGGATTGTTCATGCATGATGCTTAAGTTTTTGTTGAAATAGATTTCCTACCAATAAGAAAATTAAGGATTAAAAATAATTTGTTACTTTTTTTAGGGAGAATAGGGAAACTTGTCGCTCAGATATTCCAAGGACTTGACCGACCAACCTCAAATTGAATTTAATTTAGGTCAATTGGTTAGGGCCATAGAATATGCGAGTTATGGGCATTATAATATTTATTGCAATGTATGCGTTGTCAGCATTAGGTATGTTAGTTAAGTTCATGGAATATCTGAGTTCTTTTTCAACAAGTACAGCTAATAACCTTATTTCATAGAGTTATTTTGTCACAATTTGACTATTAAATTAGCCAAGTTCTTGAGATTTAGTTTCAAAATTAGGTATTTTTATTTATTTGTCTTAGTTTAGTAAATCATATTGGGTTGATTTAATTTAAGTTATTTTATTTTAGTCTGATGAAAATTTGCTTTTATTTTGGTTATTATTGAGTATGTTTTTTGCTTTGGTACATGTGCAAATAAAAAAGGCTTCAATTAGTAAAAAAGAATACAAAAGAAGGTCCATGATTATCCTACACATGTTTTAGTATTTTAAGCATAACTCTCATTATAGAAGTCCAATTGATATGATTCTTAAGCCATTGGAAATCTAAGAGATAGAGATCCAACTTTCATGTTGACTATTTTGTCCAATTCAACTTAGATCAAGAAGAAAATTGCATCACAAGTTGATCAAGTGCAATAAAGCATACTAGGAGATAGCAAAGGTGGCACCACGACGCCAAAGAATTAAGGTTGTAGTGCCCAAAAACTAGAAAGTTGGGTGCCACAACACCAGAAAAGTGGGGTTGTGACATCGACATGATACCTTAAACACTTTAATTTTAAATTTGACCTAAATTTTGTTTTTCTTTTTTTTTAGCTTTTGTAAAGACACTTTTAAAGCAATTGAAAGGGAAGTTTAAGCTAGGGTTTCTCTGAAGAAAAAGAGCCATCAAGCACTCAAGAAAGTGAAGAAAAACATGGAAGATTGAAGATTGAAGATTGAAAACCTAACTATCTTTAGTTTTCTTTGCTTCCCTGTTTCTTTTTTGTTTTTCTTGAATTAATACTATGGATAAATTTCTTTGGATTATGTTTTTGTTATTTATAATGAACTAATTTTTTCTACCTAGGATTGCAATTGAACACAACATGTAGTTTGAATTTTTAATTTCTCTCTTGCTTATGATAAATGGAATACAAGTTGCTTATTCCAACCTTGTGTTTAATATGTCTAATAGACTAGCCACCAATTAGAATGATCTAGATACCTAAATGCAACTTAACAAAGGGAGTTTAGTGTAGACCTTGGAAGGAATAGCATATTTTCAAATTTATTTAGGCTAACTGCCACCAAATGATTTGATTTGCATATAGGATAGATATATACCTATATGTCATATGTAGCCAAGATTAGAGCATGAGCTTAATAAGTCCTTCTTCGATTGAATTTACATAGACATATAGTGACTTGGTTGAGAGAGATATTTTTATAAAAATCTTGATAGAGACTTATAAAGAATTTAGGAACTCTAGGTTAGCAACTCAATCCATTTAGTAAGTCAAAAGAAAGAGAGATAAAATTTAGATGAATTGTTGAGAGATATTGTAATCCTAAGCTTGTTTATTAATTAATTTTTCTAGTTAAGATTTGCTATCAGCTTTTAGATTTAGTTTAGTTTTAATTTTTACTTTTAGTTAATCACTTTATTACGGTTGTTTGAATAAGATTAGGTTATGATAATTTTAGTATTTAGTAAAAGTTGGTATAATTCTCTGTGAGATTCAACACTTTATTTATCATTATATTACTGGTTAACGATATGTGCACTTACGTGGTAAATCCGATAATAACATCACACTCCATCATTTGTATATTCAATGGAGTTAACTAAGTTTCTTGGGATTATTTAGAAAGTAGGGATTGAGCAATTAATGTTGTGAATTACCTATTTGTTAAATAATCTTGGGTAGGTTGGTTATGTCCAAATAAAACGTATGAGATGTTGGTTTTGAAATCTTTGAATGGAAAAAAGGCAAACACTTTCGAACAAATTATGTTACAGAACACATGTTGTCTTTTTTCCTTTCAAAATGAGTATTTCTACTAAAGGGATGTTTCCACTTAAGTTTAAATTTAGTGTCTAGCAAATAGTCAATTGCATGATGTGGTTAATAGTCCATCTATATTCTTTATAAAAGCAGCAAGCAGTTCATTTGCATTCTTCTACACGTGCTTTGCTTTTTATTTGTAATTTATTGTAATAAAAATAATACCATTTGTATTCACATTTTTATTAATTAATAAATTATTTTTTCATATTTGTAATAGTTAAAATTATTTCTCTTACATATTTCTATTCATTTAGTTTTTAATTTTTTATCATTAAGGTATAAAAATTTTTTTAAAAAAATACCAACGGATTTACTGACAGATTCACACTTTCTACTAATAGAATCTGATGATAAGGTTGGCATTCAATCCGTCAGTAATTTCGATCAATGATTTACAAATAAAATTTTTCAACAGACTGATTATATCGTTGACTAGATATACTGCGAATAAATTTGCTATTTTGCCAACAAAAAGGCCAATGGAATATGCCATTGCAGAATATTTCAACCGATTATTCTATCATCGATGGAGTTGCCATTACTGCAGAGGGTATTTTTGACCACGTGTCGATAGATTTTTCAGTCAGCATTTCCATCAGTGATTTGGAACATTAATGGATTGTTAAGCTTTGCCGATAGAATTGTCCATCAGTGAAGCTCGAATTTCTAGTAATGTAATTATAATCTCAATCAAATTAGGACTAGATGAATCAAACTCTGTTTCATTCACCATTAATTTCCACTGATTGGTTCATAATTATTAGTCAATATTGGCACCTGGCAAATACATCATAAGTACTTGAATGTTAAGAAGACTCATAGTTGCTTGACTCAATCGTTCAATGCACAGGCTTGTAATTTATGTGTGTGACTCATTAGGTTCATAACATGTTTGTAATAAATATTATCTATAATCTCAATCAAACAAGGCTTAGATGAATCAAACTTTTTTTCATTTCACCATCAATTCTCAATTGATTAGTTTATATTTATTAGTCAAGATTGGCATCTAGTAATGTATCATGACTACCCAAATGTTAAAAAGAGTCATAGTTGTTTGACTCAACTTTCCAGTGCACAATAATGTTATGTAATTAGGTATAATGCTTAAAAGCCCCCTGAACTATTTAAGAAAGTTTAAATGAGTCATTATTCTTCTATTATGCTCAATCAAATTCCTGTACTTTTATTTTGGGTCAAATAGGTCATCATGACTAATGATGATTACCTAAAAAAGCTTGGTTAAACACAATAAAAGCATTGCATTCCACACTTAAGGTAACCAAATGATCTTAGGTCTGAAGATCACTTACACAAATACCAGAAGAGAATTTTTTTAAAGAAACTTAAATGATATACCAAATATTCTCATGACGGGTCAGAAAACTTGTTCTTGTAATAAGCAACCCCGTGTTAGTTCAAGTATCCCCATGCTTCAATCCATGAGATCGATGCCCACTTCATAAGTGAGAAACATAACCATGTGTTCATCTTTATGTTTTATCAATATCCATTTTTCTTGATAAAACTTATACTAGGAAACATTTAGGAATAATGCTTTGGTGCAATAAGGTTCACGTAATTATAACCCCTTATAATACCTTTTGCAAAGCATATAACATTCCATGGACTTTATTTCAACTAATTAATATCTATAGGTCTTTTGGAAATAAAGAATGCCTTTTTATAAATAATAAATTCCTAAATACAAGATGTATTTTTACGTGACCAACCAATTGACTTGCAAGACATAAAACTAAACTATCAATGTCCTACTTGCACTAAAGCCAATCATTTTTGTATCTAATATCGAACTTTTCCATGTGACAATTATGTTTCTTTTGGGTAAAGCCTTAATGAATGGACCACTCCATCAGGTAAGAATTCCATAAATAAAGTGTTATATATGTGCCTAATTTTTGTCAAAGCTTTCTTAGTGTTGGTTAGATGTTAGAAAATCAATATGCATTGATCTTTAAGGATATGAAATGCAAAATCTATGAACCGTGTGGTAGTGAACTTATGACATTATCCATGAGAAACAAAAATTTCACTTTAACCTAGTATTAGATGAATAAGCATGTTTTCTCTATTGCAAAGAATGATACGGGTATTTGACACAAAAGGTTAGATTAGTAAATTTCACTTCATTAAAGCACATATATGGGCTAAATCTTGTCAAATTTTACTAAACTATTCATGATGAGGAAAGTATATGAAATGCCTTTCAATATCGAAAGCAAAATAAGTTGTCTTTTGCTACTAATGGCAACTAGAATGCTAAAAAAAAAAAAAGAAAAAAATTTCAGCTAGTTTATTCTTATGTTTGTGGACCGATGAGTCTATAATCACTCAATGGCAATAGGTTCTTTTTAATATTTATGGATGATTTGTCAAGGTATTGCTGGGTTTATTTGATCAAATTCAAATCTAAACTGTTTAGCATGTTCTTAAAGTTTAACACTATGGTTGAGAACCAATCAAGATGCTCAATGAAGATGCTAAGGACTAACAATGGAAGTGAATATACCTTAATTGAATTCAGTAGTTATTTGGAAAAGGCAAGGATCAAACACTAAAGAACTACATCCTACACACCACAGCAAAATGGTGTGTGTAAAAGGAAAAGCATTTCCATAATAGAGCTGGCTAAGTGTACAACACAATTGTGTATCTACTAAATTTGCTCTTATTAGAACAATTGATAGTGTCACACCTCATGAAGCTTAGCATGAGGAAAACCTACCATTGATCACTTAAAAATCTTTGGTTATGTGTTATGCATTGGTGCCTAAAACAGCAGAGACAAGTTAGATCACAAGACCATCACTACAATCCATCTCAATTACAACACAACAAAAAAGGTTGTAAACTCTATAAACTTGAGATTGAAAAAGTGTTCATCAAGAAAAGTGTCAAACTAGATGAATCTTTGTAGTGGAATTAGAACAAGAAGCATGCTAAAACTCTTGAAGCAGAGATAACTTCAACTAGATTATACAGGAGCATATTATTAGATTATTATTATTTAAGAATTATAGGTATAATAGAATTCTTCTTTTTATTTAATTTACTTGTATTAGGACTTTAAGCTAGTCATGTTCTATTTAGGAATAGAATACTTATTTTATTTAAATCTTTTGTTAATTATTCTAATTTTATTAGATAACTAGAAGTAGAGTTTTATTAGGATGTGGGCTTATAATACTATACATAGGACCCTTAGGCTTAGTTATGAGATATTCAAGTTGAGAGTTAATAAATAATATCTTCTTAAGTATGAGTGCTTATTTCTCTAGGCTCTTTTTTAAAGAATAAGAGGTTTTAATATCTTTGACTTAGCCAACCAAACTAGGATTTTGGTTATTTTTCACCTTAGTGGGGTTTTCAACCTTGCCAAGATTAGTGATTCACCTTAGTGGGGTTTTTAACCTCACCAATATTGGTGATTCACCTTAGTGGGGTTTTCAATATCACCATGATTGGTATCTTTCACAATGTCCAAGTGTCTTTCACAACATCCAAGTGTCTTCACAATGCCCAAAAGTCACTAAACCTTAACAAAAATTGGAAATAATGAGGTTGATGATCCAAAAGATTCTATAAGGGGAATTAGAACCTTGCAAGACATTTATGACAGATGTAATCATGTTGTTCATGAACCTGCAAACTATGGTGAAGCAATAATGTTAGTGTGTTGGTAGATAGCTATGAAGGGGGAAATGGACATAATTCAAAAGAATGGAACTTGGAAATTGGCTAATAGACCAGAAAACCAAAATGTGCTAGGTAGTGACAGAGCCAAGATTTCACGTTTGGAAGGGCGAACACAATGTCTATAAAACAATCATATTAGAAGTTTAATGTTTGAGAAAAACCTAAAATAACTTAGATGGAAAAAATTCATGTAAAAATTACACAAATAACTCCATTACATGTTAATTACTAAAAAACAAAGACATTTTTTAACAATTATTGCATGCCAAGATTAGGTATCTCACCAAACAAACAAAAAATTGTTGTAGGGCAAAACTATAAATTTTAAAACTTTTGGAGGACGAATGGTCATACTAGCCCTCTATTCCCTTCACCACCAGTGATAGGAGTATAGTGGGTTTATAAAACCAAATTGAATCTTGATGGTTCTATAAACAAGATGAGAGCTAAACTGGTAACAAAGGGTTTCTCTCAGCAATATGATATTACCTATCAGGAAACATTTGTTCTTGTTGCAAGGCATGACTCAATCAAACTCTTAATAGCATTGGAAACCAAGTTTGGATGGAAAATTTGGCACTATGATGTGAAATTTGCATTTCTAAATGGTAAGCTTGAGAAAGACGTCTATATTGAATAGCCTAAAGGCTTCATTGAATCTAGAAATGAAGGAAAGGTTTACAACACACTTTATGGCCTTAAATGGGCCTCAAGAGCTTGGTATGGTATAACCAATTCATTTCTTGTATAGTATGGGTTCAAAAAAAAGTGAAAATAAGGCCACCTTATATGTATACAGCCTTGAAACTAATGTCCAACTAATTGCTCTATCTATGTGTTGTTGAATTTTTTTCATGCAACTGCAAGTATCACAACAAGTAATATAGATGTAAATAGAGTGTAGAATCCCATAGGGAATTGCACTAACTTAAGCTAAAATTGTGGCAAACTAATTTTATCCAAGTAGTCAAAATTAAAAGATTATTCAAAAGCTAAATTAAACTAACAAATTAAAACTAATAATTGAAAAGAAACATTCACTAGAAAATCAATATATTAAAAGCCTAGGATTATGATATCCCTTAACACTTCATTTAAATCCTACTTCTCTCTCTAAACTTATTTCAATGGACTGAATTGATAATCTAAAGTCCCAAGCAATTTAGAAGTCTTTGTTTATATGCTCGTAAAAATATCTATCTTAATTACTTTACTATATATCGATGTAAATTAAATTGAAAATAGATTTATTAAGTTTGTACTCTAATCTTGGCTATGTACGATAAATAGATATATATCTATCCTATATGCAAATTAAATCACCTAATCAACTAAGTGATTATGAACACATGTTATTCCATTCATGGGCTAATCTAAACTCCTTTCGTCAAGTTGTATTTAGATATCCAAATCAATCAAATTGGCGATCAAGCAATCAGAAGCATTAAACATAGAATTGGAATAAACAACTCATATTCCATTGAAAACAAGTAAAAGAGAAATTAAAAATTCAAATTACATGTTGAGTTCCATCATAATCCTAGAAAAAGTAAATTACTTCATAATAGTAACTAAAGATATCATCCAAAGAAAATTAACTATTAATCCAAGTAAAAGAAAATAAGAGAAAAACAAAACTAGAAAGAGAACCTAATAGTTTAAAGCATTTTCTATCTCAATTCTCCCTCAAATTCTTTTACCTTCTTACTTTTTTGCTTTATGTTTTGCTCTTTTTTTCTCCAGAATAACTGCTTATTATCTCCTCTTGAAAACCTTTGAAAAACACCCTTTAAATTCTTATTAACAATGTCAGAATTACAATCCCAAAAGTGCATTTTTTTTAAACAAGTCTGGCATCGCAGTACTGTACTTTAGAATTTATTATGGTGCCTTAGTCTTCAACCAGCACTGCGGCGTCCCTTCACTAGCACCGCAGTGCTGTGCTCTCTGGTTTTACTATAATTCTCTACTGAATCTGGGCACCGTAGCCTTAAGCAATTGAAGGCTGCAACCTTCATTCCTTCACATGTTACCTTGTGCAGAATTGTAACAATCTAGCCCTTTCCAACTTTATTTTCACTACGATCTATTCCAAATTAGGCAAAGTGGTAAATGAAAGTTGTAGCCTTGTCTTTTAGCTTTCCAATGGTTTAAGAATCATGTCTGTTGGATTTCAGTATCTCATGTTATGCTTGAAAAACTTCAGCATATGCAACTAAAGCTATCAACATACTTGCATGGATTATCATCAAATAAGGCTGTTTAATTAAATTTCCTACAAAACAATGAAAGAGATCAACAATAACTAAACTTAAAGTAATATAAAGCAAAATAACATAAAGTTAAACTAAATTAATCAACATGTATTGAACTGAATTAAGAAAAATAAATAAAATAATTAAATCTAAACCTAAATTATTAAAAAATTAGCTACTTAAGTCCTTAAAATGTGACAAAATAACTCTATATAATAGACTTATCAGTATGTAGATGATCTACTAATCACAAGTCTTGATACTTCCTTTTTACAACAATTCAAACATAACATGCAAGCTGAGTTTCAGATGACAGATTTTGGAACCATGAAGTACTTCTTAAGGATTGAGTTTCATTAGCAATGTTATAGTATTTTCATGTCTCAATATAAGAATGCCTTTGAGATAATGAAAAGGTTCAAAATGCTTAATTGCAAAGCTATAAGCATAGCACTAAGCCAAAATGTAAAAGTTAAAAGGTTTAATGGTGTAGATAAGGCTAAATGCTTACTTTACAAAAGCTTGATTATTGTTTTCCCTATTGCCAGTCACAAGACCAAATCTCATGTATGGTACTAGCTTACTCTTAAAGTTCATGGCAGAACCCTCAATCACACATTATAATACAACTAAGAAAGTATTAAGGTACATAAAATGTGCCTATGACTATGGTTTTTTTTTTCAAAAGTTTATGGATAAATAAAAGCAGGGGGAACACATATTCACCTCAATAGTACAAGATGATTTTGTCCTTATTGTCTTTGCTTTTGAGGATAACAAGCCAAAATCCCCTCATCCCGCCACAGGGTCTTCATAATTGTACACAACATTAACTCTTTACATAGCACTAAGGAACCTTCAGTAACATGAAAATCAAAACAACTAACAAGCCTACCCTATTTACACCAATACTTCCCAATGGCTATTGTCAAAAAAAAAAAAACCCATAAGAAGTTAACACCCTCTAGATTTTGAAAGTACTCTTCATAAAAATTTTCACCTTTAGCATCTTAAACCTAGTTCAAAAGTATCAATTTCTATCACTCACACCATGAACCATGGAATAGCAGCAATAGTATTTGACAATAGAACTTTACCGATAAACACTTAAGCAGTAAATCACCATCCAATATTACCACCTCAGTTCAAAGCCAAGATGCTTAACCATCATCCATCTCAAGTCAAGAGATATATATTTTCAACCAGCATAGCAAAATTCACAAAGATGCATGAAAACAAAACACTGATTACTACTGTCACACTTAGTAAGGAAATGCCCCAAGCATATTTAATCAAAACATTTAATAACTCTACCTATTGTTGCACTCCTCCCTTAGCAAAGTTGTCTACTAGTTGATTTGTTTCCTTGTAAATTGTTGGCTCTATTAGTTTTTGATGATAATAAAACATTCCTATTTATCTATGTCTAATTTTTCTACTTGAGTGTGTAGGACAAAAATTAAATGTTAAATAATATATTAATCATTCAAAAGCAAATATCAAAACTCATAAGAATAAGGAGATACAATTGAGCAATAAAACAAAAGCCTCTTAGTTGGATAATCAAGGGAGTTGACTGGATAAAACTCAAAAAAGAAGTAGACGGGTTCGAGCAGACTGGGAGACAAAGAACACTTAATCGACTAAGAAGTTTTGTTAGTTGACTAAGAGCATACTGTTAGAAATTGGGTTCAGAGACAAACAACTTAATCGACTAAGAAGTTTTGTTAGTCAATTAAGAGCCTACTGCTAGAAACTGGGTTCAAAAACAGAGACGACTTGATTGACTAAGTAGCAATCTTAGTTGACTAAGAGTGTTCTGTCTGAAAATTTGAATTTGAACGCTAGAAGATAGATTAATGGTTAGAATTATCTCCAAACTGTTTTTAATGGTCAGAATTTGTCTAACAGCCATCAGAGCTTATTTTTCAAGTATATAAGGTACTCTGAAAGGTTATGAATCAAGTTTTGAAGGCTTCTAAGATCAAAAAGAGCTCAAAAATAGCAAAAACTCTCTACATATTTTCTGCACTTCACTCTAATATTTGTAATAGAGTTAACCACTTCATCTTGCACCATTTAGATCAGGTTAGTGATCATAGGTACTTCTTTATTTCTTTTTTTCTTAATTACTTAGAGTGTGCGAGTCACTCTAAGGGGATTAATCAAGCTTGGGTTAGCTTGATTCAGTGTATAGGTTCTAACTCAGCCTAGGAAAAGTTAGTTTTGGGTTTTGGTTGATCTCGGAAAAAATCATTGTTAAAGGTTGTCGCTGAGCTTATGAAAAGCCATTGAAAAAGTTAGTGGATATAGGCCTTTGACCAAACCATTATAAATCTTTATGTATTGTCTTCCTTAATTTGTTTTTCATTTCATTCTTTGTTAGATTACTCCTTCATCTTGCATTTAATTTCTCTTCATTGAACTTTAACTTGCCCTCAATTAGAGGTCAAATTTAGTAAGAGCCAAAAAGTGGTATTCACCTCCCTCTAGCACATTTATTTGGGACCAACAAGTGGTATTAGAGCTAGATCCATCATTCTTAAGGCTTAACATCTTAAGAGAGATCCAAATGACTTTTCAAAAATCTATAGTTGCTGAGGGACAATCCACAAAAAGGCCACCTCTGTTTGATGGATTGAACTACCTCTATTGGAGCATTAAAATGTCTATCTATAAAAGGACAATAGAGTATGAAATTTGAGATTCATCATTGATGGACCCTTTATCCCCTCGACCGTAAATGTAGTGACCCATGAAATGATTCCTACGCCAAGGTGAATGGATTGAAGTTGAAACTAAAAAAGTTCAGACAAACTTTAAGGCAATAAACACTTTACATTGTGCCCTAACTCCCATTAAGTTTAGCAAAATGTCAAGCTGCACCATTGTTAAACAAGTGTGGGACAAACTTAAGATTATCCATGAAGGGACTTCTTAAGTTAAGGAGCCCAAAATAGCTCTCCTAACCCACAACTATGAGATGTTTAAGATGAAATCTAGTGAAGATATCACCAGCATGCTTGATAGGTTCACTAGCATCACCAATAAACTCAATCAACTAGGAAAACCAATTCCTGAACATGAAATTGTCAAAAGACTTCTTAGAAGCCTACCCAAAAATTGAAAACAAAAAGTGACTGCTATTAGTGAAGCCAAGGACTTAAATGTCATCACTCTTGATGAAATTTATGGGTCTCTTCTCACACATGAGCTAGAGCTTAAAGAAAAGGAAAAAGAAGACAATAGAGAAGCAAAAGAAAAAAAAACATTGCCTTAAAAGCAAGCATTCTTGAAGAAGAATTGGACAATTTATCCCGTAATGATGATGAAGAATTAGCTATGGTGGTTGGCTAAAAAAGGACCAAAAAAATCAAAGTTCTTCATGGAGAACAAGAAATACAAATGAGTCCAACAAGAAAGAAGAGGTTATATTCTTTGAGTGTAAAAAGCTTGGACACTTCTAATCAAAATGCCTTTTGCTGAAGCAAAAAACTCCCAAGAAAAACAGAAAATCAAAAAAGGCAATGGTGGTTGCAACCTGGTCTGACGGTGATGTTTAAAGCACAGATGTTGGAAAAGAAAAAGTTGAAGAAAAATGGCAAGAGATGATGAATCAGAGGTATCTCTACTCGTGATATTTCTATTAATGAACTTCAAGAAGAATATGAATGTCTTTATAATGAGTTTGAAAAATTTGCATCAAAATACAAGGCTTTGAAAAGAAAGACTTTATCTCTTGAGAATGATTTAGAAAAGATAACACATGAATTATGTTCTATTTTTGAACAAAGAAATCTAGTTTAAACTAAACTTGAACATTCAAAAATAGATTATGAAATTCTGAAATTGGAATTGAAAAACATAATTGAAGCTTTGCAAAAAGCTATTGATGAGAATAATGTTCTTAAGAATGTGAGAAAAGAAACATCAAGAAGAAACACACACTTTAAAAAAGTTCTGATAATGTTTCTCTTAGATGTTATATTTGTGATAAACTTAGCCATCTATCTTATAACTGTTATTGAAAAAAAGTATACAGAAAACAAAAAGGATTTAAGTTCTAAAAGGATCCTATGTAGCCGCTAACCTTCAAGGACCCATCAAAGTATGGGTACTTATTAAAAAAATTAAAAATATGTCTTATAGGCTGAGCCTAATTGAAAAAACATATATTCAAGAGGTCAACTCAAGGAGGAGCAACCATGGTACATGGACAGTGGCTGCCCAAGACATATGACTGAAAATGAAACGTTGTTTGCTCAACTGGACAAGAAAAAAGGAGCTACCGTATCATTTGAAAATGACTCAAAAGGTAGAATTCATGGTATAGGAACTATTAGTAAGAATTCTCAAGCTCAAATTAATCATGCGTTACTTGTTAAAGGTTTAAAGCACAATTTATTAAGTATCAATCAATTGTGTGATAAAGGATTTAAGTTATGTTTTGATTCATATAAATGTGAAGTGATGGACATTAGTACCAATAAAGTTTCATTCATAGGAAAAAGAATCAAGAATATGTATGTTATATTTCTAGAAGATCTTGAGATTAATTGTGAAACATGTCTTATGGCAAATGATGGAAATGATTATTGGTTATGGCATAGTAGACTTGGACATGTGAGCATGCATACCATCTCAAAATTGATGAGAAAAAATCTTGTTATTGGATTGCCTAAACATAAATTTAAGACTAATTAGATTTGTGATGCTTGCCAACTAGGTAAACAAGTTATAACATCCTTCAAAACCAAGAAGTTTGTTTCAACCTCTGGACCTTTTGAACTACTGCATATTGATTTATTTGGTCTAATAAGCACAACAAGCTTAGGAGGCAAATCATATGGCTTTGTGATAGTTGATGACTACTCTAGGTATACTTGGTTTTACTTTCTTGCTCATAAAAATGATGCTCTACCTGTATTTGTAAATCATTGTAAGAGGGTTCAAAATGAAAAAGAACTTATCATAGTTAGCATTAAAAGTGATCATAGAGCTGAGTTCGAAGGAGATGAGTTTAAAAACTTTTGTAATGAAAAGGAGCTAGATCATAATTTTTCTACACCTAAAACAGCGCGACAAAATGGGATTATAGAAAGAAAAAATCAAACCTTAAAAGAAATGGCTAGAACTATGCTTTGTGAAAACATGTACTAAAACACTTTTTGGGAAAAGCTGTCAATTCAGTTGTATACAATTTTAATATAGTATCAATAAGGGCCATGATATCAAAAACCTCATATGAATTGTACAAAGGTAGAAAACCAAATATTTCTCACGTTAGGAGCTTTGGCTGTAAATGTTTTGTATTGAATAATGAAAAATATTCTCTAGGAAAGTTTGATGCTAAGAGTGATGAAGCAATATTTCTAGGATATGCTTTGAACTCAAAAGCCTATAAAGTTTTTAACAAAAGAACTTTAACAATAAAAGAATCTATCCATGTAGTTTTTGATAAATCTAATGTTGATCCCAAATAAATGTGCTAGAGGGTGGGTGAATAGCACTTTTTGGCTCTTACAAAATTTGACCTCTATTTGGGGGTAAGTTTAAGTTCAATGATGAGAAGTTAAATGCAAGATAAGAAATAATCTAACAAGGAATGAAATGAAAAATAAAGCAAGGAAGAC
>NW_018397257.1:2573259-2573384 GCF_002168275.2 Theobroma umbraticum | reverse complement strand
TTGGGAGGGCTTTTTATACTTGAAAAATCAACTCTAATGGTAGCTAGATAGATTTTAACCGTTAGAAACAGTTTGGGACCAATTCTAGCCGTTAATTTGTCTTTTAGCGTTCACCTCTGTCTCTG
>NW_018397257.1:2572929-2573072 GCF_002168275.2 Theobroma umbraticum | reverse complement strand
GTCTCTTGGTCAACTAAGTGTTCTCTGTTTCATGATTTGCTTAAACCCGTCAATTTCTCTTTTGAGTTTTATCCACCCAACTCCCTTAATTATTCAACTTAGAGGCTTCTCGTTTCATTGCTCACTTATAGCTCCTTATTCTT
>NW_018397257.1:2572234-2572384 GCF_002168275.2 Theobroma umbraticum | reverse complement strand
TAGGTGACAGAATACCATTCACATTGTAACAATCTATCACCAGCATATTATTAATAGTCCATATTCATACCAACATCAATAATCACTGACATTTGGATTAAACACAAAAGCATAGAAAATAATTTCAGCATTCATATATCAGCAACAAAA
>NW_018397257.1:2571601-2571996 GCF_002168275.2 Theobroma umbraticum | reverse complement strand
AAGGAGAGGATTCTTGGGATGAAGAGTCAGAAGAAGATGTGTCTGAGATTGTGATAAGATCCTTAGTAGTAGACTTGACTAGCGGAGGTTTAGCTTTTTCGGCTAACCTAGATGACATTCTTCTTTTAGGAAACTTAGTTTTGCTAGCCATAGTTTTTCTCCCCCTACCAGTAGATTCAGTTGTAGTTTGTGCAAGTATAGCAGCTTTCCTTTTCTGTTTCTTAGTCTGATCATCTTTCTAAATAGATTCAGGGGATCTTGTTACAAATGTTGGTTCTTGTGCTGTGCTTTTAACTATTTCCTTTTCCTGTTCTTCCCTCACCATCTGCTGAAAGACATCCATGGTGAGAACTTCGTCAGAGTTTGGTGGGGAAGACTCAACTTCTTGTGTTTCC
>NW_018397257.1:2571360-2571591 GCF_002168275.2 Theobroma umbraticum | reverse complement strand
GAGATCCAATCACCTTTGTGTTTGTACTGTCTTTCTCTTCAAGTTCAGGTTCCACAGTGTGTATTTTCTTTGCTTGATCAAGTTCTGGCTCATTCTCCTCAATTTGAAAATTGGGACTCTCATTCACTTACTCTGTTGGAGGTGGACTTAGCGGTGTAGGAGCATGTTCAGTTGCAAAGCTTGAAGGAGATTTCCTTTTGTCTTTCATCAGAGTTCTCAGCTCTTGAAGCT
>NW_018397257.1:2571029-2571149 GCF_002168275.2 Theobroma umbraticum | reverse complement strand
AGCAAGTTCAGGATCATCTCATTTGAGATTTGAGAGGGTGTTGCTCTTTCTTGAGTGGGAATGGCTTGCTCACCCCTCTGTGCATCCTTGAAGGTCTTGAAAAAGGTCTCTCCATATAAC
>NW_018397257.1:2570871-2571019 GCF_002168275.2 Theobroma umbraticum | reverse complement strand
TCTTAGACAAACTTCCTAGATAGATGCTTGGTCTCTACTTTTTACTTGATCTATCTCGTATCTAGAGCTCCATATGCCTTTTCTCTTGACCAAGGAGGTAATCATATTTCCATAAGGTAAATGGATTTTATCAACTCTACATGTTCCT
>NW_018397257.1:2568160-2570861 GCF_002168275.2 Theobroma umbraticum | reverse complement strand
CAATCATAAACCTCCCTAAATTAAAAGCAAATGCATTAAAAGCCTATTGCATCATCCACAGGTCTTGCAGACTTACACAACTGAAGCTACCTCCTCTCCCATGGACTGTTGAAGCTATGAAGTAATGTAGTATCCATGTTTGAGGGCTTTTAATAAAACTTGCATAGCTTTTAGAAGAGAATCTCTCAGTTTTTCCTGTGATCATCCCCCATAAGGGTGAAGGATCATAATTTTCGAGAATTTCATAATTTCCCTTATTGCATTCTATACTTAATAATTCCCCTAAATCAAAAGTAGAAATCACAAATTCCTTCCCATTCAAGTAGACATTAAGACTGTCATCCACAAACTCCTCAAGGTCATCTAGTTCATCTTTACCCTGTACTATTTCAGCATAGAATTCTTTCACTAAACTGGCACTATAAGTTCTATTCTTAAAGACACTAAATTCCTTTAATTTCATGTCTTCAAAGTGTTCTAACAATCCTTTCTTAATTTCTGGAACCTCATTGAAACTGTCCCAATCAATGAATTTCCTATAAGAGATACGTGCATTTTCGATTTTTCTGAACCTATCTTCATGAGCTTTATTTCTGAACTTTAGAGATGAAGAGTTACCTTTTGTTGCAAATTTTCCTTATCTTTCTTTTTTTCTATTTTCTGTTTCTTTACTCTCTGTTTCCTCACAATCACTATAGCCGGTTCATCTTTTTTTCTCTTTTTCTGAGTTTCGAACTGTGAGCTTTCTTCCATGGGTCGTTTCCCTTTCTTCTTTTCTAAAGTATCCTTGGGCATGGTAGATTTTACCATTGATTTTGGAAGTTTTAGATTTTAGGGTTTGAGAAATTTGGGAGAAATGAGTTTTTCGTTTTGGGAGGTCAGTTTCAGATGAGAGAAAGAGTGAGAAGAAAGTGAGTTAAAGAGGAAATTTTTCTCAAAAAAAATGTTAGACCTTTTTAAATGTGGACAATTTAATTATTTCAAAAATTTAGAGTTTCCCTCTTTTTTCATTTTTGGTTCAATTTTCTTCTGCTTTTTCTTTACCCGTTTTCCTCCTTTTATTTCTTTAAGTTTTATTATTTTACTTAGGCCTTGTTGACTATCTAAGTTTTACCTTTTTCTATTTGTGTCTTTTACTTTTAGAGACAGAATACTCTTAGTTGATTAAGTGAAGCTTTTAATCAACCAAGTGTATATTATCTTACCAAAGAAATGTTCAAAAACTTTTTCAAAGTTTTTGAACACTAGTCATTCCTAGATTTCTTCTAATTTCACAAAATCTTTCCTCATTTAAGAGTTTGGTAAATATATTGGCTAATTGATGCAAGGTGTTGACAAATTCAATCTTAATGTCTCCCTTAAGCACATGGTCTTTAACAAAATGGTATCTAATTTCAATGTGCTTAGTTCTTGAGTGCTAAACTAGATTTTTTGAGATATTAATTGCACTTGTGTTGTCACAAAATATTATTACATTATGCATAGTCAATCCAAAATCTTCTAATTGTTGTTTAATCCATAAAATCTAAGCACAGCAACTACCTAAGGATATATATTCAGCTTTAGCTGTGGAAAGTGCAACAGAGTTTTGTTTCTTACTTGACCATGACACAAGCATATCTCCTAAAACTGACATGTGCCACTAGTGTTTTCTCTATCTATTCTACTTCTAGCAAAATCTGCATCTAAATATCCAATAAGAGTGAAAGATGTTCCTCTAGGATACCATAATCCTAAACTTTGTGTGTCTAAGAGGTACCTGAAAATTCTTTTTACTACACTAAATTGTGACTCTTTGGGTTGAGATTGAAACTGAGCACACAAGCATACACTAAATTGAATATCAGGTCTGCTAGCAGTTAAATAAAGTAAAGATCCAATCATGTCTCTATAAAGTTTTTGATTAACACTTTTCTTTCTCATCTGCATCAAGTTTGATGGAGGGGCTTATTGGTGTACTGATTGATTTTAGCTTTAGCATATCAAATTTCTTTAGAATGTCTTGAATGTATCTTTCTTGACTATGAAGATGCCTTTTTTTCATTATTTGATTTGAAGGTCAAGAAAGAATTTCAGTTCATCCACGATGCTCATCTCAAATTCACCCTACATTTCTTCAACAAAGTTCTTGCACAAATCCTCATTAGTAGCACCAAATATAATATCATCCACATAAATTTGAACTATAATTAAATCATTCAAGCATTTTTTAATAAACAATGTTGTATCAATGCTTCCTCTAATATACCTTTTTTTAACTAAAAATTTTGAAAGTCTTTCATTCCAAG
Source organism: Theobroma umbraticum (assembly GCF_002168275.2). Taxonomy (NCBI): domain Eukaryota; kingdom Viridiplantae; phylum Streptophyta; class Magnoliopsida; order Malvales; family Malvaceae; genus Theobroma; species Theobroma umbraticum. The sequence goes on along the minus strand of NW_018397257.1, from coordinate 2,568,573 downwards.
CTCTTGGAGCTTGTTTTAGTCCATATAATGCCTTATGTAGTTTGAAAATATAATCAGGTTTTTCAAAGTCCTTAAATCCAGGGGGTGTTTGACATAAACTTCTTTTTGAATAAGACCATTTAAAAATGCACTTTTCACATCCATTTGAAATAATTTGAAGTTCATGAAACATGCAAATGCAAGCAATAATCTTATGGCTTATATCCTAACAACAAGAACAAATGTTTCATCATAGTCAATGCCTTCTTCTTGGTTATATCCTTAAGCCACTAGTCTAGCTTTGTTTCTAATAACATTACCTTGCTCATCTACCTTATTTTTGAACACCCACTTTGTGCCAACAATTAGGTGATTTCTTGGCCTAAAAACTAGTCAAGAAAGATACATTGAAAGGAGGGCATCTTTATTAGTCA
>NW_018397257.1:2567947-2568150 GCF_002168275.2 Theobroma umbraticum | reverse complement strand
ATTGAAAGGAGGGCATCTTTATTAGTCAAGAAAGATACATTGAAGACATGATGAAAAAGTTTGATATGCTGAAACTGAAATCAATCAGCACACCAATGAGTCCCTCCACCAAACTTAATGTAGATGAAAAAGGAAAAAGTGTTGATCAGAAGCTTTATAGAGGTATGATTGGATCTTTGCTTTATTTAACTACTAGCAGACCT
>NW_018397257.1:2554169-2567937 GCF_002168275.2 Theobroma umbraticum | reverse complement strand
TTAGTGTATGCTTGTGTGCACGGTTTCAATCTCAACCTAAAGAGTCACACTTAACTGCAGTAAAAGGAATCTTCAGGTACCTCTTAGACACACAGAACTATGGATTATGGTACCCTTGAGGAACATCCTTCAATCTCATAGGATATTCAAATGTAGACTTTGCTGAAAGCAAAATAGATAGAAAGAGCACTAATGATACATGTCAGTTTCTAGGAGATATGCTTGTGTCTATGTCAAGTAAGAAATAAAACTCTATTGCACTCTCTACAGCTGAAGCTGAATATATTTCCTTAGGTAGTTACTATGCTCAAATTTTATGGATTAAACAACAATTAAAAGATTTTGGAGTAAACATGCATAATGTACTAATATTCTATGATAACACAAGTGCAATCAATATCTCAAAAAATCTAGTTCAGCACTCAAGAACAAAGCACATTGCGATTAGACATCATTTTATTAGAGGCCATATGTTTAAGGGAGACATTAAGAATAAGTTTGTCAACACCTTGCATCAATTAGCTGATATATTTACCAAATCTTTAAATGAAGAAAGATTTTGTGAAATTAGGAGAAATCTAGGAATGGCTAGTGTTCAAGAGCTTTAAGAAAATTTCTAAACATTTTTCTTGTAAGACAGTGTATACTTAGTTGATTAAGAGCATCACTTAATCAACTAAAAGCTTTCTATTTTTGTTAATAGAAGACACAGTCAGATAAGGGTAAAAACTTGGTCATTTAAAAAGCCCAAATAAAATAATAAAATCTAAAGAAATAGAAGTAGGTAATTGAGTAAAAAAAAAAAGAAGAAAAATCCTTTAACTAAAAATGAAATGGGAGCTAAAATTTAAATTTTCAAAAAGAGAGAAATTTACTACATTTAAAAGAGGGAATCTAATGGTTTTTAAAGAAAAATAACCTTTCTCAACTCATTCTCTCCTTATTCTCTTTCATCTGAAACCGATCCCCTAAAACTAAAACCTCTCATCAAACCTTTCAAACCCTAAATCTGAACTGAGCAAAACTAATGGCCAAATCATCTCTACCTAAAGATATCCTGGAAAAGAAGAAGGGTAAACGGCCCATGGAAGAAAGTCTATCGTCTAAAAATCAAAAGAAGAAGAAGAAGAAAGATGAGTATACTTTGGTGACTGTAGAAATTGAGAAGAAACAGAGAGTAAAAGTATAAAAATTAGAGAAAAAAAAGGAAAAAGGAAAATTGTCTACACTCATGTGGGAAATACATTGACTAGGATAGCTTTAATGAAGTTTCAAAAATTAAAGAAGGATTATTAGAATATTTTAAAGAAATGAAGAAGAAGAAACTGAGTATTTTTAAGAACATAACCTATAATGCTAGTCTAGTGAAAGAATTCTATGCTGGGATTGAACAAAATAAAAATGAACTAGATGATCGTAAGCAATTTGTGAATGATGCTCTAAATGTGTTTTTGAATGGAAAGGAGTTTGTGGTTACTGCCTTTGATCTAGGAGAATCACTGCATGTTGAGTGCAATGCGAAAAACTATGAAATGCCAAAAGATTATGATCCATCATTCTTGTGGGAAGTAATCATTGGAAAAACTGAAAGATATTCATCTAAAAGCCATGCAAGTTTTATTAAAAGTCCACAAACTAGGATATTGCACTACTTCATAGCTTCAATAGTTCATGGAAGAGGTGGAAGCTTTAGCTATGTGAGTCTTCAGGATATGTGGATGATGCAATATGCATTTAATGTTGCTCCTCTTAATTTAAGAAAAGTCAAGATAGAAAGAATAAAAGGAACATGTCGGGTTGATAAAATATATTTACCTTATGAAAATATAATTACTTCTTTGGCAAAGAAGAAAGGTATCCGGAGTTTCAGATATGAGATGGATCAAGCAAAAAGCAAAGAACATGCTATTTATCTGAGAAACCTGTCAAAGATGGGTTACAAATTATAGAGAGAAAAATTCTTCAAGACTACTAAGGATACTCAAAGGAATGAGCAAACCACCCCTGCTTAAACAACAACAACTCCCTTAGAGATTTCGAATGAGATGATTATGAACATACTGATGAAGACAGATGAAAAACTCACTAACCAATCTACTAAAATTGAGAAAATTGAAAAAAACTACAAGAGCTGGGAATTTGATGAAGGACAAAAGGAAATCTCCTTTTGGTCCTGCAATTGAACATGCTCCTACAGCACCAACTCCAAATCTAGTAGGACAAGCAAGTGAGAGTTGTGATTTCCAAACTGAAGGTGATGAACCAATATCTGATCTTGTGAGGAAATCACCTACCCTTGAACCTAAAAAAGAAAAAGAATCTAATGAAGGGATTGAGGAAATTGGATCCTTCAGCTTTAAACCATAGGCAGAGAGATCATCTTCCACTAACACTAAAGAAATTTTAATCATGGATGTCTTTCATCAAATGGTCAGAGAATAATGAGTAGAAAGAGAGGCAGCAATGAAAGAGGCTCAGAAGTCAACATTAGCAAAGGACTCCCCTGAATCGGTTCACACCATCAGAGGAAGTGAACCCACTGACAAAGAACCAAGACAAGCAGCTGCACTTACCAAAGCTAAATCCCAACCTCTTGAAAAAGGCAGAAAGACCATGGCCACCAAAACAAAGTTCATGAAGAGGAGGAAGTCCTCTAGATTAGCTGAAAAATCTAAACTTTCAGTTCAATCCTCCATTCAACAACCTCTTCAACTTTCAGACACCTTTTCTCTTGATTCCTCACCACAAAAATCCTCACGTGTGCTATCTCCTGAACCCCTCAATGTCTTTTTGGAACAAATGAATCAACCCCCTAAGACTCTTCTTAGATTTATCCCTGTTTTACTGATGACAAAAAGGGAAAGATAGTAGGTTAGGGTAGAAGTTGTTTTAGGAGATAAGGTAGAAATAATTTAAGGGTAATTTAGGAATTTGATTTTAATGATGTTGGGTTGTTCATAACAACATATTATTTCAATTGCTGATGGATTGTTGATGATATTTGAATGCTAAACTTATTTCTGTTATGCTTTTATGTTTGATGGATTATTAATGACTGTTGATTATGGAATGGATATGGTCTGTTGACAAGATGTTGATGATAGATAGTTACAATGTTGATAATATTCTGTCAATTTATTACTAATGTCTTATAAGCTTGCATAAAGATACTCCGTTAAAATATCTGAATTTATGCTTGCTACTCTTTCTAAGAGATAGATTAAAACTTACTAATTTATTAAGTTGGACAGTAAAATAACTTGAAAAGATCATACATATACTAAAGGGGAGCCCACAGTCAGAGGGAGAAATTCCAATCTGGTGCAAAACAAAAATAACAAATAGACATTGTGCATTAAATCAAAGAATGTTTTGTCATCATCAAAAAGGGGGAGATTGTTGACTCCATTAGTTTTTGATGATAATAAAATATTCTCATTTTTCTATGTATAACTTTTCTACTTGAGTGTGCAAGATAAAAATTAAATGTTAAATACTATATTAATCATTCAAAAGCAAATATAAAAACTCATAAGAATAAGGAGATACAATTGAGCAATAAAATAGAAGCTTCTTAGTTGGATAATCAAGAGAGTTGATTGGATAAAACTTAAAAGAAAAGTTGGCGAGTTCGAGCAGACTGGGAGACAGAGAACACTTAATTGACTAAGAAGTTTTGTTAGTCGACTAAGAGCTTACTGCCAAAAACTGAGTTCAGAGACAGAAATGACTTAATCAACTAAAAAGTTTTGTTAATCAACTAAGAGCTTACTACCAAAAACTAGGTTCAGAGATAGAGATGACTTAATCGACTAAATAGTAATGTTAGTCGACTAAGAGCATTCTGTCTAAAAATTTGAATTTGAACGCTAAAAGATATATTAACGGCTAAAACTGTCTCCAAACTATTTTCAACAGTCAGAATCTGTCTAATAACTATCAGAATTGATCTTCCAAGTATATAAGGCACTCCCAAAGGCTATGAATCAAGTTTTGAAGGCTTCCAAGATCAAAAGAGCTCAAAAATAGCAAAAACTCTCTACATGCTTTATGCACTTCCCTCCAATTTTTGTAATAGAGTTAAACACTACATCTTGTACCATTCAGATTAGGTTAGTGATCATAGGTACTTCTTTATTTCTTTTTTTCTTGATCACTTAGAGTGTGTGAGTCACTCTAAAGGGATTAATCAAGGTTGTGTTAGCTTGATTGAGTGTACATGTTCTAACTTAGCCTAGGAAAAGTTAGTTTTGGGTTTTGGTTGATCCCGAAAAAAACCATTGTTAAAAGTTATGGCTGAGCCTATGAAAAGCCATTATAAAAGCTTGGTGGAAGCTTAGGAATTTCACCGTTTATAGTGATTTGGTTTGAAAAATCCTTGGTTGAACAATCAAGGTAGTGGATGTAGATTTTTTATTGAAACCACTATAAATCTTTGTGTATTGTCTTCCTTGATTTATTTTTTATTTCATTCTTTGTTAGATTATTCCTTCATCTTGCATTTAATTTTTCTTCATTGAACTTTAACTTGCCCCCAATTAGAGGTCAAATTTAGTAAGAGCCAAAAAATACTATTCACCCCCCTTCTAGCACATTTATTTAGGACCAACATAAATGTGATTAATTTATCATTTCTCCACTTCCTTTTTTGACCTTTCAATGTGCAAGATGCACTTTTTAAGCCTCTAAAGAGCTTCAAATAGGTTATTAGTCAATTTATTTGTATTCCTTGAATCACTCTCAATAGTAAAAAAGTGCGAAGAGTGGGAGTAGACCTATTTTGATCTAGCAAAGGTTATAAAGGCCTCCCTAATGGCTCTAACTTCTACCACAATAACATCTTCCACTCTTATAGCTTTTAAAAAGATAATTTCAATGTTTTCATCATCATTTCTGATGACTCCCCTTATCCTTGCCTCCTTGAGGCAGCCTTGAATTGCCCCAGCCACATTATATTTCATCTCCCTTCTATATGGTTTGCTCCACTCCTCCACTATTCTAATTTTTTTTCCTTTTCTTTATCCATACTCCCTTAATTCAAAAACTATAAGTTTCTAATACCGTTCCATACTAAAAAAGCCACATAGCTTGGCCTCATGTAGCAACTCTTAATTTAACAAATTTAAAAACCTTATCAATATTCCAAGTGAAACTTGTTGAAGATGGGAATCTAAAATGAGGAAATTTTTGCCCTTGAAATGTTTGAAACTAATGGAAAAGAAAAACACATGATCTCATCTGTTTTTAACTTTTATCTTTATGGTATTTATATTTTATTTTCTTGTAACAAAATAGGCTACGAGCTATCAAGTATTAGTTGTAGAAGGCATATGGCATTTCTTGATTGTAAGCCACTGTCCAATTAGTCGACAAAGTGCAATTTGGTACTACTATGTCATTACCCTATCTTATTTGTTTTGATTTCCTCCAAAGGGTGGTTATATAAACCACACCATTTCATAGAATGAATATATTCCAACCGTTGCCTTCTTTATTGAGAATTTGGTTTTTTTACCTTGTTTTTATCTCTGCACTATGACTGATTTTCTTTATGAAATTCTTCATGGTATTAGAGCATTTTTGAGATCTTGAGGGACAGTGGCTAGTAAAAGAGAAGCTACTACTTATCTGTGTAAAGCTCCAAAGAAACCATATGGTATCAGCAAGCTACCATGCCTCTGCTCTTCTGGTTATTCAATGGTGAAAACTATCCTATATGGGTAGTGAAAATGAAAGCCTATTTACGTGTTTTCAATTTATGAGACATGATTGAGGTAGGTGGAGAGCTTCCAGTCTTAAGGCAGGCAAACCCCACCATTGTTCAGGCTAAAGAACATAGTGAGGATGTAGCCAAAAGATTTAAGGCACTGTCATGTATTCATTCCATCGACTCAAACTCTACTTTTACTCGTATTATGCTATGTGAGTCACCAACAGAGTTTAGGACAAGTTAAAAGAAGAGTTCCAAGGAAGTGATTGAACACGTCAAATACAAGTATTAAATCTATTGGGGGAACTTGAAGTCTTGAAAATGAGGGAGGATGAGTCAATAAAAGAGTATTCTGACAAGATTTTGAAAGTGGTCAACTGACTTAAACTTCTTGGAGAAGATCTACCTAAGAAGCGTATTGTGAGCAAGGTTCTTGTGAACCTGTCAAAGAAGTTCGAGCTTAAAATATCTTCATTGAAGGACTCCAAAAATCTGACTAAGATCACTATCATAATGCTTGTGAATCCTCTTCAAGCTTTAGAGCAAATAAGAGCCATTAGATAATAAGATCATATTAAGGAATCCTTTATGGCAAAAACAAAAAGCTAGTGTTTTCTTGGGAAAAAAATGATATTGACAAGAAAGATAAAGGGAAAAAAGTCAATGAAAGGAGACCAATGAAGTAGAAGAACCAATATCCTCCTGCCAATATTGCAAGAAACAGAATCATACTCAGAAGTTTTGTTGGTTTTGACTAAATGTTAAATGCAAATCTTGCAATCAGCTTGGTCATGTGAAGAAAGTTTGTAAAGCCAAAGAAGCTGCAAATGAAGAGAAGGTAACTATTATGGAATGAACAGAAGAAGAAAAAGACGAAAAAGAAAAAAACAATTTTCTTTGTTGCACAAAAAGTTTCTATGGTTGAAAAGAAAGATACTTGGCTAATAAGCAGCACCTATTCAAGCCATTTGATTGGGAAGAAAGCCTTATTCACTACTCTGGATAGAAACTACAAGTCAAGAGTTAGAATCGATAATGGTGATTATTTTCAAGTTATGGGCCCTAGCATGGTTGGAGTTCAAAGTTCATCAAAAATCAAGTACATTTCTCAAGTTTTATATGTTATTGAAGCTAGTCAAAATCTTTTAAGCGTCGGTCAATTGCTCAAAAGTAATTATGAACTAGTTTTTAAAGGCCTCAGCTGTTATATGTTTGATCCTTTGGTAAGGAACTTTTTACTGTACCTATGAAAGGTAAATGTTATCTTATCGATTGGATGGAAGTTGAGTAGTGTAACTATATGTCAATTGATGATGACAACAAGAAATGGCACAAGAAGCTTGGGCATATAAATTATAAGTCTCTCAAAATGATATCTACTGCAAAATTAATTGATGGGTTTGCCTAAAATTATATATGGTTATCATTTATGTGGTACATGTATGTATGGAAAACATGCTAGAGAACCGTCTCCAAAACATAGCAAATCAAAAACCAAAGATGTTCTTCAGGTGGTGCACTAAGATGTTAAAGGACCAATTAAAACAGCATCACTAGGTGGCAACATGTATTATTTGCTATTCATAGATGATTTTAGCAGATTTGGTTAGATTTATTTTCTTAAAGCTAAATCTGAGGTTTTAAGCTCCTTTGTTAAGTTTATTGCCATGGATGAAAAGTAGTCAAGCCATGCTATTAAATTTTTTAGTACAGATAAGGGTAAAAAGAATACTTCAAGAAAGTTTGAAGATTATTTGAGTTATAAGGGAATTAAGCATCAGTATACCATCACATATAGCCCACAACAGAATGGGGTTTGTGAAAGAAGGAACCAAACACTTATAAAGATGGTTTGATGCCTTTTATTTGAGAAAAAGATGACTAAAAGTTTCTGCATAGAAGCTCCTCATGTTGCAACTACTCTATTGAATATGTTTCCTACCAGGGTACTTAACAATATAACTTCTTTTGAGGTCTAGTACAAGTCAAAAACCAAGTGTTACTCACTTAAGGGTGTTCGATTGCATTTGTTATGCTCATATGCCTCAAGCTAAAATAACAAACCTTGATGCAAAGTCACAGTTAGCTATTCATATTGGTTTTGGTGAGATAACAAAAGGAGACAGACTCTACAACCTGGAAAGAAAAAGGTTTTATGTCTAGGGATGTAAGGTTTAAAGAAAACTAGAAGTGGATTTAAAAGAAATAGGAAATAGAAAAATCAATTAACATTGATGTCGTTTCTGATTCAGACATTGGAAGTTATGTATTAGATGATGATAATATTGATGAATTACCTATGAGAGGCTCCAAAACTCTGCAAGATGTCTATGAAAGATGTAACGCGACATTACTTGAACCAGAAACCTTTAATAAAGCTCAAGAAAGTGAGGAATGGAGGCAAGCAATGAAGACTGAGATTGATATGATTAATAGGAACAACACCTAGACTTTGGTAGAAAGAATAAAGAACCAAAAGGTAATAGGTGTGAAATGGATCTTTAGAGCCAAGTATAATGCAAATGGATTTGTAAATAAATATAAGGCTCGACTGGTAGTAAAGGGGTACTCACAAGTATACAGGGTTGATTACTTAGAGACTTTTGCTCTAGTTGCAAGACATGACACAATTCGATTACTTGTGGCTTTGGTAGCTCAAGAAGGTAGGAGAATCTGGCATATGGATGTAAAGCCTGCATTCTTAAATGGCTTACTTACAGATAATATATTTACTAAACAACCTAAGGGTTCATCAAGTAAGGAAATGAAACCGAAGTCTATAAGTTAAACAAAGCTTTATATGGGCTTAAGCAAGTACCAAGAACCTAGTATGAAAGATTCGACTCCTACCTCGACAGCAAAGATTTCAAAGGAAGTGACACAGAGCATATTCTTTATGTCAAGAAAATAGGTGAAAAATCCCAACTGATTGTTGCTATACATGTGGATGATGTGCTTATTACAGGTCCAAATGGTGATGAAATAACAAAGTTTAAAACTCAATTGAACAAAGAATTTGACATGATTGATCTTGGTGAAATGTCTTATTTCTTGGGAATGGAGGTGATTCAAAAAGCAAACGGAATGAAAACTCATTAAGACAAGTATGCAAAGGATCTATTGAAGAGATTCAAGATTGATGCTTGTAAAAAGGTTAGCACACCAGCTGCGTTTGGAAACATATTATGCAAGGATCATGGTAGTCTTGAAGCTGATGAGTACAAGTTCAGAAGTATGACAGGTTGCCTATTATATCTAACAGCAACAAGACCAGATATCATGCATAATGTAAGTGTGCTTTCCAAGTACATGAACTCTCCTTCAAAAATTCATTATTCTGCTGCAAAAAGAGTGCTAAGGTGCCTAAAAGGAACCTTGAGTTTTAGACTAGTCTACTGTAAGAAAGATAGGTTAAACTTGCAGGGGTTTAATGATAGCAACTAGGCAAGATGTTTAAATGATTCTCGGAGTACTAATGGTTATTGCTTCTCCTTCGATAGTGGTATGTTCTCCTGGAATTATAAAAAGGAAGAAGTTGTTGCACAGTCGTCTATGAAGGCTGGATAAATAGCTGATGCTTCAGCAGTAAACAATGCTTCATGGTTGAGAAAGGTGCTAAATGATTTGGGTTTTATTCAAACAGAAGGAACGATGCTCAGAGTAAACAATTAGTCAGCAATTGCGATTGCCAAAAAGCCAATTCAGCATGGAAGGACAAAACATATTAAAGTTTCATGCTACTCGTGATGCAGTAAAGAATGATGAGATTGAGTTGGAATACTTCAAAACAGATGAACAAGTTGCTGATATACTCACTAGGACTCTCAACAAGGAGAAGTTCATCAGTTTACGCACCAAGTTGGGAGTGCTCATGGCAGATCCCATGGAGGTGTGTTGAAGATGGGAGTCTGCAATGAGGAAATTCTTGGCATTGAAATGTTTGAAACTAATGGAGAAGAAGAAGATGTGATCTCATCTGTTTTTAACTTCTTTTTTATGGTATTTTATATTTTATGTTCTTGTAACAGAATAGCTTGTGAGCTGTCAAGTATTAGCTGTAGAGGGCCTGTGGCATTTCTTGATTGTAAGCCACAGTCCACCTAGTAGACCAGGTGTAATTTGGTACTACCGTGCTGTTGCCTTGTCCTATTTGCTTTGATTTCCTCCAAAGGGTGGTTATATAAACCACACCATTTCACAAAATGAAGATATTCCAGCTACTATCTTCTTCATTAAGCATTTAGTATTTTTATTCTCTTCTTATCTCTGCACTGTGACTGATTTTCTCTATGAAATTCTTCAACACCCCTAAATACCATATCATTTCTATACAACCACACAGACCACAATATAGCATAATAGGCCATGCACCATATTTTTATCTCAACTTTTCCTACAGAAACAGCATTCAAAAAATTAAACGAGTTGATTAATATAGCACAATATAGCATAATATGACTATGGCTTATGGTTTAAAAGAAATGAAGATGGTGAACCCAAAGCTTTCTTTAATAGTGACTGGGCAATGAGTGTTGAAGATTCTAAAAGTACCCCGCGTTATGTTTTTACTCTTGGAAGTGATGCTTTCTACTAGAATTCAAGGAAGCAAGATGTTATTTCTCAATCAACTACAGAAGCTGAGTACATTGCTGCAACAAACCAAGTAATTTGGCTTAGGAAAGTGATGGCTGATCTTCATTTTAATCAAATGAACCATACTGACATTTGAATGGACAACAAGTCAGCAATGGCCATCGTTAAGAATCCTTTACAATAAGGAAGAACTAAACATATCGATGTTAAGTTCCATGCCATTCCTAAAGCCATAAATGGTGAAATACAAGTTGAACCCGCAGTTTTGAGATGCAAGTTTCCAAGGAGGAGAGTTGAAATTGAGGCTCTTCCATGAACTCCATTAGCTCCTACATCAATTTTTGAAGATTGTGAAATTAGTTGAAGGCCACATCTGAAGGCTAATGTCACACCATGTTCTGAGGCAGGCATAGGAGAATGGAGAATGAAGACTTTTGTAACTTGTTTAATACTATAACCGCTAGGCCTTGTCAAGTTACTAAATTGTATCTAAAGTTTCAGTAGGTTACCACCACTGAATTCAAAGTGACAAATCTTGTCATCAAGCTTTGTATATAAACTCTCACGAAATGATATGGAAATGTTGCGCTTCTTTCGTTTTACCAAAAATTTAAGAAAAAAAAAAAGTGATTCTGCTCCATATACCGAGCCTCTCTTGCGATGTTAGTGAGTTTATACATAGTGAAACTTCAGCGGGATCTCCATGAAAAGTTAGCTTAAACGAAATTGGTAAAAGATCTATATGCCTAGTTTAATTTGAACAAAAGAAGCATAAGGCTTAAGAAAAATTTTGTTAGATCTTTCATTGAAAATGATTAATTAAAAATTAAAATTATAAACCTGCTGGCTTCCGGCTGAGCTCAACTTTTGATCGTCTCTTTATGAAGCTCAAGCTGAGTATTGAGGGACTGGGAGGTGCTGTCAGCTGTAATTCGCATCCAAGTCATCCGGACCTTTTGTAATGGCTGACCGCATCTGACAATGCCGTGCCCTTCTAAAGTTTTAGAACTAAATGGACGGTTAATCCTGCATGCTACCTGGTCGTAATTTTCTATTCTACCACCTTTTTGTATAGTTTTCCTAGCCGCTAGTTTGTTTTCCGCTTTTCTATCCTCGAAATATTCCGACTCAACTGAAGTAAGCTAGAGCTAGAGCTAGATTCACGTGACTCATGCACCATTCTTTAGCTTTGCCTTAAGTTAGCATATGTCCTTGTTTCCGTCATTTGACCTCTCCCTTCTCCACGTGACTCTGCACCTCGTACAATCTAGAAACTAAAAGGGAATTCTCAAGGTAACAAATGTCCGTGACAACATCTTGATAAAATACATATAATTGTAATTCGAAATGTTACTTTAGTGATTGAAATGAAAGCAGGCGAGCCATTCTGGCATTGGTTTGATCTGATACTGTCAGGTGAATGGAGTTGCAAACCCCAAATTTCTGCAACTGATGATCTAGTGTACTTCTCAGACTTAGCAGTATTTCAGTACTTCCATTAGCAGGCCCGGGTTTCTTGGGATAATAAAGTTTTACTTATCCCAAGAAAGGGAAACCAATTTCTATCCAGAATATTACAACTTGCTATTTTAAGGATGTAACCGGGGACCAGATCATGGAGTTTTGATACAGAAACTAGAATGAAATTTCTAAGCCAAGAGATAAAGTTAAGCGACCTTTATCTTAGCAATGAAAATAAGCGAGCACGCAGGAATCTCCCTGCTAAATAAGACTTCAAATTTTTTGAAAGTCCCAAGGTTAACCTCCAGAATGAAGCAAAAGAATCCATGTAGCGGACTCCTATTAGCTTCAGATCAAGGCTTAGTTGAAATATGACAATATTGTTAGCCTTTTCTTTACATAGAATCAGCTTCTATGATATTCCTCCCTTAGTGCAGCACATATATATATATATATATATATGATCTACAGTAGAAATAGATATTTTCCGGAGATGTAGAAAGGATTTTTGAAGCACGTTTTACATTCAAATCAAGATGACAGGCAATTTTGCCTCGCAATTAACAAATGCAACAAAGAAAATATAGTCCCTGGAAACTTAGGACGTATCCGATCTTTATTGGAAAGGACCAAAACAAATTCCCTTCCAGCTATGGAATAAGATGACACTAGCATTAATGACGCCAAGGTTTCTTTACAAATCATGCCTCTAAACGGAGATTGTACCTATAAATACATGATCGTAATTCTCCTTCACATTAGGACTAAGAAATTCAAGAAAATCATATCTTCTTTTACTCCGAAGCGAGGAACCTGATATCAAGAATGGAGCATGATACGTACGTTCCTATTCATTTCCTCCGCGACATGGATGACAAGGAGAGTAAGGCAAAGCGAGAAGGAATGATGCCAAGGAACCTGACTGAGCATCAACAGCGCGACATAAACAAACTGGCAGATGCTTTCATCAGCAACTTCCGCAACCAGCTTACCTACCAGCGGGATGAGCCCATCAAATGTTATCAGGAGATGAAAGCGTGAGGCGCTGATGCTGTCTACGTACAAGTAATCTTTTGTTTTGATTATCAGTTAACAACTTGATTACAGGCAGAGAAATAAGTGATTTTTCCTTTTTCTGAATGATACTGCGATGAGATGATTTCTTCTTTCCCCCTTTAATTGACATCCATGGTTCACAGTTTTCTTTCAAGTTCTATGAGGAATACCAGTATCTCCATGCTGCTAATTTGCACAGCCATCTTCAAATTATTGTGGGAATCAACATATAACTCACAGCCATCAAGATATAGGATCCAACTGTATATTAACTCATCTCAGATAAACCCAAGTACATCGCAACGCATCTCAAAGATTACATACGACAAAGATAAGATCTCACAAAAAGACAGAATCCTAAGCCCAAATGACAAGATTTACAAGTATCTGCTCCCTTCATATATGTAAAAAATAACCTCATAATTCTATTGCCGAGATCAACAGTGAACCACCTCACCTGCAACTGCACCATGGGATAACATCCAGGCTGTTCTTCAATAACTCAAAAGCACCCTTGGTCATCTTCATCGTTTCACTTCAAGTCAACCACAAGCAGAACACTCTTACTAAGGATAATCCCCTCCCCTGGTGGGTCACTGTTGATATCAATCTCCATAGCATGTATAAACATCAGGAAAGGTAACAGAGTCTATTCAGCTTTTCCATTCAGGAGGTGCTGAACCCCACAATGTTGGTGAATGAATAAACATTTGAAATCTGAATACCATGGCATAACAATTCTAAACAAATGCATGAATTTCTATGCACGAATAAGTAAATTTGATTCTGGCTCTCATGCTTGAAGCACCTGACAGTGAACAATATGACTTCTCAAGCCACTTCGGCCTGCTATACTTGACCATATATTTGTAAAAAGAGTCCTGAAATGACCTTTGCCAGCAATGTTTTCCCAAAGATGAGGATTGCTCTCAACCTGTTTATCCGGAC
>NW_018397257.1:2549565-2554069 GCF_002168275.2 Theobroma umbraticum | reverse complement strand
AGAGCAACTCCTACCTTGTTTACTTTTGTTAAGTATGACAAGCTTCTTGATTTAATATGGCATGTCACAGATTTGTGACATGACAGTTCTACCTAAAGTTTCAAAGACTGGAGCTAAGATATGAGTCCTGCAGGAAGCTTTTTTTTTTCTTTATTTTTTGCAATTTCCTGGGCTGTATGGTGACTGGAGCTCATGCACTTCACCCATTTTCGAACCATTGTAGGCATCATCAGATTTAGTTAATAACCACATTATATCATCAACACCTAGAAACTTCGCATCTCAGATTTTTCAGAAAAAATTATGAAGGTCTAATATTCACAAGTTTCTTTCAAGTCTATCATGTACAGCATTAACCACTATACACAGAAGGCAAGCAGCCCTTCCATTCCTTCTCCTCCTTTCTATTAAGGAACAGGTCTGAATTGAGAAAACAAGACATGTAAAAATTCAGGCAAACGGGGAAGAAGAAAATAAAAGTTACTCCATAAGATATGATATCAAAGAACAAAGAGCCTGAATAAAAGTTATAAGATAACCAAAGAATACCATTAGATCCAGTAGTCATCCAATATGGTATTAAAGTTTAATTGACCTGCTTAAACAGTAAGCTCTCCAACTCACCTAAAACTTAAAATTAAGTTCCAGTGCTAGGCAAATTGAGGGCCAATTCTTGGACCACATACCAAGCCCAATGAATTTACGCATGATGAAGTACACTAGTATAAAAAAATTTAAGGGATTAGGATTGAGAGAACCACCAAATCTAAAAGCTTGAGAAATGATAGAGAATGGCCCAACTAATACATACAAATGCCCCACATGACCCTTCACAAGCAAATGAGGCAGGACTTTGCAAGTGAGTCACACCATCTAAGGGATTTATATCATGATTGCTGAACTGCTCGAGTCTCAGGATTCCAGACACAGAAGCACCATGTCAAACAAACTCTAAATCATATTGGATAAATATTGAACATAAGAGTGTAAGCCAATAGATTTAGACCCATCAACTTTTTTAGTCTTATATTTTTGTCCATTCTACTCGAAGAAAATTATTTTGACACACCAGTTCATTCATAGGATCTGTCACAAACAACCAAACCATATATCAAGTACAAAGCCACAATCTACATATGCATGTATGTCCATCTATTTAACACTATGAGGAACCAACAAAGGCTGCTCCATAGTTCTTCCTACATGAAAAGGTATCTCCAGGCTTTGCCTGGGCCTAATCCCCTCCCTCGAGCAATCATAAAGTTGCACTCCCCCATTCAGCTTGGTGCATTCAGGATTTTACTTCCAGAGTGCTTCCTATATAATGTTTGTAGCTAAATCAGCAGCTAACTTGAGAAAGAGCATACAAATAAGCCAGGCAACAAACAGCAGAGCACCTTCTTTTCTTAATGCTTTATTTTATCATCTAACAAACAAAAAACTATATCAATGTTCAATAAAGTAAAACAACACTTGTAACTAGAGAAAATTTGAAATTACAAACTAATCACTCTCAAATTATCAACTAAATAAGAAAAGTATATAAACCAATGAAGCTAAAACCAAAGTCAGCATAGTCTAAAGACCAAACTTTATACGCACTCAAGCAAAAAAAATTAAATAAATTCATTAAAATTGAAGAGAAAAAGACTCCAAAACTTATAATAAAGGGTAAAGAAAACACCTAAGTTGCAGGAGTTCAAAAAGCAGAATTAAAATACAGAGAATCAAAACCGAAAAGGCAAAGTTGCAAGCTACAGAGGAAGTAAAAAGGAAATGGTCCCTATTTATATGTTCATCAAATCCCAAATTAGCCCCAAAAGAATGCTAGACTAATAGCAGAGTTTGATCTTGGAATCCATAGAAGTTTTCCAAAGAAAGAACAACTCGATTAAGAGAGCAAACTTCCCACAACCCAATACACAGAACAACTAGGCATTTCAGACGGCTATTTCAGAGACAGAAGGCCTTCAAGAAAAACAAACCCATTATAAAGCACATTAAAACCTGTCAAAGGCCCACTTAAGCACAATTCTCCATCCGGGTATCTTCGAGTTTTCTTGAAAACTAAATCCCAAGAAAAAAACCATGTCTAAAACATGTTACCAATAAATTCACCAACCGGGTATCACTAAAACCTCATGAATTTGACAAAGACAAAAAAGAAAGAAGGAAAGATGTTAGAGCTTACCAATGGAGCTTGAACTCGAAACCCTCTGGGAGTAATAGATGACTGTTGCGAAACAGATTGCTCCATCCTTTAAACCCAAAGATTCATAGACAGAATCGAAATCTACTATAATATAAACCCTTTTTCTCTTTTCTTTTCAGAGACACAGATCGAGACCTCAATTCAGAGATTCAGTACTCAGAATCTGATCCTCCAAACTTAAAAATTTTAGTAATTTATTCGTCTTTTACCAGTATACAACATGAAAGAAAACCAACTTTTTTCATTCTCTTTTTCTTTTCATTTCATTTCTCTCTTTTTCTTCTAATCAAACACCAACAAACAAAAAAAAAAAAACACCTGAGTCTTCTGATTTTTTTTCCCTCTCTCTCTCTCTGTTTCCCTCTTTCTTAAGTCTAACTGAAGAGCAAGCACACAGCTGGACCCATGGGTTTCACCAACTTCTTTAAATTTTGTTTTCTCACTTAAGAATTTAATTCTTAATTTAATGTTAGATTTTTTTTTCAATTGGTAGCATTAATTTTGAGTGAATTCAAATGTTAAAGCCTTATTAGAAGACAAAGAAATTTTGATGAGGGGGAGGGGGACTTGTTAATTGTTTACCATTCTTGGGTCAAACCCCACTTTAAATGGTGCCAGAGAGAGATATGCTCATCATGTGGCTGAATTAAATACTTCTTCTTTTAGATTTCTTTCTTTCTTTGTTTTTTTTTGTTTTTCTTCATTTTCATCACATATATTAGTTATTGCACCATAAATAGAAGTAGTGTACCAATTCTTTTTCGTCCCACATTGTAAATCAACATTCTTGAATGTGAATACTATTTTAATAAGCATTGGACAGCTCCTTTACTCACAACTGTCATTCAAATAATTAATTTAGACATAATATTTAAAATAAATTTTTAAAATTTTTTCAAAAATTAATATACATTTATTTTCTATTAAATATTTTTTATTATTGATTAATAAAATCTTTATACTTTTATTTTAAATCAAATAAACCTTTATGGCTACAAATGGACAAACTGTTATTAGTAAAACTATTAATACTAAAGTGACATGTTTACATGTTCTAATAAATAGTGACATGAAATACAAAGAGTTGATGAGATGCAATAAAAAAATTACAATTTATTTAATTTTTTTGAATAATTTAAAAATATTTTAAAACATTATGTTATTAATTTATTATTAATATTTATTTTTCTTATGTAGTTAGATAATCATACTATTGTCTCTTTTCAATATTTCTCTATTTGGTTGAAGATTATTGTGCTATTTAGTCTAAAGTTCCAAAGGATTATGCTAATGGTGTATAAGTAACGTCAAATGTAATGATTTTTACTTTTACAAGTTACATGCACACAAGTATGAATTTTAATTATAGTTAATCATCACGTCTCATATTACAAGTTAATAAAATAAATCAATCAATAAATTAATACATGATTCAACAAGATTATATAAAATGAGACCACATTCACATTCACATATATATATATATATATAATTTGAATTTAAAATGTAAAAGTCTCAAGACTTTTTCATAAAAATTAAATCCATTAAAGCATTTGGTTTAATTTTGGGCACATTCAATTGGAAATGCAAAAGTCATTAAAAAAAATTAATGAAAAATGGACCTCAGATGGAAATAACAATAATGTAGTACATGGTGTCATTAAATACACAGATCAATATATGCACCCCACAGATCAAACCGGTGCTTGTTGGAAATGGAAGGTTGGTAGTGAAGACTCAATGTCTAGAAATCTGGTTTGACATTGACGCTAGGAAAAAAGACATAAAATGGGTGCATCACAGTGCAGTAGGTACACTAAAATCTGATTGATCATCGCAAAAGATTCAAAATGCTCTAGGAAAGGTAGGGATTAAAGTTGTGTTGAGACAGTGGAAAAACCACAGTGTAGTTGCCACCTTTAATAGCAGAGAGTTGATGGAGATCTTAATTAAGCAATATTGGGAGGCCTTTGCCCCATGGCTCAAAAACCTAAAGCCATTTAAGGAGGAGAGAAGGAGCATTAATTTGGCCATCTGGGTAAAGGTCCAGAATGTCCCTTCGTATTTGTGGCATGATGATTTGTTCATTATGCTAGGTAACAAGTGGGGTAGATTTGTCCAAACGGACGAGTCAACGAAACTAAGAAAGTGATTATACCATGCCTTGTTAATGGTGGAGGTGCAGGATAAGTCCATTTTTCCCTTAACTACAAAGATATATGTTAATAATACTGTGTATTTGATCCAAGCAATAGGAGTGTGCGGCGGTCGGTTAGGACCGCCCAACCGACC
>NW_018397257.1:2533311-2549465 GCF_002168275.2 Theobroma umbraticum | reverse complement strand
CATACCAGAAAAACTAAAGTAGTGGGGAAGAGTAAGGATAAATAGATGATCAAAAACTTAAAGATGACGTTGAGGGAAGATGGTGAGGCTTTGGGCTCTGATTGTGACTCTTTAAGGAATGATGCAGAAGCAACATTTGTCATAGCTAACAAGCTAGGGCTGATGTTTGTTGACAGCAAAGAGGCTCTTGTGGAGGAATTTTGCAAGTTAGGCAAAAAAATGCAAGAGGAAAAGGCAGTCTGAGGTAAAGGACTAGGTATGATCTCCGTGGGTTCCTTTTTGTTTCTTTTGTAAAGATACTAACATGGAATGTCAAAGGTCTTGGGAGACCTAAGAAGTGTAGGGCTATTAAAAAATGAGTGAACAATAGTAAACCAAATGTGGTAATGTAGCAAGAGACCAAATTGAAAAAAACAAAGGTATTACCGCAGTTTCTCAAGGTGCCTCGAGAGGCATCATTACTTTGTGGCAAGAAGATTTTGTAGAGGTTAGGAGTAGCATTGTTAACAGGAACTATATTTTAATTATTGGCAAAATTAAAGATGGCAATCAGGATTATGGTTTTGGCAATGTTTATGCACCAACTGATAACAGACTCAAAGTAGATTTATGGACTGAGTTAGTTGAGAAACTAAGGAGACGAACACACCATGGTGCCTCAGAGGAGATTTCAATGCTATTTTGACAATATTGGAGAGATGGGGGCTAGTAGGCAATGTTAATGAAATGGAGGGCTTCCGTTAATGAGTTAGGCTTGGTTAATCTACCCCTCATTGGTGATAAATACACTTCGTGTAATAATAGAGACGACGTAATTTTTAGTCAATTAGATAAATTCTTGATTCAAGAAAAGGTGCTTCAAAGGTTCTAAAACTTGAGACAGATCTGCTTACCATCTTCCTTATTTGACCATAACCCGGTGCTATTAGGAGTGAATAACCTGGATTAAGGTCATAAGCCATTCCGATTATTCAACCATCGGCTTAATAAAAAGGTTTCATTGAGGTTTTTATGAAAGCATGGGAACGGAGTGACTACAAGCTTGGAGCTAAGGGCAATATCTAGCAAAGGCTTAAACTCACCAAACCCGCCATTAATAATTGGCAGACTAACAAGTGGGGAAATAATTAGCAAAAAATTATAGTACTAGAGGAGGATATTCAGACGAAAATGCAAGAGTGGCAAGCTGGTGCTAATGACAACTCGCCTCGAATGGAGATCCTTAAAATGAAGGTTGATCTTTGGTCTCTTTACAGAGTTAAGGAAAAATCGTAGCACCAAAAGTCAAGAATGAAGTGGTTTCTTGAAGGGAATAAAAATACCAAATTCTATCATGTCGTTGCTTCGGCAAGGAAGAGGAAAAATCATATTGATTGACTAACAATGGATAACTCAATGGTCATCGATCCACCTCATCTTAAGGAGATGGTGGCTCGCCATTTTGAGAACCTCTATGGTCACAGATAGGTGGCCAAGCTTAGAGATTAGGATGTTGATATTGGAAGTTTATTTGATCATTCCGTTGCGATCTTGGAAAGTCATTTTTCTAAGGAAAACGTTAAAAAAGCTATCTTCAATTGCGATGGAAATAAGGCTTCGAGCTCTGATGGTTTTACCTTTAACTTTTTTAAAGCTCAATGGCCAAGATCAAAGGGGAGGTTATGGCTTTTATGACTAAGTTATTTGATTCTGGTGTTTTTAATGAAAGGATTAACTCTTCTTTCATTACCTTAATTCCTAAAACTAATAACCCCAATACCCTTAATGAATATAGACCTATTAGCTTTATTGACAGTGTATATAAGGTAGTGGCAAAGGTGCTGGCCAATCGGCTTAGAAGGGTGATCGGTGAGGTAGTGGGTCCTAATCAATTTGTTTTCACTAAACGTAAACAGATCATTGACTATGCACTCATCACCAATGAAATTGTGGATAGTTTGCAAAAGAGTAATGGAAGGTATGTTCTTTAAAATCAAGTTTAACAAGGCCTTTGACAGTGTGGATTGGAGCTTTCTTGAATTTGTGATACAAAAAATAAGGTTTCTTGAAAGGTGGAGGAAGTGGATCATGTCATGTATCTACTCAACTGCCGTTTCTATTATTGTCAATGGATCTCTTACTAGTTAAATCAAGTTGAGACGTGGGTTGCGGCAAGGATGCCTCTTTCCTTTTTCCTTTTCAATTTAGTTATTGAAGCTTTAAGTGCACTTATGCTTAAAGCAAGTTCCAAAGGTTTGTGCAAAGGCGTGGAGGTAGAAAATAATGGACTTGTCATTTTCACCTTTAATTTGTGGACAACACCGTGATTTTCAACAAGCCAGACCTAAAGAACGTTCTGAATATTAAAAAGGTCTTGTGATGCTTTTAAGTGATCTCTGGTCTTAAAATCAACTTCCGTAAAAGTAGTTTATATGGCATCAAAGTGGAGGACCTTGTCGATACTTGGGCTACCAAAATTCCATGTTTAGTTGGCTCTCTCCCCTCTACTTATCTTAGCCTCCCACTTGGAGCAAAGCACCACTTTAAAAGCTTATGTGCCTAGTGATTGACAAGTTTAAAACTAGATTAGCAAGTTAAAGTTTAAATTTCCTATCGATTAGGGGGATGGTCACTTTTATTAGATTCATCCTTGATTGCCTTCTTGTGTACTTCATGTCTCTATTTGAAATACTTAAAGGGGTTAAGGAGGAATCAGATAAGATTCACAGACAATTCCTTTGGGCTAGAACAGTTGAGAGGAAATGATTACATTGGGTGGATTAGGAGTCGATTTATAATCCTAGAGATCATGGGGGTCTTGGTTTGATTGATCGTCAATTGAAAAATTGAGCTTTGTTAAATAAATGGATCTTGAAGTATAATGAAGAGAGAGAGAGTCCATGGCATTCAATAATCACTGCTAAAAATAGGGGGGGAGATTCCTTGGGTCTCTTACCAAATGACTTGAGAGGTAAACGATCATATACCATTTGGCGTAAAATTATCAATCCATTAACCCTTTCAAAGAGCTCTTCTTCTTTTTTGCCTGTAAGTATTAGTTACAGGATTAGGAATGGCAATAATATTTATTTTTGGGAGGACGAATGGATTGCCAGCATTATCCTCAGAGCAGCCTATCTTCGCATTTTTGCTTTAGCTACTAACAAATCAAGCAAAGTTAGAGAATTTGGTTCATGGGTTAATGGTGAATGGCAATGGGAAGTGGAGCTTAGGAAACGAGTCCTTGATTGGAAAATTAAGGCTTGGAACCATTTTCAAGCTTCATTAAGGAACGCGATTCTTATTCAAGACATTGACGATAAGTTAATTTGGAAACATTCACCTAGTGGACGATACTCCTTTAGTTCCTTTTGCAAGGTAGCTCTTGGTAATAATGAGGAATGTGGACCTAAGAATGTGTGGGTAAGCTTAGCTCTTCCAAAGGTTGAGATTTTTGTGTGGCAAGTCATTAAAGGTCGAGTTGTAGTTAAGGAGGAGTTTATGAAAAGAAATCTCATGCCCAAAGAGGCGGTTGCTTGTGTGCTTTGCAACAAAGGAATAGAATCAGTTAACCATATTTTCTTCTCTTGTATTGAGTCTTGGAGGATTTAGAGTAAATGGTGTGAGGAGTAGGGATTCATTGGCTACATGCTAGGAGATGCAGTTGCTTTTTTTTTTTGGCTTAGAATTCCTTTACCGTTGAAATCTCAAAAATGAAAGTTTGAAGAATGTCCTTCTTCACCATTGCTTGGCCCATTTGGCTCTTTCAAAAACAAATGGTCTTTGAAGGGAAATTGTGGGATGCAGAGCAAGTTTTTGATATTATTAAAATGAGAATCGCATAGTGGGTCAAGTCCAAGTGACAGAATGATAACATGTCCATCATGGACATTGTGCATGCCCTTTTCTTGGCATGTGAGTCTTCTATGGGGAACCCATTAAAAAGGTTGTCACTTGAGAAAGACCACCTAAAGGTTGGCTCAAATTTAACACGGATTAGATTGCTAGAGGCTACCCGGGAAACCTTAGGATTGGAAGGGTGCTTCATAATGATCAATGGGAGGTTAAATTAATGTTTTCAAAAAAAACTAGGTGGAGGGATGCCAATCTTGCAGAAGTTTGGCAATAAGGGAAGCTGCGACCATCTTTACAGCTTCCTTATGGGCAAATTCAAAAAACTTTATCATTAAGAGCAACTCTAGAAATGCCATTACTTGGATCAACAAATCGGAGGCTACACCTTAGAGACTTCGACATTTGATATTTCAAATCATTACACTCAAAGGCATAGTGGCAAAATGGTAAATTCAATATGCTCTAAGGTCAAGTAATGAGATGGCAGACAACCTCACCAAACAGGGAGTTGATAGATTGAGAGAGCTACTGCAAATCTTCCCTTAATAGCTTGCTTTCTCCTTTCTGCTTATCGTAGGAGTTTATGTCAATTCTGGAACTTGGGAGGATTTGGTGGATTTCATCCTATCCCATTCTCCTCAAGCACGCAAAAAAGTAAGAAGTTGAAACAGGCTTGTAGGTTTTGTTTGTCTTTTATAGATACCCAATTTTGGTTTTACAAAATAATTACATCAGGGATATTCCAAGCCTAGAAAAGCCCAGAGGCATTTTCCCTGAGGTGTTCCAAGCTATGAGTATTCAAAGTGTAGAAGTTCTCTGGGATGTTCTAATCATAGAAGCGCCCAAGAGCGTTCCTAGTATAGAAGCGCCTAGTGGTGTTTCAAGTACAGAAACGCCCATAGCCGTTCTAAGCACAGAATCACCTAAGGTCTTCCAAGTACAGAAGCACCCAAGGTGTTCCAAGTACAGAAACGCCCAAGGTGTTCCAAGTACAGAAGCAGCAAGAGTGTTCCAAGTGCAGAAGGCCCAGGGTGTTCCAAGTAACAAAGCTCCCAAAAGTGTTCCAAGCGTAGAAGCACCCAAAGGGCGTTACAAGCACATAAACACTCATCGTGCAACGGCTATATGTAGGGGAAGTGAAAGTAACTCAGTACAAGTAGTAGGGTTCATGAGTTACCTTCACATTTGGGATGTTCCAGAGAGTTTGGCTTGTTGGCTCAGATATAGAGATAGTTAAGAGGACTTCTCTTAACCTTTCCTTGAAGTACATGTGCTTTACCCTTTTTTCTTTGTTTACTCCTTAAAAATATACGTGACGCACTATCAAAGGTCACTACTCTATTTACCAAAACCTTATGTCCACTACCCAACTATATGATCATTCTTTTAATATCCTGTAAACCTCTCTTAACTGTTCTTCCATAACAAGCACATTCTCCCATGATTGAACGTGCTCTCCTAACAACTCCTAAGAAGTGTTCCTATTCAGTATAAATGTGAGAGCCTTGAAATTGGGGGGGGGGGGTGGGGAGGGGTAGGATTAGAAACCCAGTAAAGATTATACTTAAAAGCTCTCTCAGACTCCTCCACAGGGTCTTTCTATTGAGTCCTTTCTCATTCATCGTTATCCGTCGCTTTGTCAACCTTTTCTCATCTCTCACCACCTGCCACTCAAAGCACTAGTTCTTTAAGGACTGCTCCAGTCTTCCTCTCTATCGCCTCTAGTGCATCTTGTTTCACTCATTGCAAATGTTCTCTCCCTAACAAAAGAACCCTCTACATTTTGGTGACTCCGTTAAGGAGGACTGATTGCAATAAGTGAAAATTAGCTAGAAATTTCCATATGAAGATATGGAGAGTTTTCTCAACAGTCAACAAATTAAAATTCCCATCTATGTCTTGGAGCTCATGAAAATGCTCCAAGCTTCTTACATAAAGATACAAATGCTAACGAAAGACAAGCGGATAATGGAGGCCATCAACCAATTTGCCACAACCTCTCAACCTCCACCTATCCCAAGGAAAAATGCCACTATTTGTCGATTCATCTCCAATTGCCTAGTATTTCTTTTTACTTTTAATGCATTATCAGCCGCAGCTTTATCGCTTTCATTTTGGCTATCTTCTAATATGTTAAAATAAATTCATTTTCAACTGTAAGCTTTAACACTCATAATCTAGCTGTAATAATATTACGCTATTGGTTGTAAGCTTTATCGCTCACTTCTTGACCATAGTTTGCTATTCACAAAAAGTTGCAAGCTTTAATGCCCATAATCTAGTTGTAATAATATTACGCTATTGGCTGCAAGCTTTATCGCTCACTACTTGGCCATAGTTTGCTATTCACAAAAAGCTGCAAGCTTTAACGTTTATAATATAGCTTTATATTATTAGCCGTAGGCTTTACCGCTCACTTTCTAGCCATAGTTTGCTATCCATTAAAAGCTGCAAGCTTTAACGCTTATAATCTGGCTTTATGTTGTTGGCCGCAAGCTTTATCGCTCACTTCTTGGCCATAGTTTGCTATTTACAAAAAGGCCGCAGCTTTAAATGCTCGTGTAATATGTCATTCTCCTTCCTATTAGGTTGAGGATTATTCCTCCTAATATGAAGTTGAGAATCCCTTTTGGCCGCACACAGCAATACTTGTGAAATAGTCATATGTTCATTAAGAA
Source organism: Theobroma umbraticum (assembly GCF_002168275.2). NCBI lineage: Eukaryota > Viridiplantae > Streptophyta > Magnoliopsida > Malvales > Malvaceae > Theobroma > Theobroma umbraticum. The sequence continues at coordinate 2,542,953 of NW_018397257.1, read as the reverse complement.
TGAAACAAAGAACCAAACAGCTCAATAAAACAACAAAGAAAGCAAAATAAATGTTCACTTAAAGAACAAGTTTACAATATCAGAAAAAGAAGAACAATTAAAAGCTAGTTAAGTATGAAATTCAAAGGACATGAGGATTTATCATTCTCAAAATTGGAAAGGCTATCTAATTTTCTTTGCAACTCCATTTTCCTTGCATCAAGCTCTTTTATCTCAGCCTCTATGTTAGGCTTGTCAACTTTTGTCATGATGTATTCTTTAACCTTAGCCATGCAAGCGTCAAGGCATTTAATTCGACAACGAGAGAGGAGAACATCTTCCATAAGACCCACCATCTTTTATAATTCTTCGAGGAAAATGTCTGCCCATGGAGAGGAAGCAATCTCTAAAGCAGTACCCAAGCTATCCATGATGCCTTTATTCAAGAAATTGTGTTTAAAATGCCAAAATTCACCTTCTACTTTGTAGACATGCTCTAATAGCTGCAAGTGTTGTGGCATGACTGGAATGCCATGAAAGTCTTCCAAATGGGTGTTAAAAGCATCATTTCTACATTCTACCACTGAAAAAAAATTGGCATACAGTGAACAGTAAGAAGGAGGTATACCAATATTTAAACAAATGATATTTGAGTTATTCTAAATACCTCTAAGAAAAGAGGAAGAATTATGAGTAGAATCTGGAATACCCCCAAAAGAAGAACCATTGCAAGTAGTATTCAGGACACCTCAAGAGAAGAAGCATCGCGACTAACATTCGGAACACCCTCAAAAGAAGAAATGCTGCGAGTAGCACCAAGAGCAGCATTGATTCCAAAGTTGTTCTAAATACTACAAGTAACTCCAAAGGTTCCCCCAGCAATGATATTTGCATTGCTATGTTGAAATGTTCCAAAGCCAAACCTAAGAGCACTCTGATCATTTTGGTTAATGGCATTCACATCATCACCACCAACTCTAGTAGCAACACCTACATCGTCATCACCAACTCTAGTAGCAACATTGACATCATCACCACCAACTCTAGTAGTAGCATCCACATCACCATCATTAACTCCGGTAATATCATTGACCTCATCTCCATCAACACTTTATATAGTAAAGGGTAGGAAATTAGTCATATTTATCAGACCTCTTTGTATAACATTACCACCTACCTCTTCTCCCAAACTCTGATGTTCATGTTTGGGAAACCTCTCTTCAATTGACTCATCACTGGACTCATGGTTATTTGTGTGGTCACATAATTCTTCTTCACTCTCAAACTTTGAGATACCTTGTTCTTCCACTTCTGCACTTGGAATTGATTCTTCCTAAAGAAAAAAAAGAATAATTCAAATATCTATGTGAGAATGAAATATAAAAAGAGATAAAGAAGAGCAAGAAACAAGCTTACTTGACAAGGGATTTTAACGAAGTGACACATCATTATTACTGATAGAAGGAACATGCAATTGCACCTTAGGATCAAGTACGACGAATAAAGTCCATTCCTAAAGACAATCTCCCCAGTAAGCATACCAACCAGCAGTATAGGCACCTATTTTGTCAAAGGCTAGGACAACGCAGTTTTTGAATTTATCCGCAGTATGATTAAGCATACCAATAAGGAATATGAAAGTACAAAAAGAGAAGTTTTCAAGAAAAAGGGGTCTAGGAGGAGCTGGTTGATCATATCGAAATTGGTGCACCACTCTATAAGGAGAATATACTTCGACAGACAATGAATCCTTATCAATACCTAAACTAGTTGTCTCAATCATGGAAGGCAATTGAGAAGAATGAACCCACATTAAGAAGTTCAAACCACGTGAGCTCAATTTCCTAATCTCAAATGGTCATCTATCATAGTAAATAGTTGGATCACCAAAACCATGGTTTGATCTCACGTAAGGCCTCACAGTAAATTGATCTGCCTCATCCAACACCTTAAGAATGTTGTCTCTAGAAATTTGATCATGCCATGCCCAAGCTCTATAATTGTCTCTTAAAGTTGTATTTGTAAAAGAAGACATAGAAGGCTCATACACATTAGTAGTAAGGGCACAACTACAGAATCTCTCCCATAAACACATCTGAATAAAAGATACATCTACATAGTCAAGACTTTGTAGCGGCTAACTGATTCAACAGTCTTAGAATGATACAAGTCTAATCTCCTTTACAAGGATCCCAGATATAATGGAGCAAGAGGAAAGCTTGTAACCTTAGCAATTTTGATGGCATAAAGAATAACTGAAGAAAAGATTCCATTATTTGGACAACCTGGGAAGACATATCGAGCCAACCACATGATCAACAAAGCTACTAACTCATGAATGTGATCTGGATACTTAGGAGGACTACTTTCACCTTTAATGTTGAACTTCTTATAGAAGAGTCCTACCCAGTTGGAGAAACGCATCACCTCGGAAGCCTTAACTTGGCTCCTAAACAAGTCAATAAAGAACTCCTTGACTTTTTCTTCCTCTTTAGAAAGTATAATGGAACGAAGGTCATCTCTACCAACATAAGGAAATTCTAAAAGAATGCACACATCTTCAAGAGTGAAAGTAAACTCTCCCCAAGTAGTAACCATGGTATGTGAAAAAGTACTCCATCGTGCAAGAATAGCGCGCCATACTTCAATTCTGGATTTCCTATGAATGTGGAGTTTTGTGGTGATTCTTACAGCATTAAGGACTCTAACATTATTGAAAGCAGTTACATAAGTGGAATTCTTCAAGACTTTCTCTACCCATTCATCCCAACCTTGGACCCATAACAAATTAGATACAAATTTAGTGACTGAAAGAGGGAATTCACCACGTTCAAATCTAAACTTCAATACTAACGTTCATGGGATGGAACACCTTCTATCTAGGGCGGCTTCATTACAAATACGATCCCAATGATAGCCAGCGGATGCACATGGATGCCTAACTATTTACTTTGCACGTACTGCTTCCCAAAAGCAATCTTCTCCTCTTTCCCTAATGATACTATTATCCTAATTTTTTGACACAAGAGGTACTTCACCAGTTCTTCCTACCCGTAGTTTCTTAGAAAAAGATGTTGCAGTAGTATTCTTCCTTTTCTTTCTTAGAACAGCTTTTCCAGGGTCACCATAGCGAACTTTCAAGGTAAAACGAGTTCTGGCCATACGAAGAGGTAACAAAATTTCTACAAGCACAAATGACACAAAAACAAGCAGATAAGTGCTCACGCATTACCATTCCTACTTATGCATTAATATCTTGTGTTTATTTATTTGTTCTTCTTTGTGCATCATATATACTAAAAAATTAGTGATAAGCCTTAGAAGTTTATTGTGAGTTTCTACATAACTAATTCCCCTAGAGAAATTTATAAAATCCTTAAATCTCGAGGTTTAAATATTTTCACTATGCATGAAACTTTAATAATAAAATTTTCCTACAGGGGGCAAACTATTCTAAATGGTTTAGATGTTCTAGATAAAGAAGCGTCTAGAGTTATTCTAAGCACAAAATCACCTTTAAACATATGCATAAAAAATACAGAAGAAAAGAAAACTTACTTGTTGAAAATTTTAAAGAAGAGCCTTTGAGATTTAAAAAGAGCCTTTAAGAATTGATTGTGAATTTTTTATAAAACTATTCTCTCGTATTTATAGATTTCAGAAATTATTTTTCTAATAGGAATCTAACTCTTTAAATTTTCTTATGAAATCTTCTTCTACATCTAATTACTTTTCTACACAAATCTCTGTTTCTCCTCCCTTATCTTAAACTTTTTTATTATTATTTTTGCATTTTCCAATACATGTACAATTTGCTTCATGAAATTGTGGAGGCATGGAATTGATAATGCTAGGAGCAGCACATTCTTCTATAAGGAACTGACGTATGAACATGATTGGAATAACCAAATAAATTCAAGCTTCACCACCCTTGGGATTTATATATATATATATATATATATATATATATAAGCATTGTCTTTCTTATTAGTATGAGCATCTCCTTATGTATAAAAGTTCTTATAAGAATTTTTATGCAGGGGGCAAAATGTAGATGCCTAATTCTGGTTTTACAAAATAATTATATCAGGGATGTTCCAAGCCTAGAAAAACCCAGGGGCATTTTCCCTGAGGTGTTCCAAGCCAGGAGTATTCAAAGCGTAGAAGTGCTCTGGGGTGTTCTAATTATAGAAACGCCCAAGGGAGTTCCTAGTATAGAAGCGCCTAGTGGTGTTTCAAGTACAGAAATACCCATAGGCGTTCCAAGTGCAGAAGCGCCTAGTGGAGTTTCAAGTGCAGAAGCGCCTAGGGGGGTTCCAAGTGCAGAAGCACCCAGGGGCGTTCCAAGTACAGAAGCGCCCAAGGGCATTCCCAGTACAGAAGTATCCAGGGGCATTCCAAGCACAAAAACACCCAGGGTGTTCCAAGTACAAAAGCTCCTAAAAGTGTTCCAAGCGTAGAAGCACCCAAAGAGCGTTACAAGCACATAAACACTCGGCGTGCAACGGCTATATGTAGGGAAAGTGAAAGTAACTCAGAACAAGTGGCAGGGTTCATGAGTTACCTTCACATTTGGGATGTTCTAGAGAGTTTGGCTTGGTGACTCAAATATGAAGATAGTTAAGAGGACTTCCTCTTAACCTTTCCTTGAAGTACATGTGCTTTACCCTTTTTTTTTTCTTTACTCCTTAAAAATACATGTGACACACTATCAAAGGCCACTACTCCATTTATTAAAAACTTACGTCCACTACCCAACTACGTGATCATTCTTTTACATCCCGTAAACCGCTCTTAACTATTCTTCCATAACAAGCACATTCTCTCATGATTGAACGTACTTTCCTAACAACTCCTAAGAAAGTGATCCTATTCAGTATAAATGTGAGAGCCTTGAAAGTTGGGGGGAAAAGGATTAGAAACCCAGCAGAGATTATACTATAAAGCTCTATCAAGACTCCTCCACAAGGTCTTTCTATTGAGTCCTTTCTCATTCATCGTTATCCGTCGCTTTGTCAACCCTTTCTCATCTCTCACCACCTGCCACTCAAAGCACTTGTGCTTTAAGGACTACTCCATTCTTTCTCTCTGCCGCCTCTAACGCATCTCAATTCATTCATTGCAGCACATCCTCTCCCTAACCAAAAGAACCCTCTACATCTTTCTTACCTTTCTTGATGTAAAATGATCATCTGAATAGCCTACTGCATGATTATAGTGTCACTTAGTAACTTACAATTGTATAGATTTTGAGGCTGCAGGTTGCTGTGAATCTTGGTTTCTTCTTAAGTTTTGTTGTTGGCTACTTTTTTGTAAGTCGTGCTAAGCAATAACTCGACTTCTCCCTTGCAGTTGAGTTCTACTTTTCTTTTGTAATTTTTAAGGATTTTTCCTCTTTGAATAAATCCATCTTAATCTTTAAAAAAGAAAATACAATGGATTGATAGCAACATAATTAAGCTTTGGGAATGGATAACATATTTTAATACCTTTTGGCCTTGTTTCTTGAGATCTTGGAATTAAATTTGTTTGAAGTCTTATCTTGAAGTGGAAAAGGCAAAATACTTGGGAGGATTATGAGTATTAAGAAACTCATAATTGCCCTTAAGAGCTATTTCATTTCAACTCTTTTGACTTTATTTCATTCTACTTTGAGCAAAGGAGTGATGTGTGTTGAATCTCACAAGATGAGGGTTGAGTTGAAAATTAATCTAATGAAATGTTGTAGGACAAATATTGAACAACAACCTAGGTATCAGCAATATTAAAAGGAGATGATGAATGAGGTTAGAACAAATATTCCCTAGTTGGAGTTTAGGACAACCTAGGTCTGTACTTTAGTTTAATCCTTGTTACCAATCATAAATCTATGGCTCATGTGATGTGAGGCCTCTTCTTTTGTTTTCACGATTCCTCCTACATCGAAAACTATATACAAACTAGATGTTGTTTTTATTTTTAATTTTTTTTTATAAAATGGATTATTAAACACATTGAAAAAAATTAACTTCTTAAAAATTTTAATTTTAAATGATTCAAAATCTTTTAATGGTTTATCCAAAATACTCCATATAACTAAAAAAATAATAAGTTTCGAAATAATAAAAGGTATATCCAAATAAAGACAACTTTAATAACTAAAATAAAGAAAAAGTAAATATTAATCACCCAACACATTGTAAAAATACCTAAAAAAGCAAACTAATGCTACATGTGATCGAGTGAAATAAAAAAATAATAATAAAATTTAATATACTTAATATTAATTTTTTAATCGCTTTTAACTTTTTCAACTCAACCAAAAGATGAATATCAAAATAGAAATTTTGATTTCACTGATTATAATCTTTAAATCAAATTAAAATAGAGTTATGAAAAGCTTTTAAGAAGTTTGGGAGAAGATATTGAACCCACATCCCCCTTTAGTTCCCTCCTTGTTAATGGCTAAACATCTTTTTTATAAAATAAGAAAAAACTATCTCATCGTATAATATGAGTATACCAAAAAATATAAGTAAAAATAGAGAAATTTTTCTTTCCCCTTTTTTCTTACCTTTGGAATAACGAGATAAGAAGTTATCCTCAAGGCCTGCCCCTGCCGCCATCCCTTCAAATCTACAAATAAATCAACTTTTTATTGTAATATTTATCATAATTAAAGTCTATGACAAGGGCATTTTAGATGTTTGACTAACAAAGAAAGAGTTGTTCAAACTGCATTGGGGCCGGGGATTGTGATGAGATGATGAATGTACTTGCCCTCTCGGCTCGTCTGCAATTGTCAAACAGGTTAGCCAACAAATCTACACTTGTCATTCTTCTGCAAAACCCATTTGTTCAAGCTCTGCTTCGATTCTTCTTTTCCTTTACTTTGGCGTCCTTCGGTTCATAACTTTGTCTTATTAGGTGATGCATGCAAGTCAATTGAGCAATTACCAAATTCCCCGACGAAAGGTCTTATAGCTTGGCAACTATTCTTTTCCGTTTGCACCATTGCAATATGTTTTCTCTTCCCATCATAACCAATGCTGTACCCCATTCCCTTCATAATCATTAGAATAAGCTGTGGCCATCATTGGATTTGATGTCATTAGAGGTAACGGGCATTATGATTAACTGCAAAGTCTAATCTCACAGACCCAGAGTTTCATTTTCGGGATAGACTTATGCAATGAAATGATACCATTAGAGCAAGGGTTGATACAAAAATAAGATTTAAACCAGCAGGAATCCAACAAAAGATGAGGAATGATTCCCACATTGCCAACACATTTAGCCAGCAGCAAAAGAATCGTCCATTTCCAACAAAGCTTGCTACTTATTCCAGTTACCACCAAAATATTACATAAGTCGTTCATTCAAACTCCTTTCACAGGGGAATATTCATTTGTAAACGGTAAAGATAGCCTCTCAACAATCCATCCCCACCAACAAGAGGGTTGGAAAGAACATGTCTATGAGATCAAAAAGGATGTTGCCAAAATGAAACACTCTCTCTCCCACTACATATTCTGCAACCCATTACCTAACAAAATTAACAGTAAATGATCAAAATATGACGGCAAAAGAGGAGAAAGAAGTAATCCCTATTTGGTTAGAATTCCTTCACCAACACCTACTAACATGATACACGCGGCTTCTACTCCTTCCCCATCGACACCAAACTTACATCCCCCTCCCTTGTAATAGTGATAATACCCTCCTACTAAGGTATAAAATGACAATCACTAAGATTACTAGCAAATGATAATGTAGACCAAAAACAAGTAGTTCCTATGAAAGAAAGGGGAAGCTCTAATACTATTAGACACTCAAAAGTACTAAAAAAATGTGAGTATTCAATCCCATGCACTGGTAACACCTGGACCGTAGCCGCTGCCACCACCATACCCACCAGAACCAGCATACCCACCAGCACTGTTGCCCCCACCATAGTAGTCTGAATTACCCCTGTTGAAAGATAAGTCCCTTCGAAAGTCACGCCCACCAAAGCGGCCTCCCCCAGGACGTCGGTTCCTCCCCCCAAACGAACGAGCAGCATATCGGGTGAGCCAAGCAGGCACCTCTTGATTTGCTTCTAGCATTAGATCTGCTAATGGCCTTGCCAAAGAAGCATTGTTGTCATTGAAGAAGGCCGTGGCTAAACCAGTTTTGCCTGCACGCCCTGTCCGTCCAATTCGATGAACATAGTCATCAATATCATTTGGAAGGTCAAAGTTTACCACATGTGCAACATGAGGAATATCAAGACCACGGGCTGCCACATCAGTTGCTACCAAGATTGGGGTAGCACCACTTTTAAATGATCGTAATGCTTGTTCTCTTTCCTGCAATATACGGAATAAATAGGTATCTTAACAACAGATAAAGAATTGTAAGGCCAAACAGCTAAAATCATTCACTTTACAAGCGTTGGAAGCATTCTATACATGAAAATTAGAGAACAAATTGCTCAAAATATGTATGAGGTGAAACAGAGAGGAAGATGATGAATGTCAAGTCTTAAGCACACAGTGTGACTGATGTAAGCCAAGACTATTTACAACCAAAAACAAAGGCACTGCCAAAAAGGACAGACTGATCCATTGTTTTTATTCTTCAAGTACTACTATTCTTAGAGATCTGAAGACCTAGAAAATAAATAATTTAGAATATAGGCCCACTTATTTATTAGACATATGCTTTCATGTAGAAATCCACCTGCAGGCATATGCATATAAATGCATCACTTGATAATTAATGGGTAAGTTAATTCTCGCCATCCATTAACAGACATCTTAACGATAAACATCAATTAACAAAGATGAGAGATGAGTCTGGGGTCACCAGAAGTTCTGCATAAGCTCCATACGGAACAAATATCAAGTGTGGCGTCGGCATAGGTTAGAAATTACACAAAAAAAAAAAAAGAATATTGGTCACTAGTGAACTAATGGATCATTAAGGACCATATGCAAAAGAAAGAAGACCGGGAAATCTGAAAGGGAGATTACAATGACCTACTCCAGCCAGGAGCATAAAAGGAAAAAACACCAAAAACAACTAGGATGTATTGACTGAGAATTATGCTCCAATTCCAAACCAGTAGCTTACAGTTTTGCGAATTGCTCCATTCCTCTCGTCCAAACTACTCTCACTTCTTATAAATGGTATAACCATCCCCCATTAAATAAGCCAGATTAACACAAATTAACATATACAACAACAGGAAACCAAAAGAATGTGTTTTCCCAAGAACAGGAAACAGTATAATTAAGAAGTAACTCACTAACAAAAATCTCCCAAAAATGGAAACTTAAAGTACTTTAAAAAAGGAAAAAAAAACTAACTCTAATAGGGATTTTGACACATTGCAGCTATAGAAGCAAATCAAACATCTAAGCAAATATCCTAGCAGTCCACCCTTCAGAAGCTTGTGAAGTATCTTGGCAATTACTATTAGCATCATAAAAGTTTGCCAGATCACAAAATTATCTGCTTCATTGGATTACAGATAAATTTAACAAGGATCCTCGTCAATGAGGCATTCCAACTCATAGACATCAAAACCAGATACAATTGATGTGAACCCTAAATATATTGGCTTGGTTAGAATAAAAGTAACATAAAAGTGCTATCTATCATTTACAAGCATGAATAATCAGGTCACTGTCCAAATGGAGC
>NW_018397257.1:2531171-2533301 GCF_002168275.2 Theobroma umbraticum | reverse complement strand
CACTAACTGTTTAAATTTGTCCCAAGAGAATCATTGGGTATTATCCGAAAGAAACCCTTGAGGAATTTGCAATTATCGATGCTCCACGCTAACTGAATAATTAAAGAAATTTATTGACAGTACTACCACACCTCAGTTATGCACATAGGCATGACAAACCCAAAGACTTCTCAGATAAAAATACCAACAGGGATCAAGGTGGACACCTTTAGGGATGCTTATTTGCAACAAAATATCAATCATTTCTCCTCTGAAAGGCATTTGAGGGAAATTCGAATAGGAGCGCAACGCCTTACTGTCCCCAAAATAATTGATAATGCATAAATTCCATATGTCAGAAAACATATCCAGCTCCAAGTTTCTAAACTAGGCAAAGAACCATGGTAGGCAAAACCCACAAATGAAGGTAAAAATAAGCAAGCTTAAGCTTTTAAATAATTATTAACACAAAAAATGTCTACAACAATGTAAAAGGCAACGAATTAGTATAGACATCCCTTTTTTTTCTTGGTAGGCCATTTTTTTTCCTTTAAGTCCAGAGAACGTAAATTTCCAATTCATGGATTTCCAGAAACTGTTTACTTCCTGGGCCGCAGGGGGTCTCAGTTTTATTTAAGTTTAGCCACTTAATTATCATTAAAACCATCCAACTGTACAGCACTACATACCCTGCATATCTGCAGCAACTTCCCATAACCATAACTATAAAGCTTTAGTAGCAAACAAAGAAGCCCCAACAAAAATATTCTAGGGTTTAAATACACTTCTATAGAGTCTAACAATTAAATTCAACGTAAGTGCATAAAAATTACTAAAAGCAAAAAAAATTACCTGCTGGGATCTATCACCATGAATGGTAGTTGCAGGAAAACCATTCATGCACAACCAATGTTCCAGCGAATCAGCTCCTTTTTTTGTCTCAACAAAAACTAATGTAAGAGCTTGCTGCAAGATTAAATTACAAAATTATCTCAAAATAGGAAGATACAGTCTCACTCATAAAACCATAACGTAGACAAATGATTTACTTATAGACCTAAATCTGAGTCATATAGGAATTTCCATTAATTAGTACCTTTCCCTGGACTCCATTTGCCCTCTGCGCATGAAGAAGATCCATAAGGTGACTTCTTTTGTCTGACTCATGAACAAATTCTACTCTCTGGACAATCAAATCAGTACTTGATCCAACTCGTCCCACAGCCAAGAAAACATAATTTGCAAGAAAATCAGAGGCCAGTCTCTGCATGCAACAAAAATGAAAGGGTAAATAACTACCAAAACCCATGATACATCCACTCCAAATGATATTCCAAGACAGTAGCAACTCGGGTGTAGTTAAAGTGGCAAGAATGGACTGAGGTTTGACTAAAGAACTTAGGTTAGAGCCGTAATGCTCTAACTCTTGTAACCAATAAAGAAAACAATATTCCAACATAATACATGCCAGAATAACAAAGAATAATGCACGCAATGTATGAATCTAATAAATAACTTCATAATGTAAAGAGATAAGAAAATAAGAGATTCTATTATATATGCAGGTGCTTCTGTGTGTGTGTGTGTATATTGCCTCACTCATTAGTAAAGCATTAAATATTCATGAGAACTTGAATAAAAATTTAAACACACTAGCAGGCAAATATGAAAGGATTCATTACAAAGACAGGAGCAACCTGTATCTCTTTTGGAAAGGTGGCACTGAATAGCATTGTTTGTCTAACACCAGGAGGAGGCATGTCCATTTGTTCCACAATTTTTCTTATTTGAGGTTCAAAACCCATGTCCAACATTCTGTCTGCTTCATCAAGGGCTAAGTACCGAATCATCTGTAGAGAAACTCTAGCCCTCTCTAGCAAGTCCACCAATCTTCCAGGAGTTGCCACAAGAATATCAACACCTCTCTCCAGCTCCCTCAGCTGGCCAAATAGAACATCGTCAACTTATGGTAAAACAAATATACTTGCAAATGTAGTAGAGCTCAAAATCAAAAGCAGAATCTCAAATTTTTGTGCTAGCAACAGAAGAAATGTGCAAGTATATTGCATAGCAACAAGACACATCAGAGAAAAGGGTACAGAACTTGAAAATTTAAGAAATATGTTCAAGAGAAGCAAGGATAGTTCCACT
>NW_018397257.1:2530934-2531071 GCF_002168275.2 Theobroma umbraticum | reverse complement strand
ATTATTTTGCTTGCATACCAAACACTGTAATGTTATTTTTCCTGCAATCACATTGCTTGCAATCACATTACGGTGGCGTTTGGTACTTTACAATGCAATGTGATTACAGGTAATGTGATTGTAAGCAATGTGATTGC
>NW_018397257.1:2530797-2530919 GCF_002168275.2 Theobroma umbraticum | reverse complement strand
GCAGTGTTTGGTATATAAGTAATGTAATGATTAAAATGCAGAGAAGATAACATTACAGTGTTTGTTTTATAAGTACTTTACAGGGAATATAATGTTAATTTTCAAAACTACCCTTATATATT
>NW_018397257.1:2530717-2530787 GCF_002168275.2 Theobroma umbraticum | reverse complement strand
TTTAACATGTATTTTTTATGGCAAATTCTACAGTAAAGTTATTATTTAATAAAAATTATTTTATAAAATT
>NW_018397257.1:2530520-2530707 GCF_002168275.2 Theobroma umbraticum | reverse complement strand
TCAACCGGTTAATAAGAAAATAAAATTAAAAAAAATTAAGAGTCAAGAGAGATGAGGACTCTCTTTGATAAAGGAGTCAGAACAAATGAGAACTCTCCCCTACGTGTTTTTCGATCAATCTCATGATCTTCTGGAAAAATACAATTATATAAGAAGCAATGGTTGAGTTGGAAAGACAAATCATGGT
>NW_018397257.1:2530093-2530223 GCF_002168275.2 Theobroma umbraticum | reverse complement strand
AATTCAGAGGATATATATAGCTTGCAAATCCATGGTTATTGCTTAGCTGGGACTGCTTTTTGGTGAAGGCAGTAGCATCAACGTTGCAACGCTGGGAGTGTGGCGCTGCAGCGTTGATGCCACTACTTGG
>NW_018397257.1:2529678-2529797 GCF_002168275.2 Theobroma umbraticum | reverse complement strand
CAATCTCTAATTAATTTCTTCTAAAAATATCATAAATTCAAAATAACTTGCTATTAAGATAAAATAAAATATCAACCATAACAACATCAAAACTATATAACTGAAACTCATAAATGAAG
>NW_018397257.1:2529499-2529667 GCF_002168275.2 Theobroma umbraticum | reverse complement strand
ATGCTTTAAACCAAACCATTGTTAAAATACAAAAGAGTTCAAAGTTGAAGTCACCTAGAGGATATACCCACCATTGTTAAAATACAAAAGAGTTTAAAGTTAATAACACTGTGCAAGTTCACCCTAAATTGATAACTAGTTTTTTGCAATAACAATACCCATCATTGC
>NW_018397257.1:2529074-2529199 GCF_002168275.2 Theobroma umbraticum | reverse complement strand
TTTTTTTGCGAGTCATCTCTCTCTCACCTTGCTCTGCAGTCTTTTTTCTAGCAGCAGTGGATCCTTCACTGTTGGTAGCTTGAGCAGGAGAAACATCATCATCACCATTGTCATTTTCATCAACA
>NW_018397257.1:2528751-2528863 GCF_002168275.2 Theobroma umbraticum | reverse complement strand
TAGAATCATTACCTTAACCCAACCAATCCAAACATCATCATCACAAGTAACACAGTTCTTGACATCATCCCAACCGAATCTAGAAGTAGAATGCGATATCATCTCAACAACT
>NW_018397257.1:2528632-2528741 GCF_002168275.2 Theobroma umbraticum | reverse complement strand
GGTTTGAATGTCCCATTATCTCTAACCCAACTTCCTTCATTCACAAGATCAATGCAGCAGTCAATTAAGACTCCATCTTTAGTAGGTGTCCACTGATGGGTGGATCTTT
>NW_018397257.1:2528124-2528254 GCF_002168275.2 Theobroma umbraticum | reverse complement strand
ACTCTTCATCCATTTCATCCTCAAGTGGATCATGTGTCATTACTCTCCTAACGTGATTGTGTAACAATGCACAAGCACAAATAATTCTACATTTTGTTTTCACTGGGTACCAAGACCTCTCTCTAAGTAT
>NW_018397257.1:2527441-2527556 GCF_002168275.2 Theobroma umbraticum | reverse complement strand
GTGAACATACCCCTAACACATTTGTAGCAATTTCATTCTTCCTTGTTCTGTATCGAGTCTAATCAATTTCCAATGCATTGACTTTAATGTAAGTTCCATCTAAAGCACCTAAACA
>NW_018397257.1:2504256-2527341 GCF_002168275.2 Theobroma umbraticum | reverse complement strand
AAAAAAAAAAAAAAAAACAGAGAGAGTGAGGGGTCCCTATAAATTTTGCGGCTAAAGGAAACGAGCGGTCTTAAACGCATCTAAAGTGGGTAAGTTACGCCGCTGAATTTACTTCGCTGTAAATAAATGGGATGGGATTATTCTCAACGGATGCCCTTCGTTTCTCCACTTTTCAACAGTGGTCCCTTGCGGGCGAAGGTGTTTCAAGCCCAAGTCTTATGAGTCAATTACTTCATTTTCTTTTTGCTTTCTACAAAGGTTGTAGACAACAACTTTATAAGGATTACTTGATGAAGTTCCTTTTTAAAGTCAATAAATATTTTAAAATTTTTAATTATTTATTTTGTGTACAGTTTTTATATATTTTTCATGATAATTACATATCTTAAATGTGAAATGTAATTCACAAATTTTAAGAATTTAAAACGTGGTAGAAGAAATATTTATATTTAACATGATGCATTTTAAAAAAAGTAACTTTGACTTGGAATCTCCTTCTTGTGGAAGGAAATGGGAAAGTAATCTTCTCTTCGTTTGACAAGTAAATTGTTGTCTACATGACCTTCAAGCTCTGTGATGAAAACCACAAAGTATCTTCTTTTTCATATTCTCAATGGACAATAGTAGCTTCCCCGTCTTGATGATTTATTTGATCAATTTGATTAAAATCAAATCATAAAGGATACCTTTACTACACAACAAGATTTTTTATGGGTGATGATTTTATTAGAGTAATATCATGATTTTCGTAATTGTTTGATTGATGTGTATTTTGTAAAATTTTATCAACATTTGATGTTAAGAATTATGAATAGTATTTGTCACATCCCATTTTCACAATATGATCAACGTATGGACCTATGTGAGTATGACCCATTAGGCCCAAGTAAGCTTTTTAATCAACATTTGTAAGCTTGTCATCCATTACACTCATACAACATCTATACGTTATAATGTATTCACAAACAATGAACACCATCACACAATTATGAAACTTCTCTACATAAAGTGTGGGATTGCTTTCATTAAAATATTAACATTTGTATACCACACAAATTTTGTAGTCCAACACACATCCCGTGTCATTGCCATATGTGGTCCATTCACCACAGATATCATCATTCGTATGCACCATTTCGAGGCTCAACACAATAATCCACAATCATAAAGTCAACATGAGTATCTCAATATTTATTTACAATTCTCGATATCAACTTTAGTATAAACAATGCAAAACACTCAGCTTGATACTGTAAAGTGTAATGACACTAGAGGCTTGGAAAGAAGGTATTATCACACCTACCAAATATGAGTTGAGCGACTTTTCCATAAGGCACCGAACCAAGCAAGTTACTAATCTGTAAAATAAAAATAAGAGAAACTAGCGGGTGAGTCACAAAGACTTTATAAGTGGATACGACAAAGGGATAAGCTAAATAACAGAGTTTTTGCATATATCATATATTTATGATAAACATGCATTTTTGCATAATCGTAACTTTCTCATTCAAATACTTGAAAATGAAATTTATTGTAAAACAAACTTTCTTTAATCATAACATGTTTCATAAACTCATTTATGAAAGTAAGATTTACCATTTGTAAAAAAGAAAAAAAAAAACATTGTTATGAAAACGAGGATGTCACACTTTTACCTAGAGTATTAGATCCTTTGTGAGGGTTTTGATACCTTGTTCTTAAACAAGAGCTAAGGGTATTTCAGTACTTATACTTGATTCATGTAGGATCTTATGCTAGGATTTACCACGTATCACATACATACATAATTTGTAAGTTATCAAGCAATCACATAATAGTATTCTATCACATCTCATTTCCAGAAAAGATTGTGACCGGCACATGAACCCTAACAAACATAACCCGTTAGGCCCAAGCAAGTCTTTTATCATAGCATCATCAAACATTCATCATTTCATGCTGAAGCATCATATCACATCCATTAATATACATAATTGTAATACATACATTCTTAGAACTTATTACACAATAAAGGAACTTCTCAACTTAATTGTATAAGCTCAACTTAATACATCTATATGTGTGTTAACAAGTGACACTGTCATAGTGCACAATAATATAAACATTAAACATCATCAACACCTTCAGGTGTGCATATTGGCTCTCGAGCCATCATTATGATCTCAGACATAACATTATTCATATAAGGTGCCCAAACATTGGCAACATCAACATAAACATATTCATAGTCTGTAAACATAACATAAAGTAAAGATCTATTAGTCAGCTAAACGTGACCAACGCTTTAGGCATTAAGTAGTTGTTAGACACTTACCAAGGAATGAAGACCAGACACTGGTATTTGTGACACTGGCTACTATCAAATGCCATCACTAATCTATCACAAAATAAATGAAAAAAAAAACATGTGAGTTACAAAGATTCCGTAAGTGGATTCGGGAAAGGGATAAGCGAAGGGATAAGAGTTTTTTGTAACCATGCTTTTATAACTCATGCTATTCCTAACTTCCAAATAAAAAAATTCTTTATACATGTCATTTAAACTCATTTAAATACCTTTTGTTTGAAAACAAACTTATATAAACCTTTATAAATCCTTTACCTTTAAAATCCTCATCAAATGCACTCAAACATCCTTTTCTATACCTTATCTATCAACACATTATTGAATGTATTGATACTTTCAAGCATCTATTGATACATTGGTGTCGTAAGGTGCCGGGTCCGGGAACCCGACCGCTAAACATAGGAAAAAACAAGTTAAGAGTCGCCACCAATCATCTTTTCTAGGTGCGATTGGTCACCTATTAACTCAGTTCTAATCGACAAAATCTTAAATTAATTGTAGGTCTATCAAAAGAACAAAAACTGATCTACAACTTTTAAAGATGTGTTCGAGAGTGCGGTTACACAAGAAGAAGGGTTAGCTCCTCCGTGACATCCGTTTCATGAACGGTACCATTTAATCTTAAGTTATCCTATTGTAGCCTACCCTTGATTTTATTCTTATATTTCCTTAACCATTGCTTATTAATTAATTTGTTATTATATTAGTTGATTGAGTCTTTTATTCAGTTTCACATATGCACATGGTACAATCGTCAAATGATGTTATAATTTGTTCAATTTTAAATGATGAGGCTGGCAATCTTTTATCGAAAACTTGTTCATAGACCATCCCAATGCTTTGGTGAAGTCTTGAAGTTTTTATCACCTCGAGGTATCTTAGGAAGAACTCATCTCTACGAGCTCTTCGAGGAAATCCCATCATCAGAATTCTTGCCTCATTAACAAGATAAACGCGGCGTGCTATGACAAGATAAAATGATGATAGCGCATGAGCGCAATTAAGTACGATTTAGTTAATTTATAATTGATGAAATATGTTCAATAACTTTAAGTGATTTATCACATAATTTATATATTTATTACTATTATCATTTTTTAATGATTAAATTAATTTTATTTAGTGATGTTTATTTAAGCTAATTAACTAACTATATCAGTTTAAGTCTAAATGTAATATTATGTAAATTTATTTTTCTAATATTAACAAAAAGATTATATGAGTTAATGTATATTGTAGTTTAGAGTTTGGATTTATCCCAATGCTTAGGTGAAAATCCGCCTTGAACTCCGCACTTAAAAAATCCATCTAAAAGAGATAACTTTTTGCCTTTTTTAGGTGGAATCACTCAAATAATCATTTCATTTTTTTTATAATAATTATATTTACATAATGTATTTTTTATTTATTATATTTATGAGTATCTAAATCTATTTATAGTATAAATATTTATTTTCTTTCTTTTTTTATCCTATCCTTCTCATTCACTTATTTTTTTTTATTGATTTTTTTTAGACTCATGATATTTCATATGATTAATGGTTCTATCTTGTGCTTATAACACATGTAAATATATTAACAAAATGGGAAACTATTGCATAATTTCTAAACAAAGGAAAATCATAAACATGCAAACTAGAAATTGCCAAGCCCAAGAATAAGTCAAATCAACATCCAAGGAAAAAGTCCATTGCCTTAGGGGCCAAAACAAGCCTAAAGACCTTTGGTTTGATGGACTCTAACCAAATGTCCAAAAACTGATCTTTCCAAGTGAGTTACAAGCTTGGTCTAGCTCCAAGCGGCAGCATCGGTCTGCTCCATTTCCAAGTGCCCAAGCCTCTTGAAGCACACTATATGGTGCAATGAAGATAAGCCTACTCTTGCCAACAATGGTGTCACTTTCTCTTCTCCCTCTTTTTTTCTTTTCTTTTTCTTTATTCCTTTTGTCTCTTCTCGACTTTCTTTCTTCCCCTCTTTTTTTTTCTTTTTCTCCCTCTTTCTTCCTCGCCAGCGACTCTTCCTTTCTCTCCTTCTCTCTTTATTCTTTTCTCATCCCTTTTCCTTTTCATATTTTCTTTTTTCTCCCTTAAACTTTTAGCCTTAATCCTCTCTCTTATTCCCTTTCAAAACCCAAAAAAACCCATCTCCCTTTTTTTGGTTTTCTTTGGTATTTTGGCTTCCTTTTTTATTGTGATTTTTTCTTTTATTGTGGCTAGATAATTGACTGGTAGTTTAGGATTTTTGGTTCCTGTTTTTCTTGGTTTGGAAGATCTGTGTTTCTTAGTCTCCAAAATCCTCCCCTTTTTTTGTTTGCCATCCAACCTCCCTTTTATGCGTGGGTTTCAAAAGCTTCAAAGCTTGATTGTCCAAAATTTTGGCCAATCCAAAAGTGAAATCATGCTCTTCTGAGCATGATTTCTCAAGGTTGCTGGCACAAGCAAGCCCATGGTAGGTGATGATTAGAGGAGTTGGTATGATGGCCTTAAGCCTGAAAAGCACTAATAGTGGGAAAGGGGTATTGTAATCGTGCTTTCAATTCTTTTTTTTATTTACTTACATATTTGATTTATTCATCTATATATTTTATTAATTATATTTGGGGCTCTTGGGAAGGTGTCTACAATTGGTAAAATGTATCAATACATTTCACACAGAAAGCGTCCTATGGTAATCTGTTTAGAATGTATTGATACATGCTCCATATGTATCGATACTTTGAACACAAAAACCAATTGGACAATTCAGCATTTTTGTCATTCCTTAAGTCCTCTTACGTCTCGGGAACTATCTTTAGGGATCAATTCTTCTTAATAAGCACATACTCATGCCATTATGATGTATAAACCATAAACATTACTTAAACGAACTCAACATACAAAACACCATAAACACAACAACCATAATTATTTCATTAACATTAAAAATCATACAATGTGATGGTTTGATCCCTGTCAACCTTGGGCTGGCAACGTATATCCCTATTGCCCTTGGGCTAGCAACGTATGTCCTTATTATCCTTGAGCATTTTATGATACATCATAGGAGTAAAATCATCGCTTGTAACCCGTGAGAGTGGTATCAATCGCACTCTTTGAGTTCTCATACTTGTAGCATGTGATATGTGGAATGTTTTTCACATAAATGCTTACTCATCTCATAAAGTATATGAAATTTACATCATATACATAATCTCATGGCATTTATGCTTGCTCAATAATCTCATCTAGTATATGGAATATACAACATATACATATTCTCATGGTATTAATCATCCATACTTAATCATTTCATGTAATATATGGAATATACGTCATATACATATTCTCATGGCATTAATCATGCATACTTAATCATCTCATATGGTATATAAAATTTACATCAAATACATAATCTTATGGCATTCATCATACCAACATGCACATTATAACATTTATAAATAATCATTCAAAATCTCGTATCCGCACTAGTCCAAAGACTGGAGTAATCAAGTGGACTTCAAACATAAGGTGCTTGTCCTCTCTTGTTGAAAACTAATACATAGTAAAGTATTTACATACATAGTAGATTCATAAACATTTTAAAAAAATCCATTGAGTAAATCACATCACAAGCATTATCAATTTATTTTCTTATAACATCATTTTCATTCTAGAATCTCAAATCCTTCGATAACCAAATTTAGAGATATAATTTCAATAAGCATAAATAATCTTTTTCATTGAAATCATGCTAACTTTACATATTAAAATAATTTGAAAGTGGTGTATCCACTCATCTCATTGGAGAGTTGATTCTTAACTCCAATCACAACTCCTTTTCAGTGTTATTCGTAGAGTTTTCAAGTGTTCTTATCATACAATAATCATCACAGTCATTTCCTTGAATAAGAATTTCATAATAATCATTCTAAGTACTTTCGAAAGTATTCAATTTTGGCTAAACTCATTTTCTATCTAAAACTCATGTTTGGAAACCTATAAATCTTCCATCCTTATCTTAAGTGAGCTTAGATACTTGAGCAAATCATAAAACTTTTAAACTTAAATCACTAGTAGAAAGTTTGGGAAATAACACAACTATTTAAATTATGAAATCCCAAAGCACAAAGATTTAACAGCTAATAATGTCATCTTTGTCCATAAAAAAACCCAAATATAAGCTTTAGAATAATAAAAAATGAAATTTTGGATTAACAATGTGTTGAAAAAGCTTAAGAATAGGTGGTTTACCTTGCAAATGCAGTTAAGGGTTGCCAACCCTGAAAAAATGTAATATATTTATAAGTTAAGATGTGAAAATATGTCTTTACCACTTTTTTTTTAAATCAATGAAATGTATCGATATATTGGTCCATATATCGATACATTTGGTTTTGGGGAAAATGTATCGATACATTATGAACATGTGTCAATACATGTTTATTAAAAACCCTTTCTAAGCTAAATGTCTCGATACATCATGAACATATATCGATACATTTAAGACAAAATGCAGTTTTCTAAAATAGATTGCCTATACAACCTGCCCAACTTATTTAAATTAAATACCATTTAAGTAAATGCCCTCTTTACGTTTTACCTTCCATTTACTTAAGACATTTAATGTAAATAAGCAAGCAATCCGCGTTTTGGATTTAATAAAAATTATAAAAAAATC
This sequence comes from Theobroma umbraticum, assembly GCF_002168275.2. NCBI lineage: Eukaryota > Viridiplantae > Streptophyta > Magnoliopsida > Malvales > Malvaceae > Theobroma > Theobroma umbraticum. The sequence continues at coordinate 2,520,338 of NW_018397257.1, read as the reverse complement.
AAAATCTAAATTTTACTTTCAAGAACAAAATCATAAAAGTTTGACTGAAATTAAATTTGTGATTCCCATTTACCCTAGCAAACGTGTTCTAAAAATTAAAAAAAATCATTTTTGATCATCTAAAAACCAAAGGAATCATTATCGTCATTTTTTATTCCCAAAAAATTATTCTATTAAAATCATATATTTTGACTCATTTCAAATTTAGAAAATTTTTTGTTTCAAAAGGGACAGACAACAAAAAGTGTCAATAATTCTTTTGAAGGTTCAATATAAGTTTGATGTTTGAAACGTGTAATCTATATGCTCACCTAAAGATTTCCTAACTTATCATCTTACTAAAGTTGGGATTTCACATATTCATTTCATCACAATATTGTCACACACATATTGTATAATCATGTCTCAACACAATATCACACAAGTTTCCTCCCATTGACACTAATACCGTGGATTGGAGACTTCATCCACACTCCGTTACCACATATCACATATCATGTCACTGGACTTGGGCCCTCCGTTTGGACCTGTATATTGTCCAAATCATTAGTGCCCTGATGGTTTAAGGCCCTTCATCTACATCTCTATGCCATCTCTCAACAATAGCGTGGTGGTTTAGGGCCCTCCGTCTGCACCTTATATGCCATTGTATCATCATGCATGATGAAGAATTTAGGCCCTCCGTCTACACCTTTTCACTCCATAAACTTCACAGATCATCAACATAACCATACATACATTCAAACAAACTCAAAACAACCATACACATTTACAAGTGTACATAACAATGGGCAATATCATGTTCCATCAAGCAAAGCCAACGCTCACATATGCAATTACCATCAATATTTCCATATTAGTTTCATACAAGAGGATGTACATCATCCATACACATAATTCTATGTTTACATGTCAATTTCATATTAGCCATACCAAGGAAGAATCTTTGAAGAGAAATCATTTGAAAATGTTTATCCTTACTCGTTCAAAACAAATACAGGGTATCATATTTACATATATATTAGATTCAAAACTTTCATGAAAATGTTTTGAACAAAATACTCGAAACCAATATTTTTGCCAATGTCATTTAAATCATGTAAAAAGTAAACAAACTTGCAAATCATCCTTTCTTTACATATCAAAGTACTTAAAGAAGTGTACCCACTCACCTTGACAAGAAGCAAAATTTTTTATTATTCGATTTGCCAAACCTTGCTCGTTTTACAATCTCGAGCTCTAAATCATCTAGCACAATTAATTTTATAAAAAATCTTATAATTTCTAAAAAACCCATTCATGAAACTAGTCAAGTAATCAAATATTCTTCATTTAAATTCTAAGAAGCTTCAAAACTTCAAACCAAAATCATTTATTGAACAACCTTAAGTACCCTTACCTTAAGAACCTTTTTGAAGAGTAAAAACTGCCAAAATCCTCAGCTTAGTGGAGGATTAATAAGCTGAAATTTGTAGAAAATGGTGTTAGGTTAAACACATGGTTTTTAAAACTTGAAAATGATAAATCTCACCTTAGATTCAAGTTTGGAAGGCTGAATCCTTGCTAAATGGTCTTAAAAGGTTGTAAGATGGTTTGGAGATTGTTAGAGAGTGAATGAAGGTTGAAGAAATGAAAAATGTGAAGTAGGGCTCAAGCTAGGTTTTTTTATTTTTCCTCACCAGACTCTAGAGAACTACCTTTTAATGCCCAAGGATTAACCTTTTTTGCTCCAAAGGTCGATTTTTTAGTTTTGACTTGCAAGAATCGACCCTTTAACGCTTAGGGTCAATACTTTGGTTCTTGAAGCTATTCTAAGTGTTTTATCTTGCCAAGATAAACCCTTTTAACCCTTAGGAGTCGATCCTTATACTTTTAAAAGCCTAATAAGAGTTCAATTACTTCCAAGGATCAACCTTCCTTGCCTAGGGATCGACCTTCATGCCTTAACTTGCAAACACACATTCTTTTAGTTTCTTTTTTCATCCATTCTTTCAATCATAAATCATCCACAAATATAACACCATATTATGAAGAAATTTATATAACCAAATGATCAGGAAAACTCATCCAATAATCAAAATCAAAATCTAGTTCATCAATATTCAAAATTTACCAAGTTTCACTTAATGAAAAATAAGGATTTCACAATATTACATATTACAGCAGCAAACTAAATATCATATATGCATTTTTAATTTCATCATACTAATCAACAGTTTACATATGTGCAAAGATAACTTCTTACAAAATGTACAAAAAAAAGTTTTGTATTCAATGATGAACACCAAGTTGCATTAAAAGTAGAGTGGAGTTTGATTTGTACAAGGTACTTAAAATAAATTGTGCCAACATTTTGGACAACATTGCATAAGTAGATGGTATTTCCAACTACAAAAGTTGAATTCATAGTAGTAATTTCAAATTTTTAGTTGTGCTTGTCTTGTCCATCACTGTAACAAAAATTTAGAAAGAAAGAGAAAAAGAGGAAAATAAAGGAAGAAGAAAAAGATGAGACCACATTTCAGTCGATAAGATTGAGAAAAGGTGACAAAGAAAAACTTACTTAACACTCTTAATAAGCACATTTGTGTGTTGATTCCTAGTTGATTATGTAATATTAAGAGTACTTGCATGTTAACTATGTTAGAATTTTCTATTATGTAGGCTTTTATTAAATGGTAATTTTGGTTTAATAAAATAGATTGATAGTTTAGTCCTATTGTGAGACAAAGCATGAGAACCCAGTTAATATTAAAGTGATCGGTTAATAATGAGCTTTGTACGTCTAATTGGGTTAGTGTGGTTTGGCGGTTGTGTAGGCCTTGGCCTAGTATGCTTTTAATGCGGAGGCTTGTATTAGGGTTTTGTTTATTATATATATATGACTAGGTCCTCTCTTCCTTGCTAGCCTAACGGTATCTACCCATTGAGAGCCGCCACAAACAATAAAGAAGCGTGAAGAGGAACATCTAGCCTTTACTAGGAATTTTTTGTTTTTTCGCTACGAACAATGGCTACCTCTATGAATAAAATAGGTACGCAATAAATAGTTAATGCTTCTGGTGTTCTAATATTCACATATGGATCTAGGAATTCAACTTACATGTGGCATCAGAGCAACTTGTGTGAAATTAGAACCTAACAAAATTTAGAAATTTAATGAATTTATTTTGTAAAATTGTATGTTGGGGCATACTTTTTTTTATTATTGAAAATTTATTTTCCGGTTTTTGTTTTTGAACATAAGGTTAAGGCTTTTATTCCTTACAATACATAGATTAATTTTGGATAAATCCTTTTCTCTTAACTCGTACTATAGAGTTAGAAATTAGATAGTAAGTTTGGGTTTGAACATAAAACCCAAAATCTAGTTCTTAATTAATTGCTTATATTTTATGTGTTTTAATTTAAATTGGACTCTTAAAATCAACATACATATGTTATAAAGTTGATATCTAAATCTAATTGCATAAAATATAAGTGTATTGTAACCAATTTTGAAGAAAACTTAAAATGGGTTAAGAATGGGTTTTCAAAATTAATTTTCTTGATTAATTGATCTTGGGTTTGTAGTTTTTGATGAGTTTTAATACATGGGCATTATAAAACAAAGTCTTAATTGAGATTCATAAGGATCAATTTCATCAAAACTACTTAAAAAGTCAAGAATTAAAGAGAAATTAGTATAAAGAACTAAATGAATTAAATTTCATCCATTTGGATTAGATTTGACCCAATTAGAACTTGAAGAAATAAATATTCTATTGGGTAGTGAAGCCCACTCTCCAACATGGAGTGTGAGGCACGTGGGGCCCATTAGGCCCATGAACTTTGAAATATTTTTTGATAGTTCATATCCACTTTTCAACTCTATGTGTTGTATTATTTTTATGAATTTTTAATTCATACTTAATAGTTATTTAATTTTATGCACATTTAATTAATTATTCTGAATATTTCTGATGAGATATTTCTAGAATGCATGTAATAAAAAAATAATATGCATATGTTTGAGTTGAATAGTTATATGTACTCTCCTTAGATTAGTTTCTAAATTTGTGTACTCTCAGGTTGAAATTATATACATAATTTAGAGAATATATTATATTTATTAAAAAAAAAGAGTTCAAGACCCTAAGTTTTATTGCAATGAATACTATTTGAGACCAAATGAGATACACCCAGGCTTAGTATCTCAGGATGAATGATGCATTGCATATGTTGGGTTGAGTATGCAAATTAAGGAATTTGGGTAACTAATTAATTCCCGATTTAAGAAATTTTTTTGTTAATTGATGTAACTGGTTGGCTACCAAAGTGGCTCATTCACTGAAATTAATGGATTATTTTCTTGAGCAAAAAGGTTACGAGATGATTTTTTTTAAAATTGCTTTATTCAATCACCTGCCCAAATGGGGTTATTGTGTAGGGTAACTTAGAGTGGGACATGAAGCATCATGGTTGAGTTTATATCAGTTTAGAAGATCAGTCTGCCCAAAAGGGATAGGCTTTTCTAAAACCAAAACAATCTCAAATTAGCTTTATGTGGAGAGTGCCTATTAACATGTCATATTCTCTACCCAAAGGGGAGTTTGTGATGATGCATATGAACTCTTCGGTTATTTTCTTTTAGCACATTATGGATTGTTGCCAATTATTTCATTATCGTCCAATTAACTAATAGTTGCATTTCCTATCTTGAACAGTGACATTTACTGTGAATAATAATCAAGCTACTATTAAGACTCTTAATAGGTCTAACTTTAAAAGATGGAATGAAGAATTGTCTTTTGCCTTGGTCATGAGTGAAATAGACATAGCCTTGTGTGTTGATAAGCTTGCTGCCCTTAGTGACAATAGCACTATTAAGGAAAAAGAGTTCTTTACTAAATGGGATAGAGCAAATCGGATGTGTTTACATGCTCTTAATTCTTTACCTATTGAGTTTACCCAAATCAAAATTGCCTATAATGTTGTGAATGAGGTTTGAAGTGTTAATGACCTTATTTCTAAATGTGTCTCTAAGGAAGAAAAACTTAAGAAAGAAAAAAATGAGAGTGTCTTATTTATCATCAATTCAAAAGCAAACGAAAGCCAAGTAAGAGAGAGGCCAAGCTTCTAGTTTGTTTTGAATCCTATTTTATTAGTGCACCATCAAATTCATGGTGGCTTGATAGTGGTGCAACTGTTCATGTTGCTGTTACACTGCAGGGGTTCAAAAGCAAATGAAAGCCAAGTAAGAGAGAGGCCAAGCTTAGAGTTGGAAACAATGCCAAACTAGATGTCAGTCATGTGGGAACCATAGGTTTAAATTTAAAGTTTGGTTTTGAACTTGTTTTAGAAAATGTTTTTCATGTATCGACACTTAGGCGAAATTTAATTTCAATTTCAGTTATGGATAAACTTGATTATTATTTTGGCATTGGTGATGGAAAAGTTGACTTGCTTTTAAATTCTAAAGTCATCGGAGAGTTTAAGCTAGTTGATAATTTATATAGATTGTGCTTGATCCTTAATAATAAATATAGTTGCATGAATATGGAAAACATTGTATCTAGAAGATCTTTCATTAAAGAAAACTCTTCCTTGTTGTGGCATAAAAGATTAGGTCACATTTTTAATGAGAGAGTTAAAAGATTGATAAAAGATGGCATTTCCCCTAATCTCGATTTTGAAAAGTTAGACACTTGTGTAGATTGCATAAGGGGTAAAATGATTAAAACTAAGAAAAAAGGGATAACTCGTAGTAAGGACCTTCTGAAAATTGTACACACTGATATTAGTGGATTTTTTACTCCTACCTTATGTGATAACAAGTATTTTGTTACCTTCATCAATGATTTCTCTCGTTATGTTTACATTTACTTAATAGATGAAAAATATGATGCTTATGAAAAATTCAAAAATTTCAAAACTAAGGTAGAGAAACAATTAGGGAAAGTTATCAAAATTGTTAGGTTTGATTGAAGGGGTGAGTATTATGGCAAACATGGTACAATTGGATAGCACATGGGACCATTTCCCAACTACTTATAAAAGTGTGGAATTATTGCCCAATATACCATGCTTGATAGTCTTAACAGAATGGTGCGGCTGAAAGGCGAAATCGCAGCTTTAAGGAAATGATGAGGAGTATGATTAATAGGACTAACCTTTTCAAGTCCCTTTGGCGTGTAGCCTTTAAAACTGCTTTATACATTCTTAATAGAGTGCTTAATAAGTTTGTTTTTACAACAACTTTTGAGTTGTGGACCGGTAAGAAACCCAGTTTGAACCATTTTTGAGTTTAAGGATGTCCTGTAGAAGTTAGAATTTATAATCCTTTCGAAAGAAAGATTAGACCCCAAACTACTCATTGCTATTTCATGGGTTACCCAGACCATTCTAAAGGATATAGGCTTTTTTGCTCTACACATGGAACTAAAGTTGTTAATAACAAACGACAAAATTTTTAGAGTTGGATATTGCTGATAAGGCTATGACTAAAGTTATTGATGGCAATGAGCCTGTTAGACATGTAACCATTCCTTTACTAGCTTCATAGGGTAGTATAGTACCTATGACTATTAAGAAATAGGATCTTGGGCAACATGATGTAAATCTTCCTCCTCAAAATCCTGTTCTTACTCCCATTGTTGTTCATCCTATTTAGCAAAATGAGGTTAAGGTGCCTTTAAGGAGATCTTCTAGGCAAAGGAAGTCTGCCATTCTTAATAATTACATGATTTTTCTTAAAGAGAGTGATTATGATACTAGTCATGTGGTGGAACTTATGACTTTCAGTGATGCCATTAATAGTCCCCAATTTGCTATGTGGATGGATACAATGAAAGATGAAATAAGTTCTATAGATTAGAATGGTATTTGGGAGCTAGTTGAACTTCTAAAGGGATGCAAGCCAATTGGTTGCAAATGGATGTATAAGACCAAGAAAAATTCTAAGGGAAAACTTGAAAGGTTTAAGGCTAGGTTAGTGGCAAAAGGATTTACTTAAAGAGGGAGTAGATTATAACGAAACTTTTTCACCAGCGTCTTCCAAGGATTCTTTTAGAATCATCATGGCCTTAGTAGCACATTTTGATTTAGAGCTTCATCAAATGGATGTGAAGACAACCTTCTTGAATTGAAACTTGGAAGAGGAGGTTTGTATGGTTCAACTTGAAGGATTTCAAGAATGAGGGAGTGAATATTTGGTATGTAGACTTAAGAAGTCCATTTATGGTTTGAAGCAAGCTTCACAACAATGGTATTTAAAGTTTAATGAGATAGTTACTTCCATGAGTTTTGAGGAAAATAAGATTGATCAGTGTATATACCTTAAGATCAATAGGAGTAAGTTTATTTTTTCTTGTGTTGTATGTGGATGATATTTTACTAGCTAGTAATGATGTTGGATTACTACATGAAACTAAGCAATCATTGTCCAAGACTTTCAATACGAAAGATCTTGGTGATGCCTCATTTATACTTGGGATTGAAATATGCAGAGATAGGTCTAAAAAATTATTGGGGCTTTCTCAAAAAGCATACATTGATTGTGTGTTAAGGAGATTCGACATGTAGAATTGTAAGGCTAAGGATGCACTCATTGTGAAAAGCGATAAGTTTAAGCTTAGTCAATGTCCAACTAATGATTTAGAGAGAGAATCTATGAAAGGCATGCCCTATTCTATTGTGGTTGAAAGCCTCATGTATGCACAAGTTTACATTAGACCAGACATAGCTTTTGCAATAGGGAATTTTGGCAGATATCTTACTTATTCTAGTTTGGATTATTGGGTTGTTGCTAAGAAAATGATGAGATACTTGCTAAAAACTAAGGATTATATGTTGGTATATAGAAAGGTGGATAACCTTAAGATTGTTGGTTATTCAGATTCTGACTTCACTAGTTGTCAAGATGACATGAAGTCCACCTTAGGGTATATTTTTATGTTAGCTGGAGGAGCTGTTTCTTGGAAAAGTGTTAAGCAAACGCTCTTAGCTTCTTTTACTTTTCAAGATGAGTTTGTTGCTTGTTATGGGGCTACCACGTAGGCTATTTGGCTTAAAAATCTTATTTCTAAGTTATGTGTTGTCGATTCCATCTCTAGACCTCTTAAAATTTATTGTGATAATAGGTCTATTGTGTTGTTCACTAAAAACAACAAAAGCACTAGTGGGTCCAAACATTTGGAAATAAAATATCTAAAGGTTAGGGATTTTGTTAAAAATGATGACATTGTTGTTAAGCACGTTGGCACTGACAACATGTTGGTTGATCCTTTAACTAAAGGGTTAAGACCTGCAGTTTTTAGTAGACATGTTAAAAGCATGGATATTTTATGGTCTTTTGATGTGCTTGATTAGTAAGAGTATGTTATTTATATAACTTTCACATCATGGTTTACATTTAATTGTGATGAGACTTTTCTACTTGTTTTAAACATTCATGAGATGTTTAATTTTATATTTGGTGATGATCATTGTTAATTGATAATCCATGTTATTATTTGGTATTATTTGTACATGTACATCTAATCGCTATTTTGCATATATTCTTTATGAAATCTTGAGATTGGTGTCTATCTCAAGAGTATTTTACTGGTATGTCTTATGAATGATACTAGCAAGGAACCTCGAGGATAAGTGGAAGACATGCAGGCATGTTGTTAATGCCAAATAGATTTCTCACTAGGTTTAGAGAAATCAGCAAGAGGACTGACAATGAAAATAACATATTGAGATCACATTTGGGTGTTATTTTCTTACTACACAACTACAATAAGATCCACTATTGATAGGATCATTAGTACGTGTAAATATGGATTGGTCTTATGTCAATAAGTGGCATAATGATTGTCATAATTCAATATTAAATGTTTTTATTGGATAGGATTATTAAGACATTGTCTCTAAAGGTTAAATATTTTTAAATTGTGGCCACATCAAAATTAAGTCAATAAATCTAGAGTCTTGTTTTCTAAAGTGTTTTCTTAAAGTCAAAATAAACTCCAATTAATACGGCCCAAGTGGGAGAATGTTAGAATTTTCTATTTTGTGAGCTAATATTAATAGGTAATTTTGGTTTAATAAAACAAACTAATAGTTTAGTCTTATTGTGAGACAAAGCATGAGAGCTCAATTAATATTAAAGTGATCAGTTAATAATGAGCTTTGCATGTCTAATTGGGTTAGTGTGGTTTGGTGATTGTGTAAGCCTTGGCTCAGTACGCCTTTAATGGGGAGGCTTGTATTAAGGTTTTGTTTATTATATATATATATGGTTAGGTCCCCTTTTCTTTTCTAACCTAACGGTATCTACCCATTGAAAGCTGTCACAAATAATAGAGAAGTGCGAAGAGAAAGATCTAGCCTTTACCAGGAATTTTTTGTTTTTTCACTGTGAACAATGGCTACCTCTATCAATCAAAAAGGTACACAATAAATAGTTAATGCTTTTGGTGTTCTAATATTCACACATGGATCTAGGGATTCAACTTACAAACCATTGATCATCCATGTGTAATTTGTAAAAGCCTCTAATACATTTGTCAAACGCATTTTAGTCCACTTAGTATTCCTTCAGCAGCATTTATTTAACATAAATTATACCGCAAATGCTGCTCTATAAATAATAAAATTAATTATGAAGAATATTGATAGTATTATAAATTGTTATATATGTGGATATTAATAATAATTTGATAGGGAAGAGATTGAAAATGAAAAGTAGTGGGTAATGGAAAGTTCAAACTTATAAATAGGAACTCCTTAAGTTCCCAATCAATAAATCCACATGCAATCAAGCTCAATAAAACCCATGGACATGTTGTCATTAATACCAAAACCACTGTCACCTACCTCAAATATTGTCCCTCAATTCACAAAGGAGCCACCATGTTGTGTCGCCAATGCTAATCTTTTTTTTAAAATCAAATTATTCAAAAACTTGTTTTTCCTTTGCAACTCCAACTTTACTCCTTTTATTTTTCCTCTCTATTTTTTTTGTTTCTTTAATTTCTCATTAATATAATAAGTACCCATAAGAAGTTAAAGATCAAAAAAGCTAAAACGGAAAAAGGTTTCTTGACTTCTTGATTAGCAATGCTATTTGTTCCACTCATTTGATAAAAAGTCTCAAAGAAATAAAAACAAAATCCTAAAAAGAGAGGCAAAGGCCATATTTCTTGAATACCTAGGGCTCGAATCAAAAGTGTTGTTGATCATTTGGGGTGGAGGCAACAATGCAAGGTCAAAACCAGGATTCAAGGCAAAAAGTGTAGTTATGGTGGTGGTGGTGGCAGCAATAGAAGCAACTGTAGCAATAATGGTGGAGAAACAAGACACGAACTTGAGTTGGGTATAGTTGAAATAGGCCATAAAATAAAAGCATAAAAACCTAAAAGATATATCTAACATCTAAAATGCTAACCACACAAAATATCCTCACAAAAGTAGAGCAAAAGACCAAGATATACTTTAAACCTCTAAAATCGCACCCACATCCTTTATAGGTTAGAATCAATATATAAATATATATTAATACTTTTCATAACTGAAATTAGAAATAATTTTATATAACCAAATTATTAATCATTCAAAATATTTTAAATTATTTGATTCCGTTACAATTTTTAATTGAATTATAAAAAATTATCTTATAATTATAATTTATTATACAATAAATGTCAAAATAAAAGAATATGTAAATATTTATGAATTTTAAAAGTACCAAAATTATAAAATATAATCTAGTAAATTGCAATTAAGTAAATAAATCTAACATCAAACTAAAAAAAAATTATAATTCCACTAGTCATTAAACATAATTAAAATCATATTCTAAAATACTAGTTCATTATAATTGATATAAGCATAAAAGCTGTAAAAATTACATCCATAATAAGACATCGTTTGTTTTATAGAAATAAATTTTTGAAAAATAAAAATATTTTTGAAGAAGGTATTTTCTTGACAAGTTTTCCTGTTGTTTGGAAGAAGATATGAAAAATAGTTTCTATTATTTAGTAATAGAATGGAAAATTTTAAAATTTTGTTAAAAACATAAATTTATTGTATTAGACAAACATGAATAGTCTTGCTAAAATTACTAATCAAATCAAATAATTGTCACCACTAAGACACAATAATCTTTTCTTTCCTTTTTTTTTTTTTTGCAATTAAACACCAGCAAATGAAAACAAAATCCTTTTATTTATGACTTGGAACTAAAAAGTTACAAGCCCACATTAAGAATATCATTACTAAAAGCCTTCCTACCTAGATTTTTACACGATTCTTCAAAGCACCCAACCATTGCACAAAGAACTCCAAAATCCTTAAATATATTCAACAACGAACTCAACCAGATCAATAGAGTGTTAGAATCCAAAACAATGGCAAAGATCTTGACAACTGAAGATGGTTTCGGAAGACGAAAAGGGAGAGGACGATTAAAATTACGAGCTCTTTAGTCATCGGTTTATGAATGATGATAAGGAAAGGAAAAGGAAAGAGGGAAGGACACGTGGTCACTAGTAAAAGGTAAGGGAAGTGATGGTTAAGCAAGTTGAAGGTTTGTGGGTTTGTAAAGGGCCTTACGTGCATTTTACATTTTGGAAATTGTCTTTCCAAATAGAAAAAGAATAGAATTTTCAAAATTTGGCCCCTTTTTTTTTTCATTGTTTAGAAGTTAAGCTCCAAGCAACCATTTTAGTTTTTCTGAATCAAATAGAGAAAAAAGTAAAAATAATTTCTTGTGAAATAATTAAAAATTAAATAAAAAACTCCAACAATTATAGAAGTAAAACATTTAAAAAAGACTAAAAATAGAAATGTTGTATAATTATTAATAGAATAATTTTCTATCTTCATTCAAAGCTTATACTTTCACCTTCATCACTCATCCAAATTTCTTTAAAAATATATCTAGTAGGTAATTAATCACTAATTGTGATATTTGTTTGGAATTTTGAATGCTTCAATTAAATTAAATTTTCAAACTGAATTAATTGAACACTAAAATATAAAGAAAAGCCACCTCGATAATTGATTAAAACTATTTTAAAATTAACCAATCTATCGAATTAATTTGGTTTGATCGATTAATTCAATTTTACATTAATTATACACATCCTTAACCACCTTTTTTTATTAGAGAAATCTTGTCGAAAACTCCTATACAAGAACAAGTAAGAGCCAATTACAAAAACCTAACCTTATTTTGCATTCTTGAGATTGGGTTAAGAATGCTACAACTGCAATAATTTTGTTTGAAATTTACTTTAAGACTCTATTGGTATTTCTAATTATGTAAACCAAGTTTTATACATTTTCTACTATTGATTTATGAATTTAAAGCTTAATAGAACTTTAAAAAGATTTCTAGTTTTTTAAGGCTTATTAATGCTTTTTTACTTGGTGTAGGAAATGTTTTTATATTGCCCTTGTTTCTTTGATCTTTGATAGTGATCTTTTAAAGGTTCACGAATATTTTAGTTAATTAGTTAAGTATTGGAGAAAAAAAATAAAATTTTAAATTACATCATTTGAGAAATTTTACACATCTATAACGTCTATTTTCTTCTCAAATGGCTAGATTTTGAAGACTCATTAACAAAAGGAGCAAAATGGGATATTCTCTTCTAGTTTATGTTCTTATGTCACATGGTAACAGTTGGAGTGCACCATTGTGTGGTTTTAGGCACCCTTGACACCCTCAGGAATGCCTAACTCAATCTAACCTTGCGTGTCCCACTCAAGGAGATGGATTGCTCAAGAATGACTCACACAACAATGGAAGTAAAGTGCATAAAAAGTAAAGCATAAGAATGATTGGTAAAGGAAGTTGTGCACCCATTCTTTATAAAATGCATGTACAATATATAAAACCTTAAAGCATTTTCTCCTTAGCTTGAGCTTTGCATATTAGGGTGGGATGTCCTTTATATAAAAGGCTACCTTTTACAACTGTTATATGGCCTTATGGAGGGAAAATTTAATCTTAAATAGCCCCCTTTTTCTAATAGTTATTCAGAGGAGCCTCTACCGATGATTTTCAAACCTTTAACTTGTTGGAACATGTTCCTACTTATTGGAATTGCGTTTTTCCTGTTAGAGCTAAGGAAGGTTGGGCCACTTATTTTGGCAACTGGTAGTTTTGGCCTTTTAGGTCAGACGTTGACTCACCTAGTTGCTTGGCCTACCTAGCACCTTTCTTAACATTTGTGCTACTAGTCTCATTGGACTCTCTTAGCCAACTCCCTTCACATCAACACATTGCCATCTTTTTGGATCTTGCTCAATGGCCTTTTTTGCCCACATCCCTTTGGACAGGCACCCTGATAGCCTATTCTAAGCAAGCCCTAAGCTTCCTTAAGGCTTATTGGCTCCCAAAGCACCTTTCTTTTAGGTTGATCTCATGAGCCATGACATTTTTTCCTTACTCAATTCAACAATGTCCTCGTTGCTAGGGGATTGTTGCGTTTGTCTCACGCTTTGTTGCCTTATGTGCCTCACACATCTTTACCTTAGGCTCCCTAGCCCTATGTGCACACTTCGTGTGATGCTATCTCAAATGCTCCTGCATAGCACAAGCTCACCTCGGGAACTTTTTCTCCACACACTGCTACTTCAAATGCTTTAACCTAGCACACACTCACTTTTAAACTTGACAATTTTGGACATAACACGAGAAGACATAGAGTTAAATATATATGAATGTAGCCTTATTTTGTTTCATATGTTAATTGTGTTGACATGTTTAAGACATGATAATGTCATGCTTCAGATGTATTAAACTCACTTAGTGTATTAAAGATCTGTTTAAACATGTTTAGTTAATTGTGTTATAATGTCAACTTGTATAATTTGACCTGTATAACCCATTTAACAAAAGTATTGAAAATACTATTGTAGCCTTATTAACATAATTTCAAATTATTTATTGATATAGATTTAGACAATAATATTGAAGCTAATGCAATGCTTGTTGACTTGGATAAGGAAGTTGATGAGGAGATCAGAAGGAGGCAATTATCTTTATTAGTGAGAACTTCACTACCACAATCTTGATGCAAAAAATCGTGCAGTAATCCTTTTGAAGATGACAACATTAAATTCATGTTAGAAAATTTGGGAGAGATTGCATCTACTATTAGAAGCCTAAGTGATGATAAAATTGATAATGTTTTTCTTTATGCTCAAGTGATGAGTATGGATGTGTATGAAGAGCAATTCTTATATTTGTATTTGATTATTTAATGGAACATGAGAAGCAAGCAAGAACATTCATGGTCAGGATTGACAATCTGAAAAGAGTTTGGCTAAACAATTTCATGTTTCGTGGGGATGACAATTAAATTTTCTAGTTTGAAGAACTTATGTTGGATATTTGTAAGATGCTTTTAATTATATATGTAGTAATTGTATTGTAAATTGATTAATTATATTCCTAGTAGGTTTATGTAGGATGATTAATTATATTCTTAGTAGGTTTTATTATTGAGGATAATATTTATAGGATATTTGTAGAATGTTTTTAATTATATATATATAGAGAGAGTGTGTGTGTGTGTGTGAATTTAAAGGATACTTAATCATATTTTTAGTATGTTTTATTATAAATGGAATGTTTTTATTGCATAGGATTTTTAATTTTGATTGATGCATATGCTTTTAGTTATTTTCTTATTATACAATATTCTAATATTGAAAATTAAATTTTAAATGTTTTACACAATTGATGAATATTGATATTTTCAGACCTATAAAGATGTTAGAGAATTGGGCATTTATAAAATTTTATAATTTGAGTGATGGTGGAAAATATATTCCACAAGATGACCCAAACAACGAAAAATATTTACAAGAGTTTATCCAAATAGTAGAAAATATTAAAATTTCTTGTAAAATACTTTACATAGAAAAATTTTTTCCCAACAAGTTATTTTACGATTACCAAGCGAATCCTATATTTAAATTATGACTTCATCTGTCATTTTATTAAGAAAAACAATTTGGTTTGTGTTAGAATGTTCACAAAATTTATTTTTCGTTTTCTCAATAAATTATGAGGGGTGTAATTATAGAAAGAACACACACACAAATTTAATAACTTCACATCTTTTAAAATTTAAATAATTAATGTTCAAATAGTGCATATTATCATGTTATTATTTATTATTTTAAAAGATAAAGTTTGAAAACTTAAAAATTTAAGTTAAAAAGCATGCAAGTGTATTAAAGTGTAGGCTTCACTTGTGATGTTAGTTTAGAAAGAATGAGATTATAACATTGACATATACATATATCTATAATCTATAATATTAAATTAGTCTTATTATTTATTGCACCAATCAATTAAAAAGGAGAAATTACCCAAGGCAACCTACACTTTGTGTGGTAGTAAATTATAATATATCATTTATCCATCTTTTAGGTGACGTTTGGGATTTTATAATGCAATGTGATTACAGGTAGGAGCCGTTTGGTATGAAGGATGTAAAGCACATTACCTGCAATGTGGTTTATTAAATTACATTACAGTGTTTGTTTTATAACAAAACACTGTAATGTAAGATTACAATGCAATCACATTGCAGTCAAGGGATGTAATGTGATTGCAGTCCAAAACCAATGCAATCTCATTACATTACACCCTATAATGTGTTTAAGGACATTTTTACCCATCATCTTTTACAAAAATTACCCACAATACCTTTCAAACCTTTCATTATCGTTTTTGGGTTTTAAGTCTGCTACTTCTTTTCCATTTGCAGCAGACGTTGCTCCTCCTTCATCTCCATTTGCAGCAGACGTTGCTCTTCCTTTTTATAGTCCTGCTTCGGGTTAAAATCTACCATTTTTCTTTTTCTTTCTCTTCTTTTATCTTCCTCTTGTATTCTTCAGATTGGGTTTTTTCTTTTAATTTGGGTTTTCTTCATTGTTATATTTTTGTTATCTTCAGTGAAACAATTTGGCCTTTGATCAGGAAGAGATTTCTGGGCTAATCTCCCGTTTGTTTAAAATTAACCAGTAAGTTATTGTTTCCATTATTTGTTGATTTATTTATTATTCCTTTCTTTCTATTTCCTGATTCC
>NW_018397257.1:2495463-2504156 GCF_002168275.2 Theobroma umbraticum | reverse complement strand
TTTATTTTAATTATAACAATATAAAATATTTTTAATAAGATAATAAAGTTGAAGAGTAAAATTATCTTTAAGAACATTACAAAATGCAATGGAATGTGATTGTATTGATTTTGGACTGCAATCACATTACATCTCTTGGTTGTAATATGAGTGCATTGCAATCTTACGTTGCAGTGATCTGTTACAAAATAAACATTACAATATAATTTAATTGAACACATTATAAGAAATGTGTTCTCATTTCTTTAATACCAAACGCCACCTTAATACATATATATATTTGTAAACCTAATAAAGCAAGTATCACTCTTTTCATTTCCCATTTCCCATCCATCCATCTTCTCCACTTCCAATTAAGTTTCAAGTATAGCATAAAGAAAGAATTCAAACAGTAAATATGTGTCGAATTATGAAGAAAATTAAATGTAAAGAGATATGTGCTTCATTATTTTTCTTAATAAATTTTTTTAGTGATATTTCATTTTTTGTGATATAAAATTGAAAAGCTACGTGTGCCGTGCTAGATACCATACAAATTTTAAAACTTACTGTAACAGTATAATACATCAAATTTATTTTTTAATGAAGTGACATCATCAAATGATTTAGTGTCGTATGACTTTTTTATATTGGCTGCATATCAAATATAAATTTTATTAATAAATGAAAAAATGGTTCATTTTAAGCAAATTTTTTTTGCAGTTTGCTACTATACTAGTGAAGTAGTATTAATGCTGCAGGGTAGACGCAATTTTTAGATGAAACAAAAAGACTTGTGTTATCACTTTTTTCTGAGTTTTTATGGGCATGATCTTACGATCTCACCGATGCTCTCCTGAGATCGCTTGTACATCCCTAAGCTTCTGTTATTCCAATAAGATCCTTGTTTAGATGAGCCAATCACATCTACAGCCACAATACCCACAAGGCAAATCCCAACCCACGCGCTACTTGCACTGAAATGCATCACGCCCTTATCCAAGCCCTCCATCACATAATTTCTCTCCATTACGATGGGTCCGTTATTTGCACTCGGTAAGCTGGACGTCACCAGCATTCCTCCCAAAAACAATTTTGAAATGTCCCTTAATATTTCTTACCTTGGAAAAACACTCAATTAGGGGAAAAAAAGAAGAAGAAAGAAAACTGATTTTTGTTAGGAGGAGTGAGTGATCGAAACAAAAAGAGAAGAAAGAGAAGCAGTCTCTCTCTCTTCACAATAACATTGGGCTCTTCACCACCGCTTCCTTCCTTTTCCTTTTCTCTCCAGAAAACTAGAAGTCTCTCTTTCTCTCTCTTTCGTTGGTTCTTCTTCTGAGAAATAAATTTAGAGTTTTTTTTTTTTTTAAAAAGAATAATTGCTTGGGAAATTGTAGGAATCTAGGTTTAGGAATTATTAAAGAGAGATGGATTCTTCGGTGAGTTCGAACTCGCATGGGAACCTGGACGAACAGATTTCGCAGCTGATGCAGTGCAAGCCCTTATCGGAGCAGGAGGTAGTTATTTTTCATTCCGAAATGAAACGGATCTGTTTGAAATTTCTTGATTTAGGACTTGATCTGTGACTTCTTCCACCGATCCATTTTCCTTTCAGTGGTTTCTGGATATTGTACCAGATCCATTTTATTTGCTGGAGGAGTTTATAGGGAAAAAAAAAAAGAAAGATAAGATTTATGTGGAATCAGTTTTTTCTTTATTTGCTTGCTTTTACTGATATTGATCCATTTTGTTTGTTAATTTTCTTTCTTGCTTTTCATTTCCCATTACAAAAGTATACTCTTCCTGGGATTTCAGGTTTGGTAGTAGGAAAATTATTTTAGTTTCTTAATTTTATCACAGTTTGGACACCATACTCAATTGGCTAAAGCATTTGTTTTTGAGAATCAGAATTAAATGCCTGGGGAATGTTGTTGGAGGCTATAAATGTTTGTGGTTATCAGTTGCCTCATTCAATACATTTGGTTATACTTTTGCTTCTCTCTGTAAAGATTTTACGCAACAAGCCTCGGTCATCTAGCTCCAAAAGTAGTAATATTTGCACAGATAGATGGATTTAGTCCCTCTTATATGGGCAAGGTTCAGTAATTTGAGTTGTGATTAATCTATTTCTTGCTTGTAGCATTGTACCTTATTTGGACAGTTTTCTAAGTGTGGTCAAGTTGCGTGTTTAGGTGCCAAGGCACTGTATTAATCTAGCAAAGGTAAACCTTTATTGATGCATGCACCTCGAAAGCCAACAGGCTTATCGCTGTTGGGTTCTTTTTTGTTTCTTCAAATTTGGTCCTTACATGGGATGTATTTTTGATTGAGAAAATGAATGTTTCTTTTTCATGTTTGTGGATATATTGTCCATTTATAAGTTCCTGTGGAGAAGGAAATGACGTTAACTTCATGCTAGAATGTAATGATGTTATTGAATGGAGTCAACGATTCTTTTTCAATGTTTCAAAGTCATTAAGTACAACAAATTTTTTAAAGTCAACTTTAGGGTATGAGATGGAGTCAACTTTTTAAAGCTTATGAAAAATTTATGTTTGAAGGCATTAAGTACAACAAATTTAAAATTTTTTATTAATCTTTTCTGAAATTAACAACTTTCTTCAATTAGTTGAGTGTTTTTTCCCACCTTTAGTGTGCCTTGCACCTTCGAGTAGCCTTTTCTTTACAGCCTTTATACTTGTTAATATGGTCATTTATGGATTAGTTGAACTCATTGTTTTCTCAATCCCTTTTTTTAGATGACAATCTTTTTCTTTTTCACACTTTTTTTTTTAAGTTATTGTTACCTGATCTTGTTCTTGGTATTTGTTATGATTAGGTTAGGGTGTTATGCGACAAGGCTAAGGAGATACTGATGGAGGAAAGCAATGTTCAGGTGTGCCTTATCATCCATTGCCTCTGTCACCACTCTCACGACTATTTTGTTTCTATTATTTTTCCCCCTGAAATAGTTTTTTTTTAATGGTGATGTCCGTTTTGTTAACCCTCATTTGTTATTGGCAGTGTTGCATTTCTGAATTTTTGCACATTAATCCTTACTTTTTTTTTTGTTTCTATATTTGTGTTGCCTAATACTTTTCTATTTTCTTAAATATAAGTCTAAAAATTAGTTGGTTTAGTAGAGGTTTATGTTGAGATTGGAACTGCTGAAGATTTGTTTCCACTGATGTAATATGCCTTTTCTTTTATTGAAAAGGAAATGTATGGAGTCTGTTGTTTTAAAATCTTTGTTCTCTTTACATGATGACTTATAAGGTACAAAAAAGAATATTTTGATAAAAACGTTTCACTCTATAGTTGATAAGACTCGAGGGAAAAGAAAAAAAACAAAATGAATCGCTAGAATGGACTACAAAAGTTTAAGTGCTTTCTAAAGCAATTGTCAGCTTTCATACCTCTTTGTGTCTCTACCTGTTGTTTGAACTCCTGATATGGTCATCAGGTATCTTTAACTCCAATACTATTTCGTCTTTTGGTACAAATGGAAGCCCGTTGTGCTTTGGATAGGTAGGTCTCTCCCGTCCCGTAAACCCCATCTTCTCATTACCATGATTCAAACCTAAGATCTCTAAGTTGAAAGTCTCAAGTTTTTGTAGTTCGGGTGGCGGGTGTCCCCTTGGGGACCTTAAATTCTTGATTAAATTTTCATTTTGAAGGCTTACTACCACATCCTTTCAACTACTTGAATGAATGCATGATTTGCCTGCTCCTGTCACACTTGCTGTTGGCTTACCATGAGTTGTATGTTTTTGTGTTTGATATGATACAGCCTGTCAAAAGTCCTGTCACAATATGCGGTGATATTCATGGGCAATTTCATGATCTTGCAGAACTTTTTCGAATTGGAGGGAAGGTAATTGTTCTGATTGAGGCAGCTATCTTGTGTTTTAAATGTGCTGTTAACTTTTGTGAACTATTTGCAATGCGTCTAGTACTTTGTTTCTTTTGTCTAGTCTTCAACAAACATTTATAAATCATGATCATAGCTATCACGTGCATCTAATTATAGTTCTGTTGTAAAGATTTTTCATTACTTTGTGAGATGGTATAAGATGGAACTGTTATGCCTGGAATGTAATGTAATACACTCGGAATCAGAATAACTTCCATATTTTCTCTTGAGTTCGAATTGATATGCATGTTGTTAGCTATTTCATAAAAGTTTTTGGTGCATTGATTTGCTCAATTTGCTTGTTCATCAATTAAGCTTGTCTGTTTCTTCCACTTCCTATATCTTTTAGCTCTTTTTCACTGGTTCTTTTTTTTCCTCACATTCATACTTTCTTTTTTTTTTTTTCAAATTTTCTGGTCAGTGTCCAGATACAAATTACTTGTTCATGGGAGATTATGTTGACCGTGGTTACTATTCAGTTGAAACTGTAACAGTAAGTATGGTTACTGTCTTTTGATTTCAGCTTTTGATTGTTTCATCTGGAATGTTTGAGTTTTTCGTTTTACTGAGTGTTCATTTTCCGCTAGCGATATTTTATACAAAAACCTACATATTTTTGTTCATTGAGTGTGTATTGATTTTGGATAAAGCCAGAGGGTTAGATGGGGGGGGGGGGGGGAATGCTTTGTGGTTACATTACTTTAATCGCCCTTCTTCCATTCAATGATGCTTTAAACTGCATGATGAAATTTATATGGGTCTCCCAGATTTGACAGGATTTTTATTCATCTTAGGTGGCGATGTGTCTGTTCTCATGTGTGCATACGCACGGAGCCACATGCTTGGTATTCTTTTTGAGCTGTGTACATTGTTGCACAAACAAATTTTAGTAAATCATAGGTGGCAGATATGTTTCATATTGATTTTCTTACATGTGTGTGCATGCTTATGTATGTCTGAATCCATGTTTATGTATATGTATGCAACTATTACATATATATGTTCATACAGACATATACATAAATGTTGGTCTGTGTATGAATTTTGTCAAATACCCAAAGACACATTTATGCACTTGATATTCTGTCTGAACATATTACATGGTTGCTCAAACTGACCTATGTTGAAACTTTTATCTACTGATATGTGGTCAGGTCAAGTTTGATTGGCCTGTTCGTGTAATGGTCCTATTATTACTTCAGATTTTTATATCTTGTAACATGTGTGGAAATCTTGTTCTTGCTTCTTATGCCTCTACCTCCCTGGCATAGGAGACCTATCTGCTGTCTGGTTTCATGCTTTACCGTCCATGTTATTTGTCATACTTTTGGCTCATAAAACTGTTTTATTTGTTGTGTCTCTTGTGCATCTTTATTATTCAATAATGGGAGTCAAACCGGTAGAAATGATGGGAATGTAATCTATAAATTTGACCTTTTTTTTTCTATGACCATAGGCAATCTGGAAAACTTAAGGTGGAGTCTCAAGTATACTGCTTGTGTAATTTTGGTGGTCCTTCAGTCTGTGAATTAGTGCAGGGTTTTGACTAATTGCTGTTAATTATGTTTAGTTGTGGTTGCAACTTATCATTTGTTTGTGATTAACTTTTGTTCAGCTCTTGGTAGCCCTCAAAGTGCGTTACCCCCAACGGATAACTATTCTGAGGGGAAATCATGAGAGCCGTCAGGTATGCTATGTTTCTAAATGATTGTTCTTGATATATATATATATATATAAAAGCCATGAACATTTCTTGTAAGAGCTTATTTAAGTAGGAATGATTTGTTAGTGTTCTTTCTAAAAGCTGTAATGCATGTACGAAAAACTTGGTTGTCTTCGTTGTTTTCCAATTTTCTTTTGCAACTTACTTATATCCATTTGATTCTTATGTTTCCTGTTAATTGTTTTCTGTTTATGAATGCAGATTACTCAAGTGTATGGGTTTTATGATGAATGCCTAAGGAAGTGAGTATCTTAGAATCTTTCTATGTAGGCTTTTTTGTAATGCAGAAATACATTAACTTTGAGAGTTGAGATTGAGGCTGGTTTTCTTTAATGTGACTGTAAAATACTGCTTGTTATCTTTCCTTCCTGTTCACACTTTTCATTTATAATGTGGTTTCTAAAGGTGGGCATAAGGCCCAATTTGATTATTGTGATTAATTGGGAAGGTAATCTGGTTATATTTTGTGGTTCATGTGCAGCTTTGATACATGAACCTAATGTTGCAAATAGATAAAATAAAGAGGAGTGACTATTATAGGGACCAGCTTGTCAGAATTTTCAAAGAAGTATTTTGATCTAGATTTATGATATTTTTTTCAATAGCTGCCAGATCTGCCTTTGTTAACCAAAGAAGTTTTCACGCAATCCTTGTTAGGTTGGCATGTTAATTATCTTTCTTAATGAACCAATTAGGTAATGAACTGGTTTGAACATCAAATGTGGAAGTAGGTGATGCCAATGCTAGTGTTGGGGCAATTGGATCTTGTCCATGAATAAGCTTATTTCTCATTCAATTGCCTAATTTAAAGGGTGTCTACAGTTTTTTGTGCTAGGAAGCAGAATTCACTTCACATATAATTGTTATTCTGAGAATAGAAGTGGGCTGAAGAAACAATTTTAAATAACTCAGGAACTTCATTCTCTTTTACTCTTTGACTTATACTGGTCCTATGTTAATTGCTCATTCATTTTCCTTTTTGGGTTAGGAAGTTTCTCTTTTATTAAGTTATTGGTCTTTTCTTTGAAGATATGTTTTCTATTTTATCTGCAGGTATGGCAATGCCAACGTATGGAAGATCTTCACTGATCTGTTTGACTATTTTCCACTAACAGCGTTGGTTAGTATTTAGTTATTCAGTGTTTGATGTTGTTTGAAATGATCTTTGGTAAAGTTTTTTGGTTGTGATTACTGGAAATTGGGACATTACTTGGATGTGAGTAATTAGAGACTTGGTATGGCGTGCTGTCACGGTGTCATGGATTATAATTCCAGTGTTTTCAGTAACACGTTGCATGATTTTTGAAAAGTGATGCCTTGCTATCAATTATGTTGCTCAAACTCTTCATTTTCCATGAAGTACCTATGTTTGACACATATATATCTGATGGATGTGAGTATGGAGGTCTGACCCTCCAAAGAAAAGGAAAAACTTAGAAAAATTGAATGTACCTGTATCAAGGACATATCTCTATCGAACACTTGCCCTCAATCCAAGTAACGTAGGTTTTCAAGATGCCTTCTTTTACCACATAATGACTTAACTTTTAACTGTAACCATAAAGGGGTTGATACGAAAGCAAACTAGTGATACTGCCTTAGTTCTAGCACACTGTTCTCATCATTTTTCCCAACAATGCCTGGATTCTTTATTTTGTTTTTTCCAGCATCTGGCACTAGTATATCTTTACCAGAATTATTAGCAGCATCATTTATCACTTGAAGCTTCAATTTACATAGATCATGTTGGACTAAACATCTAGCTAAGCTAAGCTCAGCTAATGGCGCTGATGTCTAACTTTTGATGTAGTTTGTTAGTTTATGACACCAGAATCAGTTATAGGTGAACTATAGATGTATTGTTTTTGTTAATGGTTCTTACCTGCGGACTTTCTTCTGTTTTGAAGGTTGAATCTGAAATTTTCTGTCTCCATGGTGGGTTGTCTCCATCCATTGAAACCCTGGATAACATACGTAATTTTGACCGTGTTCAAGAAGTCCCTCATGAGGGTCCCATGTGCGATCTTTTGTGGTCTGACCCAGATGATCGTTGTGGTTGGGGTATTTCTCCAAGGGGTGCTGGATATACCTTTGGCCAAGTATTATTTTGTTGCTTTGCTTCCTTTTTTGGTTTTATTCCTGTTTTTCTTGGAAATGGTCAAAGGATATGTTTTTATCTCCTCTTTGGTGTGCTAACCTTTTATGATGTCTTCAGGACATATCTGAGCAATTTAACCATACAAATAACTTGAAGCTGATTGCTAGGGCTCATCAGCTGGTCATGGAAGGATACAATTGGGGTCATGTAAGTACTTCCCCAGTGTTGGTGCTTTTTCCAGAATTTTTTGAGTTTTGATACGAAATTTGTGTTATTGATGATTTGACAGGAACAAAAGGTTGTTACTATATTTAGCGCACCTAATTATTGCTATCGATGTGGAAACATGGCTTCCATCCTGGAAGTTGATGACTGCAAGGGTCATACATTCATTCAGGTGGGCTGTTCTCTTTTCACACAATGCTAATATTTTCATTGTATATGTATATAAATGCTTGCATTTCCATGTATAATGTTCAAAACATGGGTTGCAATAAACATTTGAGAACTATTCTGTTTTTGCAGTTTGAGCCTGCTCCAAGGAGAGGAGAGCCGGATGTAACCCGGAGGACACCTGATTACTTTCTATAAGTAAACTGGCAGTGGGTTGATCAGTCTCTGGTGCCCAGTGCCCATCAATGGGTTTGCGATGAGGGTTTTTTCAAATTTAAGATAAGATTTATAATTAGCAATGGTGGTTGTTGGGTGACAGCGAGCTTGTATATGGCTGATGAGGGCTTCCTTGGTCAGGGTTGTTTCCTTGAATTATGCTTGGGTTTCTGCAAGAGGAAGCAAAAGAGCTGGTAACACTGTAGGGGCATATGTACCATTTTCCAGCGGACAATGTGACTATTATTTATTTTCGATGATTTTAATTTTGGTTTCCATTAATCTGTAGAAGAATGGGCTGTTCGAGGGTTGGGATCTGTAGAGGAATGCTGACAACATTTGCCTTATAATGGGTGCTTTGGTTTTTTTTT
>NW_018397257.1:2492999-2495453 GCF_002168275.2 Theobroma umbraticum | reverse complement strand
TATTTTTTTCCCACAGTGCCAATCAAATAGGTGTTTTTCTCCATTTAACAGAATCCTGTTTCTTTTTCCAGTCAAATAGAATTGTATTGGGGTCAATGTTTTTCTTTATTCTTCTTTTTTTAGAAGCTCTTAAGGCGACGTTGCTGCTAAAGCTTGAGAAAGTTGAGTTGACTATGGCCGCTGATATCTAACGCCTGACACCTCAGAATGGCATTAGGAACAGCCACGAATCAAGGCACCCTTTTGAGCGTGTAGAGATGCATTTGCCTCTTCCAGGGTTGCAGGTGGTCGGCTATAAGGGAAAAGTATGGTCTAAGTGGAATACATACAAATGAAAATGTTCATGAAATCACTACCACCTTGATTGAAATCAGTTGTTAGGGTTTCCGATGCAATGGTTTTGCGTAGCCTTGTAAGTTGTGTTTGGTAAATAAGATTGAGAATGATATAGGATAAAGCAAACTTGTCGAATAAATTCTTTGTTAATTTTTTGATCCCAACTGTCGTTTTAGTAAATTATACGTCTAATTTTGAGAACTATAACGTTGTCGGCAATTTAATCACTGGTCAATTTAGTTTACTTTTGTACTTGCACGCTATATGCAATGGGGTCTGATGTTGACATGGTGTTAATTTGTTAGATTAAAAGATTTTTTTGGTACAAAAAACTTGGCAATATTGATTTACTTTTTCTCTCTCTGATTTTTCTTCTCCCTTTTGCTCAAAACTATGTCGCTTTGATGGGACAGCGATTTAGTTTTGTTTTTTGTTTTTTTCTTTATCATTTTCGTTGTAGCTTCTCTCTCTAGCTCAGCCCCAAAAGCTAGACTACGCCCGCTACTGTGCTAGTTTTCAATGACTAAAATTTCCCAAAAAAACAAAAAAAAAAAAAAAACCACTAAACTTTGTTTTTTCGTCTTCTTTCTACAAAAAGGGTGGTTTTTTTTTCAAAATTTATTTTAATTTTTCAAAATTGAAAAAAAATTCCAAAAAAAGAAAAATTTGTGAGAACGATAACCCGCTGCGTCTTTATTTCTCTTTTTCTTTTTGGAGATTTAATAAGTAGATTTTGTTTTGTTGAATGTAGAAAGATTTGGAGGGTGACCGAATGCCCATTTATAATAGCAAATGCACCTTGCCCTTACTGTTCAGCGTGCAGGTTTGGGGCACGATGGTGCTTCGGCTGCAACTGCTAACGTCTTGAAGAAAAGCTCTGGGTTTGCAGGCTGATTCAATCATTGATATTTCCACTTCTTTGCTAAGCATATTGCTCAGCCTCTGCTGATGTCTTCTAAGTTTTGAGAAATTGGAAAAGTTTCCTGGCACTGCTCACTGGTTACCGGTAAATTGCTCGGCTGTCTCTATTATTTTATTAAATTAAATAAATTTTGATAATTCTATGAAATAGAATTTTTTTTATCTTAAATTGTTATTAAAAGTTAAATAAGTTCTCGAATTTATATTAAGATTTAGTTACATTTAGTTATTTTTTAATTAATTTATTTTTATTAAATTATTTTATGTTAATTTTATATTTATTTATCTTAATTCAATTATTATTTATTAGTTTTTATATTATTGTAGAATTCTACAATAATAAGATTTAATTGGGTGGAGAAAGGTATTTAAAGAGTTTAGACTCTGTTCGTATCTGTCATGATATTTTTAGTATAACTTTTACTCTAGATATCTAAATGATGCGATTTTTAGACCATTAGAAAGTTAAGAGACAATGTTACAATGTTTTTATTTACTTTTGCAATTATGTTTTGTTCAATTTATATATCTAGTATTGCAATTAAACTCACATGCTGTTTAAATTTTTAATCTTTTTTCAGCTTATTTTCAATGGGATTGAATTATTTATTTCAATTTACTTTTAATGCTTTTAATTACTTGATCATCAATTAAATTGATTTAAAAACCTAAACAAACATGGGAAAGAGAGTTTGGTATAGACTAAATTAAAATAGCATATGGTCATATTTATTTGATTGAATGAATAAATTGATTGTTGTAAGATAGGAATATACCTATATGCCTAACTAGTATCAGAGCTTGAACTTAATATGTTTATTTTAATTTTAATGATATTATAATTCTACATTTTTTTAATTTGATTTTTAGTCAGTTATCTTTTTGCTTTGATTATTAGTATTAATTAGTTTAATTTTAGTAATTTTAGTAATTAACAATATTTTAAATTAATTCTCTGTGAGATCTATATTCTACTTATCAATATATTATTTATTCGATATGTAAACTTGCGAAAGTAGAATTTAATTGATAAGGTTTTGACGCCGTTGCCAGAGAGTTGTTTTCTAGAATTTTTACTGATATTAATAACAAACAAATTTTGTCTTAATTCAATTTTTTAATTTTATTTTCAAGTACTTTGGGTTGAGGTGATGAATTATTATAACTGTCAGTGGCTATCTGAACAGTTTGAGCCAA
>NW_018397257.1:2491059-2492987 GCF_002168275.2 Theobroma umbraticum | reverse complement strand
GTGATTATGAATTGGCTATCAGTGCTTTGACCGCCCTAGTAGATGCTTTGTCTTAAAGAATTAACACTTGGGGTATTAATATTTTTTAAGTCCTTTAGTGATATGCGACTTTGTGAAGATCAACATTTAAGTGATTATTGTCCAATCTATTATGAATCAAAACAATTTAATGAAAACTTCAATGGGTAGCAAAACAATTAATATTCCGATACTTACAACTCAGGGTGGAATCACTCAAATTTTTCACGGACTAATGAACAGGGTCTTACGTATTCATCATAGCCTATTTTCTATAATGATTTTCAATCACAAGTTATAGCCCCTATACTTGTAAAGAAGTCAGCTTTGGATGAAACGTTTATGCAATACATGTCAAATATGGATGTAGTCATTCAAAGTCAAAATATTTAAAGGTGAAAGGTTTAAAATTGGAAATAAATAAAAAAGGCTTAGTCTTAATATTTCTCAGTGAAGTTGCTTGACTTTAAATGACTACATTCATATTTGCCGTGTATTGCATAAACATTTTTTTCGGAGTTGGCTTATTCTTAGGTATAAGGGTTTTAATTTGTGACTAAAAATCATGATGAAAAACAGGCTGTGATGAATATTTAGGACCTTAATTATTACTCCATAAAAAATTTGGATAATTTCATCATGACTTGTAACTATTGGAGTGTGAATTGTGTTGCTGCCCATTGAAGTTTCTATCAAATTGCATTGATTCATAATAGATTGGACAACAATTACTTGGATGTCGATTTCCACAAAGTTCGAATGTCACAAAAGGACTCTAAAAAACATTAACACCTCAAGTGTCAATTCTTTGAGACAAAGCATCTACTTGGACGATCAAAGTACTAATAGACAATTCATAATCACTCGTAACACTCTTAAGCTCAAATTATTCAGATAGCCACTGATAATTATAATAATTTATCACCTTAGTCAAAAGTATGTGAAAACAGAATAAAAAATAATTTGAATTAAGACTAAATTTGCTTGGTATTAGTATCAGTAAAAATTTTAAAATATGACTTCAAAAACTTGTTAGTTAAAATTCTATCTACGTAAGTACACGTATCAAATAAATAATATATTGGTAAGTAGAATATCGATCTTATAGAAATTTTATCTAGAATATTACGAAATACTAAAATTAAAACAATATAGTGTTATTCAAACAATCAAAAATTTAAAAACCAATTAAACTAAAAATTAATCAACTAAAACTAAAACTAAAACTAAACTAATTAATACAAATAAACAAAGCAAAAAGATAATTGGCTAAAAATAAAATTAGAAAAGCCTAGTATTACAATGTCCCTCACATTTCTCTTAAATCTTACCTATCTCTTAACGTATTCCAATAGGTTGAATTGCTAACCTAGAGTCATCAATTATTTATAATGCTCTCCTCAGTCTCTTATAAAAATACTTATTTTAACCTTATTTTAACCAAAACATTATATTTCTATGTGAATTTAAATTAAAATAGATTAATTAAGTTTATATTCTAATACTAGTTACATATGACATATAGGTATACTCTTATTCTATACACAAATCAATTTATTCATTTAATTAAATAAATATGATCATATGATATTCCAATTTTGGTCTACACTAAACTCTCTTTTTCAAGTTTGTTTAGACTTTTAAATCAATTTAATTGGTGATTAAGCAATTAAAAGCATTAAGAGCAAATTGAAATAAATAATTTAATCCCATTAAAAATAAGCTAAAAATATATTAAAAATTTAAATTATATGTGAGTTTAATTGTAATCCTAGAAAAATAAAATTATCTAGATATAATTGCAAAAGTAAAAAAAAACATATGAAGTTTAGCCATCAAGAGTAATAAAAAATAATAAAAGCTAAAGACGAAGAAAATAAATAATTTTGCAACCTTGATCTTCAATGTGT
>NW_018397257.1:2488848-2490993 GCF_002168275.2 Theobroma umbraticum | reverse complement strand
TTCTACCTAAACTAGACTACCTTAGCCTAAAAATTCTTAATATGAGCTTAAAATAAGTGTAGAGCCCAATAGGGACTTTGTTAGCCTGTAATATGCTCTTTTCAGCCTTGTTTCGTCAAATTTTCTAGGTTGACGCCTCAGCACACCCCGACTAAGTTGCGATGTTCCCTTTTCTTCATTTGTTCCTCTCGCTGACTACTGTATTCCATAAATTTTGACTATGAATTTCTCTATCTTTCATGTATAAATGGTCAAAGTGATCTGCATAAAAATTGTAGCTCTATCTCTTAACTTTTCAATAATCGTATCATTTGGACATATAGAGTGAGAGTTATGCTAAAAATACTGTGACATGTATGAACAAAGTCTGAACTCCTTAAACACGTTCCTCACCCAATTAAGCCTTTGTTTTCTAGAATCTTACAAAACATAAAAACTAATAAATAATAACTAAACTAAGATAAATAAACATAAAATTAGAATAAAATAAAATAACTTAACAAAAATAAACTAATTAGAAAAATAACTAAATGTAACTAAATCTTAACCTAAATTCAAGAACTTAGCTAAATTCGAACCTAAATTCAAGAACTTAGCTAACTTTTAAGAAGAATTTGATATAAAAATAATTCTATGTCATAGAATTATCACATCTCTAAACTTAAGATTTTGCTAATCTTTGAGCAAAAGAAAAGAATATAAAGAAAATAAATAAACTTAATGAAAAGACTTTTCAAGGGATAAAAATTCACCAAGTTATGATTTTATAATTTTTCCTCAAAAATTATCATGCAATTTCAACTTAAGGTAAAATGCAGATAATCTTCAAATTCATGCTTTAATTCAAATAAAAGCTCATTGTCGAATAGACTTTTTGTGTGCGTGTGAATAATTTCTTGCAAAGAATATCATGCAATTCGGATTGGTTTATACTAAGTCCAAGCATAGATTAGTACTAAGATCCCATAAATTTGCTTTTCATCTCTCTTCCCACTAATGTAGACTAACACTCATTCAATGATCAATAGGTCTTTATTACGCTTGTAAGGTAAGGCTAGGGTCAAGGTATAATAAAAGATATATTTAGGCTAAAATCACCTTAAGCACTAAATCAATTTAGGACCTATAAAGAGCTCAAAATTATTATTATTATTTTTCTTCCTAATAACAACCAAAACTTGAAATAAACTTTTCTTTGTACAACACACTATATTTCGATTTTTTTCTCTTTTTACGTCTAAACTTATTTTTGACAATTTTGACCAATGGGTAAATTTCTAACACCTTTCACCTTTTTCACTTTTTTTTTCTCTTTACAATCCACCTCTTTTCAAGTAAAATCCAAAAGCCTCCTCAAAAACACTTCAAAAGGACACTTTGATCTCGTTTATTGCAAAATGATGTTTTTGGTCCTTTGACTGTTAAAACCATTAGTCAACAATTAAAAAGAGTTTGACTTAATATTAGATAAATATTTTAATAGATAAATACACTTTGTATTATTTTTTAAATTTAAACATATTTTCTTTTGAAAACAAAATCTACTCATTGGTCTCTTAAAAACCTTAATAAGAAAAAAAATCCTAAGACATTTTATTTGAAGGTTTGGAAATTTGAAGTTGTATCTGCCTTAAAATCATAAACTTCTTTATTGAGGTAAAGTCTATTGCCATCAAACTTTTTACTTTTCCAACAAATTGAGAATTTTTTTCATTGAAAAGAATATATTAAAAAGTAAATCTTTTGTTCAATGATGGATTTTTCAAATTTGATGATGTCAGGTTAAAAGATTAGCTTTTTACTTGTGAGTACTAACTTTATTGAAATAATTTTACCCAAAATTTGTTCTTTGAATTAGGGTTTAGGGTGATATAAAAAGATTTTGACTTGATTACTATATATAAAAGATTTTAAGTTTATTTCTTTTATATCAAATATTGAATTTTATTAAGTATTAAAGTGAGACAAATTACCGCATTCACAAATATCGTTCTAAAATTTTATGAAGTTTTAAGTTTTTTTCTTTTTTGTTAAATATTAAATTTTATTAATATTAAAATAAATTTTATTAGGTTTTGGAAGGGAATATGAACAGTTCTTTTTAAAAGGCATCTGTGTCTTAAAATATTTATGTAGTATTGGTTA
>NW_018397257.1:2484702-2488838 GCF_002168275.2 Theobroma umbraticum | reverse complement strand
TAATTGTTAACTGATGGTGTTAACAGTTAAGAGACCAAAAATATTATTTTGAAATAAGAGGGACCAAAGTGTCTTTTTAAAGTATTTTGAGGAGCTTCGTAGATTTTACCCCCTTTCTAACGGTGTTAATAGTTAAGGGACCTAAAACATCATTTTAAAATAAAATTGATCAAAGTGCCTTTTTGAAGTGTTTTGAGAGGCTTTTTGGATTTTACCTTTTTTTTCCTCAATTTAAATTTAAGCTTAAGATATTTCCTAAAAAAATTAAGTTCTTATACTTTTATTTCGTACCGAATAAGTTTTTATATCTAATGATTGACTTAGTTAAAATGTCACTTGTCATTCTATACTATGTGGCATGTTTACATGCCATAATTGATTATAACATGACATGTTGATATGTCATGATTAATGATGATGTGACATATTAATGTGACATGATAATATGATTATTTGATATTTTTTACCTTACACATCAATGTCACGTCAGCACCATATGGGTATAAAATGACAAGTGACATTTTAAAAAATAACAATTAGTTCATCACTGTTTAGAAGAGCTTACTTGACCTAAAATAAGAGTACATGGGTTTAATTGAACGTTGTAAAGAATAGAGAATTTATTTTGAATTTTTTTGAATAGTTTAGGGATTTTTTTAAGCATTATGCTTAAAATTATTCAATCTTTTCGTACTCCGAGGGATTATATAATTTTATATATTTTTGAATATTTCAATCAGAAATAATTATAGTTTAAAATGAGAAGTTATCCTCCTTGATTTTAACTTACTACACATTTCCCATATAAGTTAGAGTTAGTATGACAAAATTGACCAGAACTTGAAAAACTTGCTCATATTTGAATTCAACCCAATTGAATTTGATTAAAAAAATTCAATGATCTGAACTTGTCCAAATGCAATTAGAAATGATACAAAAGGTTAACTCGAAATGATCCGAATTTAAATTGAGTAAGTGGGTTGAATCCCATTCAACATATCAGAACCTTGAATAACTGAACAAATCATGATTTGTTGAATTAGGAAGATACTTGTGCTTATTAATTACTTCATATGTAACTCCTAAATCAATTGGGTGACGTTATCTAAACATTATATCATATATGTTTCATTTGATCATGAGTGACTCATCTAAATAATAAAAGTTAGTTAAGTAGGACCAATTTGTTATAGTATAAACATATTCTTGTTAAAATTGACCTTGAATGGCTCAACAAGTCAACGATAAAAAGAAATTTGGTTTTTGCTATGATAATGGAAGACAACTTGATCATATAGAAAAACAAGTGACTTGATATTTATTGAGGGTTTATACAGGGTTAGGTGTTGTCAATTTTTTCAAGGTCTCATCACATTGCATGCATAGCATTCATACATAATATTGCATCAAATAAATTAATTGAATGCATACTACTTGGATGATTATAAATTTTAATCTAATCTAGTTTTCTTGAGCTATCAAAGGAAAACTAGTTGGATTTAGTCCTAGGTAATTGCATACATAATGTTCTTGAGTCATTGAGTGCAATGTCTTTAGAATTCTTCATGGCACTTTGCTCTTCACCTTATCACTGTACATAAATTATTTCATAATCTTCTTTCCTATATATAAACTATATAACAATAGCACAATTTATAAAGAAACCTTGAGTTATATTCGAGGGGAGCAGGATGAGAAAATAATTTACAACTCTTAAGGAAAAACAAAGATAAGTATAGCTCATAATCCCTATTTCAAATTACTGTGAAAAATAAATCATTCATCGATCCACAATCACATTGGGTCTAAGTTCATAATCATTCACAATGAAATCATGAATATAAAACATGTGTTTAATTCAAATTATTGATCTTGCATGCTAATTAAAATAGTATCATTCAACAATTTTGAAATATTGATTTAATATATTCAACACTAATGTGCAAAACACACCTTGTTGATTTTGATGATCTTAACCTAAAAAATGAATAAGCAATTTAATCCAATTAAATCCTTATTATAATCCTAATCTAATAAGGAGTGGCAAAATTAAATTTCATCACTACTTAAACAATTTTGAGGAGAGTCCTAAACCTTTTAGGAGTCTTAATCTCAATAGGTATTTTAGTCTAACTAGAAATTTAATTCTATTATGTTTGGAAGATCTAATCATATTAGAATTTAGTTCTAGTTTAGAGTCTTGCGCAATATAGGAATCCTAATCTTATTAGGAGTTTTGAACTACACATGCTTTCCAAAACAATTTAGGAGTCCTAATTTCATTAGAAGTTTGACTTTTGTAAGAGTTTCTAAATTTTAGGGAATCCTAATCTGATTATGAATATAATTACATAGGTCTAATAACTTTATCACTCTTGTAGGGTTCTTATAAACCCTCCGTAGTAGCCTTTCACCCTTTGTTGAAGCCTTGGGAACTGAATTCCTTAAGGATACAATTATAGCAGCACAGTTAGACCAATTTTACTAGTGCTGTGTTTGGCCTGTTCTGACCCCTTAGGTTGATTTTCTTGTAGTAGGAAACTTAAATGTGTTTGCTAGTGCTTAGATACACCCTCTTGTAAAATACCATTGCCAAGGAAGCCTTTTATCATGTAACAATTACATAAACATTATGCTATCTAGATTTCGAAAGAGTGTTGAAAATAGATTTTCTACAGTTTTATTTCTTGAATTTTGACTTAATATTAATCAACCAAAACCAGCCTTGAAATGTCTCAAAATTTTCCATGTCTTGCCTACATAGTCATTCACTATTTGCATAAATATGAAAGCTAGAAAGAATAAAAATAATATTGAATTAAATAAAAAATTGAGACTGCCCAAAAAATTTCAAAATTATGCTTGAATAATCTCAGCTTATGTTCTTTCAATTTTGAGCAATCAAACATAAACCAAAGGCCAACCAAATTTAATCTCAACATACTCATACACGTTACCATCATAATCATGCATCGTATACATTAATTAGACAGCAAGTTGCCTAGATTTGAAAAAGCAATTATCAAACAATTTTGAAAATTTACTTTAAATTATCGTATAATGAAATCAACAATCAATCAAACTCTTTTGAAATTATTTAAAATTTAATATAATTCTATATTAAACAAAAGTAAAAGAGACTGTAATACCATTATTGGGAAAAGTAGTGGAAAAAAATATACGTGTGCAACGAAAATTTAGAATTTTTGCCCTATTAATGGTTGTTTCATATAGATATGCCTAACTAATAGGTTGAAGATGTTTATACCTTTAAGCCTATGTTGTTCAAATCAAGAGGCTTAGATAAAGAGATATCAAAATTTTCTTCCCATAAAGCTTAGGTTGCTGCAAACCTCAACTTGTCCAATTGTCTAGTCTCTAATAGTGATCCACAAAAACTCTAAGTTGAACAACATCAATGATGGTTTGGGGTGTGTTTATGCTCCTAAGCCTAATACTAGCTAGGAGAGGCACTCAGTAAAAATTCATTTCCCAAGTGAAATACCAACCGGAAAGGAAGAGGAAGAAGACCAATTCTTGACTTTTAGGGAAAAGAGGAGAAAACAGATTCTCAGGGTTTGTAACTCTATGGTGAATTCACTCTTCTCTATCTTAAGGTACTAGCCTGTTAAGATATGCACAAGTAGTAACTCTAGTTGTAGCGCAAGAATCACATATCTATAGACAATTGCATTAATCTTAATCTTATTAGAACTTGCATAACTTTATGTTATTTGTAAATATGTCTTTGACAAAATTAAACTCATTCAATCAAATCATTTTAGTCTATATATATATATTCAATTAAGTTTAACGTATTCCCCAATTTAACATTCTTACTTGTTATCTTTCAATGTGTGTGACTCATTAGGTTCTTAACATACTGGCTATAAATATGAAATATAATCATAGTCCAATAAGGATTAGGTGAATCAAACATTTTGCATTCATCATCGCTTCCATAATTGATTGGTTCCATATTTATAAGTCAAGATTAACATTTAGCAATATGTCATGAATACCCAAATATTATAAGGAGTCAAAGAGGTTTGACTTAGCCCTTCAATGCTTAGTCTAGCAGTGTAATATAATGTCTTGTCATCTAATATCCCTGATAAGACATAAAGCATGATGTA
>NW_018397257.1:2484461-2484692 GCF_002168275.2 Theobroma umbraticum | reverse complement strand
TATTGTTTGTTTATACTTTTTAAAACTTGCTCTTAACTTTTTAATGAAATTCTAAGAACTCATATTTTGAGTTTTCCTTTTCCCTTAACCAAAGATTTTCATAGTTAAGCATGCCAAGAAACAATATTGGGATATCTCCCTTAAATCACCTAGGGTGATGTATCCTTTATTCATCATTCATTTGTCTTCATGTTGTTAATGTTATACCAAATTTATATCCTAATGTACATC
>NW_018397257.1:2483204-2484444 GCF_002168275.2 Theobroma umbraticum | reverse complement strand
AAAGTAATATCAAAGTATAGCAATTCCCACACAAGATAACCTAATGATCTCTAGTATAAGGATCGCTTACACATCTAACACATGAGAAATATTTACATAGACACTTGATTGAAATACCAAATGGAATTCTTATGGTAGGTCATGTGCAATGAACTTGTTCCGATAACAAGCATTCATATGTTAGTTTTGTTAGGAAAAATGGCATACAATCATATCATAACCATAAGAACAATTTATAACTTTTCCTTTAGGTAAAGTTTAACTTTGGTTATTTAACATAGACAAACCCTAAGTAAAGAAATAAAATCATTATACCTTTTGACCTTGGAGCTGTAATCACAAGGTTTTGAAACTAATAGCAACCCTCAACATGAAGCTCAAGTTAAAGCAAAACGCAAGCTACCTAATTGTATAGCATCTAATGGTGATCCACATGAATGACAATTGTGAATAACTTCAATTGGGGCTTCTTATGCTTGTAGAATCTAGTGCTAGCTAAGGGGAAGGCAATTAGAGTTCTCTCTCACAAAGAGAAGTCAAAACACAACTAACATCATTGGAGAATACCAATTGGTTGTAAGAGAACCAATTCTTCCAGCTAGGTGAGACTTGCAAACTTTTTTTTTTCTTTTCTAATACACAAGATTTTGGTCAATTATTGCTTGAACCTCAACCCGTAGGAGGAATACCAAGAATTGCACTCATGACAAGATAAAACTATGGGGCCAAATTGGTGGAGGAAGATGAATCGATGGGTTATAGGGTTAGGAGACATCAGCTAATAGGGTTTCACCTCTTTTTCTGATGTCCTCACAAGCCTTTCAAGGGTTTGATTGTTTATGGATTGATTGTAGTAGCAAGTAGTGCTGATTGTAGTGCCTCTCAAGTGCAACGTAAGCCTTATAGTTATAGACAATTGAGTAATTCCTAATCCTAATAGGATTTGGATAACTTTTATGCTAATTGCAAAATTGATTTAATATTAATTGAACCATTCAATTAAGCCCTAGAAGTTCTTAACTTCTTTTAATAATTCCAAATTAATTAGTCTTTTTTCTCATTCTCAATTAACACTTTTGAATGTGCATGATCCATTAATTTTGTAACATGTTTGTAATAAATATAAAGAAATAATGCTAAAAAAACTCCTTAACTATTCAAGAAAATTCAAATAAGCCCTTATTCTTTTATTTCGTTCAATCAAGCCCTTATATTTTTATTTTAGATTAAATAAGTCTTT
>NW_018397257.1:2364923-2483181 GCF_002168275.2 Theobroma umbraticum | reverse complement strand
TATGAGTCAAAATATCACTTGTCATTTTATGTCTGCATGATATTGACATGGTATTAATGTGGAGGGTGAAAAATATCACATAATCATGTCATTGTACCACATCATCATTAATTATGACATGTCAACATGTAACGTCATCATCAATTATGACATATTAGTATGCCATGTTAGAGCCACGCGGTATAGAATAACAAGTGAGATTTTGACTAAGTCAACTATTAATCATAAAAGTTATTTGGTTCAAAATAAAAGTATAAGGGTTTAATTGGCTTAAAATAAAAGAACAAAAACTTGATTAAATACAATAAAAAATATAGACTTATTTGAATTTTTTTGAATAGTTTAAGGGCATTTTTAGGTATTATGTCAAATATAACTATAATCCAAGTTAAAGAAGGATTAGATGAATCAAACCCATTTGCATTCATCATCAATTTTCTAGTTGATTAGTCATAATTATAAGTCAAGATTGGTATCAAATGTTAAGAATCATTATAGTGGTTTGTCTCAACCTTCTAGTACATAGTCTTGTCGTGTAATTATTATTCCTTCATCATCAAATATCAGACAAGACATAGAGCATATATGGTTCGATGTCTACTATAGTTTTGTCTTTGCCATTTTAACACTTAATTTAGTAATCAAACTCATTTGTTAGCTTTAAATTGATTCTTATTTTAAATGACAAAAGATAATGATCAAAATTGTTCTAATAAATTTTATTTTGAATTCATCAAAATAAATAGTTCCTTTTAAGTTTTAAAAACATTCAAAACCTTAAAATACTCATTCTTGAATGAAGAAGGTTCACATTTAGAGGAATATTTCATAAATGTCACAAGGATCGATTGCAAGGGTTAAAAGTTTGATCCTTTTGAGATAAAAGCAAAAAGGATCTCAACTAAAGCTACAAGGATCGATCCCAAGGGTTAAGAGATCGATCCATTTGGAGCAAAAGCTAAAAGATCCTTCTTGTTAGGGATCCACCATTTGAGGGATCAATCCCTTTTCACAGAATTTTAAACTTTTAGATGGAACATTGATCCCATGAAAGAGGGAATCGATCCCAACAGTATCTGTTGGTGGTAATGAAGGCAAAATTTGAGCAAAGTAATGGCTCTTGTTGTATTTAATGCTATACAATGACTCTGATAGGTTTGCCAAGCATAAATGCACCATCTTTGCATCATCTATGAATAAAAACAAGAGAAGAAACAAGTCAAAATAAAGCATTTTTCTCATTCTATCTAGTTTTTCAAAGCTTTCAATTGATGTTAAATCCATTAAAGCCTTTATTCATACTCTTTGCACTTATCTTTGATTTTGTCCCATTGTGACTTGTACGTACTAAGCAATTTTCACCTATTAGAGGTTTTCTTATTTGTATAGTTTCGTAAACACTCAAATCCTTGAGAGATAGGGAGATTATACCTTAACTTTCAAAATATATTGTGTAGAGGATCTATCTAATTAAGCCTTAAAAGATAAAAGATATTATACCGTAACTTGTCAATGGTATTTTCTGCTGTAGCACAAACGGAAAGAAGAAAAAAAACTTTCAATGGTATTTGTATTGATTAAAATTCAACAATGGATTCAAAATTTTGGTAAGCTAAGGGAGAGGACGAGGCACCAAAAGGAAGGGTTAAACCTTTATAAATTGAGTTTGCAATTCTTTCTTTATTTTTACTCTCTATCTTTATTGTTTTGACATTTAGTCAAATATTTATTGAATTATTAATCATCTAAATATTTGATATTTTTCTTTTGAAAGTTTATTTTGTGAAAAAGATTTTTAGGAATATAATCAGCCATCCCACTTAAATTATTCACTTTAATTGAACTAATTGTTATCAGAACTTGGACTTTACTTTTGTAGATTTAACCACCTTAGAGTGATCATACTAGTTCAAGAAATCTCATGATTATGGATTCACTAACAACCCCCTTGAAGGACAATTGATTATAAGGCCTCCTTTGTTTATATGGAGAAAGCTATTATTATTCGAAGAATAGAAAAATGCTATTTGTCCAAGCAAATGATATTATAAGTATTTTGTATTGATTATAGTTAAAAAAGAAAGCATAAATAGTTAAAAGAAATAAAGGTATAAAATTAATGTAATTAAATAACAATTTTTCCTTAAATAAAATTAACTTAAAGTTGCTTTTAACTAGTTAAGATTTTCAACACTTTTTCGTTGAAAATCTTGTTTTAAGTGGCTTATCAAATGTATTGAAAAGATTAAACTATTGAAAATTTTCAATGATTTATCATATATATAAACAAATAATTTATATTATAAATTTATAAATTTTTATGTCTCGTGTATTGCATGGTGTCACGAACTACGCTTCTTCGCCTAAATATGCGATAGGTCATGTGGCACTTGAGTGGACGTGTCCACATAAGTCAACCAATACTTAGTTGTATCTATTCCAACATTAATAATAACAATAAATTAGACTAAATGAACTCACATCAGAATTAAAAACACAAACCGAATGCCATATATGTAACCATTTAGTCATAACAAGGAAAAATGTTTTATTGATAAATTGATTACAAAGGGTCCAAGAGAAGCCATCGTCAGGCCATAGGGGCAGTTTTAGATGATTTGCTACAAACATACCTTTACCAATGAGACAGCCCAACAATTCGCCGATTGTTCACCCCTTGTAAAGAGTTTACGAGTTTTTACAAGTATTCTACCAATAACCATTACAATGCTTGAAATGAGGCTATTTTTTTCCTAAAAGATCTTTCCCCTTAAAGACTTAACAAATATTTGTGCTAGTGTCACCACGAGTTGTTACATTGTTTGAAAGAGGGACAGTTCCCTTACAAGTACAAAAAGACTCAATCTCATAGACAACTCTACCTTATTATAGTTTGGTACAAGGTTGGCTCATGACATCCTTCCCCACTCAATCTGTCGACGTCCTCATTGACTGGATAGCTTCGAACTTTTCAATCTTTTGCTAAAAGGTTTGGAGGTCTACTTCCTTCTCCCAAGTGATCTCCTCTGGCCTCAAACCTTCTCATTTCACTAAGTACTCCTGTGTTGGCCATCGGTTTATAGATGTTGTCTTACTTGTCAAAATCTTTTCCACTCGACGCTGTGATGGTGGCTTGGTGCTGATGGTGGCTCTTGTGTCTCGACTCCTACTTGCATCTGCTGGATTTGCATAGAATAGCTTTATATTGCTAACATGAAAGACAAGATGTACCTTCATTCACTTAGGTGGATTAATCTTATAGGAAATCCTCCCCACTTTGGCTACCACCAGTACTAAACTTTTATACTTCCATACTAATCTTCAATCTCTCTTCCTTAGGAATTGAATTTGCTCAGGTAGTAACTTCACCATCACCAAGTCTCCCACATTGAATTGTTGCTCTCTTCAACCTTTATCTGCCCACTCCTTCATTCGGCTAGATGCTTTCTCCAAATAAGCTCTGGCGATTTTGGTGTTCTTCCTCAACTCTTTAGCAAAGTTAAACGCCTGCGGGCTTTTCTTAGTGAACGACTCCATTGAGGTATGAGGAAGTCTAGGTTGTTGTTCGATAACGACCTCAAAAGGGTTTATTAGTGGTTAAGGTTTTTTGTGAGTTAAAACATAACTAGGCCACATCTAGTAGGTTGGGCCTATTCTTCTAGTTCGCTTATACAAAATGTTGTAGATATACTTTCAATAATCTATTGAAGTGTTCTATTTAACCATCTGTTTGTGGATGATAACTGAAGGATACGTTAAGTTTTGAACCTAACAACTTGAGCAATTCTTTCCAGAAAAGGCTAGTAAAACTTGGATCTCTGTCACTAATAATGCTCTTTAGAACACCTTAATATTTTACTACATGTTTAAAAACTGTGTGAGCTATCTCTTTTGTAGAACCAAACTTTTGTATCGAGATGAATGCTACATACTTGGAAAATCGGTCCACCACTACCAAGATTGTTGTCATATCTCCCACTTTAGGAAGCCTTACAATAAAATCTAAAGAAATACTTTGCCAAGGTTTGGTTGGCACTGGTAGAGGTTTGAGCATTCCTATCGATCTCTGCCTATTAACTTTGTCTTGCTGGCAAATGAGACATGTCTTCATATAATCCATCACATCTTGCAACATATGAGGCCAATAGTAATCTTGTTTTAGTAGTGCCACCATCTGCTACTAGCCTGGATGTCTTGCCCAATGAGTGTCGTGACATTCCCACATTAGTTTTTGCGTAAGCTCTCCCGTTCTTGGAACAAATATGTAGGGTCCCTTTGTTAGTAGGAGTCTATTTTTTGCCTAAAAGTATTTCAACTTTTCACTCTCCATCAACTTTTTAATGGCCATCGCTTGGGGGTCTCGATGCAAATTTTCCTCAGTTAGATTACACATGTCTATGGTCACTCTGCTAGCTATCATTGGTGTGATCATCCTTAGAGCAGCTAATTCAACCTTCCTACTGAGGGCATCTACTGCACGATTCAATTTTCCAACTTTATGCTGAAAGGAGAAATCAAACTCAGCTGGGAATTCTTGCCATCTTGTCTACTTAGCTGTAAACTTTGGCTGTGTGAAGAAGTGACTCACGACTATATTATCAGTCTTAACCACGAATGGTGATCCTAGCAAGTATTGTCGTCAGGCTTGTAGACAATGAATCACTGCAAGTAGTTTTTTCTCTTGTGTCGTGTATCTCTTTTTAGCTTCATTCAACTTTCAACTTTCAACTTTCAAATGCCAAAGGGTGTCCTTCTTTTAGCAACACTCCTTTAAGGGAAAAATCTGATGCATCTATCTGAACTTCGAAGGGCCTTCCAATGTCAGGAAGCGATAACACAGGATTAGTCATCATCATGTCTTTCAGATCTTCAAAAACTTATTGACACTGTTACATCCAGTTCCACTTCTGTCCTTCTTCAGCAATTTTGTCAGTGCTACCGTTCTTTTTGAATATCCTTCCACAAATCTCTGATAATGGTTGGCTAGCCCTAAGAAAGAATGAAGTTTTGTCATTTTCTTAGGGGTTGCCTATTCTTGATAGCCTTGACCTTCTGCATCCATTCGGATGTGCCCTTGTTTAATTATGTGACCAAGAAATGGATTGACGAATGCACATTTCTCCCTTTTTACATACAACTGGTGGTTACATAGCCTTTAGAGGACCTATCGCAAATGCCCTTAATGTTCCTCTAAGGTCAAGCTGTGTACCACAATATCATTTAAGTAAATCACCACGAACTTGTCCAGATAATCATGACACACCTAATTCACCAGTGTGCAAAAGGTAGTAGGAGCATTGGTTAGTTCGAAAGGCATAACAAGAAATTAAAATGCACCATACAGCGTTACACAGGCGATTTTCTGCTCATCCCCCTCTGTCACTCTCACTTGATGGTAACTTGATCTCAAATCTAGTTTGGAGAAGTACTTTGCACCACTAAGCTAGTCAAACAGATCTACTGCAAGAGGGATAGGATATTTATTCTTAATTGTGACTTTATTCAAAGCTTGGTAATCCACGCATATTTATAAACTCCCATCTTTATTTTTTGAAAAGATACTGGGCTGCTAAAAGGTGCTTTTGATGATTAGATGAATATGGCTTGAATTAACTCATCTAATTGTTTCCTTAGTTCCGCTAACTTTAGGGGAGCCATTTTGTATGGCCATTTTGTAAGTGGCTTAACTCCTGAGAGTAATTCTTTCTCGTGATTGATGGCCCGTTGAGGCAGTAGGACTCTTGGCAGTTGTTCAGGCATCATATCTTGAAAATCTTCCAAAACTAGTTTCACCTCCTCGGGTATTGGGTTTCTACGATTTTTACCTTTGTAAATGGGTATGGCCACATAAGAGGCCTCCCCTTTCCTTATCCCTTTTTTAAACTGTATAGCTGAAATCATCTTTTTCCCGCTTTTAGGTAAGATGGTAGCCGATACCACACAGGGTCATTCTCCAAAAAATATTAAACAACTTACAGCAGGGAAAGGGATGGCTTGAGTTTTCATCATCAAATCCAAGCCTAAGACAAAATCAAAATCATCTATAGTGGCTACAGTCAAGTTTACCTTCCTTTCCTAAAGCCAATTTTAATCTTTGTGTCTTTAGCATTTCTCATTATAGCTGAAGCTGGCGAGTTAACTGCTTTTATCTGTCCAACATCCTTCTCAACCTTAAAACCACACCTCTTTGCCTCTCCTAGGGTGATGACAATGTTTGAGGCCCTCGTTTCGAGCATGGCTTTGGTACTTTTCTCACTCAGCAACACCTCAACATACATTAGACCTCGTTGGGCCTCATTCTCCATCTTTTCTAGTTGAGTTGGCAAGGCGTTGAAGAAACAAATGGAACTCATTCATGCTGGTTTTTCAGTGACTTCTTTGACTATGATGTTGGGTGGAAGTGTCTCAACATTAGCAGTACATATGGCACTGAGAGCTACTCGATGAGGACAGCTAGCTACTCAATGAGGTTTCTTGCATAGAAAGTAAGATATCGGTAGTCGTGGCTTAAAGTTCCATGGCTTGTTTATCCTCAGTTAAGGTGAATCTCTAGCAGGTGGTCTCCTATTGCCTCCTTCACTTAAGGGTTTGCTTACTCTTGAAAATTTTGTCCCACTATTTAAGCTAAAGCTACTGGCCCTAGATGGAGGATTTTTTTCTTTAATTGGAGTATTCATTATAATTAGTAAAACGCTCAGCAGCCGTCATTACCGAAGCCACATCCTATACCCTCTGTTGCTGTAACTCCATCCTTGCCCATGGTTTCAGACCTTCGAGAAAATAAAAGAGTCTATCTTTTTCAGTCATGTCCCTGATATCTATCATTAGAGTAGAAGAGTTCCTCATGAACTCCCGCACTAATCCCGCTTGAGACAACTATCACAACTTTCGTCGCGCAATATACTCTAGATTTTCAAGAAAAAATTAATTTTTCAATTCTTGCTTTAGATCTGCCTAAGTGTTGATACAACACTCACCATCGATGAATTTGGAACACCACCACAACTTTGCATCCACAGCAAGATACATTGAAGCCATCGTCACTTTATCCTCCTCCGACTCGATGCGCATAGCTCGAAAATATTGTTCCATATCAAAAAGGAAATTCTCCAACTCCTTAACATCTCGGACTCCTTTGTATCACTTGGGTTCTGGCACTTTGGCCCTTTTCTCTTGATCTCCGAACCTCCCATTGCCATTACTTGCAGCAACAACCAAACGATTTACCTGAGCTTTCAATTCTTTAATCTAGCTTTGGAGAGTACTCAATGCATCCTTGGTCTCATCATTCAGGGTATTAATCATCTCGGATAGTTCTCGTTGGACTGTCTCAATTTCATCTATTCATTTGCATGGAACCATTTAAGCTATTACCGTGGCCACTGCAGCCTCTAGCTCATCGATCCTCTGATGGTCCTTTGGTGTACTTCACGTGTTCACTATTTTTACACTTTAGATCAGCACGTCTCGCTTTTGCTCTGATATCAACTGTCACGAACTATGCTCCTTCGCCTAAATATGCGATAGTCCGTGCTGCACTTGAGTGGACGCTTCCACACAAGTCAATCAATACTCAATTGTATCTGTTTCAACATTAATAATAACAATAAATTAGACTAAAAGAACTTGCATCACATTAAAAAGGCATACCAAATGCCATATATGCAACCACTTAGTCATAAAAAGAAAAAAATATTTTATTAATAT
This sequence comes from Theobroma umbraticum, assembly GCF_002168275.2. Classification (NCBI taxonomy): domain Eukaryota; kingdom Viridiplantae; phylum Streptophyta; class Magnoliopsida; order Malvales; family Malvaceae; genus Theobroma; species Theobroma umbraticum. The sequence goes on along the minus strand of NW_018397257.1, from coordinate 2,475,474 downwards.
GAAATTGATTACAAAGGGTCCAAGACACACCATCGTCGAGTCATAGGGGTAACCCTAGATGGTTCGCTACAAATATATCTTTACTAGTGAGGCAACCCAACAATCCATCGACTGTTCACCCCTTATAAAGAATTTACGAGTTTTTACAAGTATTCTACCAATAACTATTACAATACTTGAAATGAGAACATTCCTTTCTTAAAGGGCTTCCCTTCTTAAAAGCTTAACAAGTATTTGTGGAAGTGTCACCACAAGCCATTACATTATTTGAAAGAGGGATAGTGATAACTCTATTATATACAGTTATTTTGACTCATTTTGGGAGCTTAAGTAGCTGGATCTTTGAGATTTTAGGTTCGAATTAGCATTATAGGTGTTTTTTTTAGTTTAAGTTTGATTACTTGTTAGTGATTAATTTAAGTATTTTTAGTTAAATTTTAAGTTATTTTATTTAAATTACTTTAAGGTAGTTATTGCTAATTTCTCTTATGACTTTTGTAGGAAATTGATGAAAAGACTCATTTGATGAAATCAGTGCAAGTATGGTGATAGCTTCATTCGTATATATTTCAGTATTTGACCATATCTCTTTCAAAAACTCCAAATGAGGTGATTCTAGACCAATAGAATTATAAGAAGAAGGGATACAATGTTTATGTTCACCAATTTGCCCAGTTCTGATTGGATCATGGTCAAAATATTTGTCAAAGTCGCCACTGCAGTAGTATGTAAAGACTGAACATGATGCGGTATTTGGAGCAAATCTTTCAATACAGAAGTCCAATGATGTGATTTTTGATCCATTGGAAAGTTAAGAGACAGGATAAAACTTTTATGTTTACTACTTTGCCAGTTCTTAATATATCAGGGTAACTCACGTTTGAAGTTGATAGACTGCCACAGTGCTGGAGAACAAGGCTGCAGCGTTGATGAAAGGAAGCACACATACAAAATTCCAGAGAGCTAGCGCTGCAGCGCTGGAGAAGTACCCGCAGCGCTGCGCGACTTTCCAAAAAAAAATAAAGGACATTAACGGATTTTGAAAATTAGGTTATTTGGAGCCTATTTAAAGACTTTTTCAGAGATTTTGGAGAGGAGGCAGCAAGCAACTATTCTGGAGATTTGGAGTCAAGAACAAAGCAAGGAAACAAGAGAATTGGAGAGAGAATCAAGATCTAAATCTCTAACTATTAGTTTTTCTCTTACCTTTGTGTTTTTCTTATTTTCTTTGACTTGGATTCATGGCTAATTTTCTTTGGATATTGTCTTTATTAGATATTATGAGCTAATTTATTTTTCTAGGATTGCAATTGAACTTACATGTAATCTAGATTTTAATCACTTTCTTGCTTATTTTCAATGGGATTTGAATTGTTTATTCCAATTTTGTTCTTAATGCTTTTAATTGCTTGGCTACCAATTAAATGATCTAGAAACCTAAACAAACTTGGGAAAGGGAGTTTAGTGTAGACTAAAATTGGATAGCATATGATCATATTAATTGATTTGCGTATAGGATAGGGATATACCTATAGGTCATATGTACGCAGATAGAGCCTGAACTTAATGAGTTTGTTTTATTTCAATTCACATAGGGATAGTGTTTTGGTTAAAATAGATATTTTTATAAGATGTGTCGGGAGATCCTTATAAATAATTTAGGACTCTAGGTTAGCAATTCAAACCATTGAGATAAGTTAGAGAAGAGGGTAAGATTTAGATGAAGTGTGAGGGATATGTAATCCTAGGCTTGTTGATTTGATATTTATTTGAGGATTTATTATTTTGATTTTCTTAATTTAATTCTGCTATAACTTAGTTTGATTTGATATTATTTTGATATTGTTTGGATAAGATTAATTTGCGATAATTTTAGTACTTAGTAAACTTTTAGATCAATTCTCTGTGGATCGATACTCTACTTGCTAATATACTGTATATCGATACGTATACTTGCGTAGTAGAATTTTAACTAACAATTTTGGCGCCGTTGCCGGGAATTGTTTCTAGTATTTATACTAATACTAATACCAAGCAATTTAGTCTACTTCAAATTTTATTTTTCTTGTTTTAATATTAGATTTTGTTTGTTCGCAGATCTCTTTGGTCATTGCATGCAAAGAAGAAACAACTTGAATCTTGTTCCTTTTGATCTTGACATAGAAAGAACTTTGAGAAGACGTCGAAGGGAGAATTACAAGTTGCAACTTTAAATCAGACAATGGCTGAGGATACAATAATAATGGCAATAATGCCATTAATTTGGTTCCCGAAGCAAATAGAGCACTACGGGATTATGCTGTTCCTCTTGTGCAAGGTTTGCACCAAACATTAGAAGACCTTCCACAATGCGAATAATTTGAAATAGCCAGCTTACATTCAGATGATTCAGTGTTCAGTCCAGTTTAGTGGATTATCTAGTGATGATCCTAATTTCATTTGGTAAATTTCTAGAGATTTGTGACACCTTCAAGTACAATGGAGTAACTGATGATGTTATTAGATTGAGACTGTTTCCCTTTTTCTGAGAGATAAAGCAAAAGTTGGCTTATTCATTGCCTAATGGGTCTATCATACATGGAAGGACTTGGCACAAAGTTTCTAGCAAAATTTTTTCCACCTGCCAAGCTGCAAAGATGAGGACGATATCACCTCATTCATACAATTTGATGTGAGTCCTTGTATGAAGCCTGGAGAGGTTTAAAGAATACTGAGAAGATGTCCACATCATGGGATTCCTGATTGGTTGCAAGTTCAGACATTCTACAATGGGTTGGTTGGGTCATAAAAACCATAATTGATGCTGCTGCTGGTGGGGCATTAATGAGTAAGAAGCTGTAGATGCCTACATTTGTTGGAAGAGATGACCTCCAATAATTATCAATGGCCTTTAGAAAGGTCAGGCTCGAGAAAGCTGTTGGAGCTTATGAAATTGATGCACTTGGCACCTTAACTACTCAAGTAGCTGCGTTGTCCAAAAGCTTGATACACTGGGAGTTCATGCAGTTCAAAATTCTTATTGTTTGTGAGATGTGTGGAGATAGTCATTCATATGATCAATGTCCAATATAATTCCGAATCAGTCCAGTTCGTGGGGAATTTCAACAGGCAGCAAAATAACCATACTCCAATACTTATAATCCTGGTTGGAGAAACCACCCAACTTTCATGGAGTAACAATGCAGGGCCTTCCAATCCAAAACTGATCATGCCTCCTGGTTTTCAACAACAAGCTAGACCACAAATTCAGAAAAGAGTCCCAATTGGAAGAACTCCTCTTGCAATATATATCCAAGACTGATGCAATAATTCAAAGTCAAGGCCTCCTGAGAAATCTTGAGACCCAAGTGGGACAGCTCGCCAATTCCATCAACAATAGACCTCAAGGTTCCTTACCCAGTGACACACAAATCAATCCTAATGTAAGGAACAATGCAAGCAATCCTTTAAGGAGTGGAAAGAAATTGAAGGGGTGATCAAAAAGCAGTTGAATCTGAGATTGAACATGTTGATAAGGAAGGAATGTGTGAGAATGAAATTGAAATTCAACAAAAGATGAACAAGGCTGAAAATCAAGGACCTCTCAGTCATCCATCCTTCACCACCTTTTCCCCAAAGACTTCAAAAGCAAAAGCTTGAAAAGCAATTTCAGAAGTTCCTCAATGTCTTCAAGAATTACACATAAATTCCTTTTTGCTGAAGCTTTGGAACAAATGCCCAGTTATGTCAAGTTCTTGAAGATCCTCTCAAAAAGAGAAGAGCTAGGTGAGTTTGAAACTATCTTCCTTACAGAAGAGTGTAGTGCAATTCTCCAAATAAACTGCCACCCAAACTCAAAGATCCAGGTAGTTTCACAATCCCTTGCACAATTGGTAATTTATTTTTACAAAGCTTTGAGTGATTTAGGTGCAAGTATCAATTTAATGCCTTGGTCAATTTTGAGAAACTTGGTTTGGGGAAGCAAACCCACTTCTGTTACTTTGCAATTGGCTGATCGTTCTTATGTATACCCGGGGAATTATTGAAGATGTTCTTGTCAAGGTAGATAAATTATTTTTCCAGTGATTTTTAATTCTTGACATGGAAGAAGATAGGCAAATCAATCATCCTTGGAGGCCATTCTTAGCTACGCAGGCGCAATCATTGATGTGAGGGAACGCAAGATAAATTTAAAGTTGGAGAAAGGTAGTCGAGTTTAATATTTTCAATGCAAGTAAACACCTAGCTCTACAAATTATTGCTATAGAGTGGAGTTAATTGATGAAGGCAAGGTGAACTTATTCTCCACCTACAAGTGAGCAGGCATCAACCTTTGAGTTTAAGCCACCACCTCCACCCATGAGACCCAAGCAGTCACCAAAGGAGCATCCTCCACCATATCTAATGCCTTTCGAGATTGGACAACAATTAATGATGCTTTCTCGATCATACTTCAAGCTTTTTCCATGGAAACTCAAAGAAGATGGTGGGTCCTTTCAAAGTAGTAAAAGAATATCCTTGTGAATAATAGAGATTGATAGTGAAGATACGGGACATTCATGGTTAATGGGTTGAGCCTTAGACCATATTTCGAGGATGAAGAACTGCAAAAAGGGGTGCTATAGTCAAGCTAGTGACTAAAAGAAGCGCTTCTTGGAGGCAACCCAAGATATTTTTTTTCTAAGTTTAGTTGTTATTTTAGTTAGTTCTTGTTTTTTCTATTTAAATAAGTAGTTTTAATCTCTCCCTAGCTTGTTGCTGTGTATGCAATTTGGAAAGCATGAAGATGAGGAGAAAGAGATTAGAGCTTTCAAGGAACTACCACCATTGATAGGGAAGTTTCTTTTTCTTATTCTTTTTAACTTTTCACATTGAGGACAATGTGCAATTTAAGTTTGGGGGAAGGTTTATTGTTATTATTTTGTGATAGTTTAGGTTAATTTGTTTCGTTATTTTTATACTAGATTTACTTGTGCCAGCTTCATTTAATTTACCTATCCAATGATGGAAATCAGTTATATTCCTATTTGATTCTTCAAAATATATGAATATTGTTTGAGTGTTATGTAAATTCTCATGCTAAGCTTTGCTATTAGGTTGAAATTCTACATGTGAGCACTATGTCTTTTCCTTAGATTTATTGTATATATTTAGAAAGTTTATGTGAATGCAAATTTTTGATTATGTATTATGTTCTAGAATTGTTTGATTTCTCTCGAGCGAAATCCTAGGCTATACTTAGTTAAGGAGATGATTTAGGCCATTTTGGACCGATTGAGCCTTTGTAGCCTTCCTTTACATAAATTATCCTCAGTTTCCCCCTTTGAGCCTAATGACATCTTTTCTTTATTTGAACACTTAATTTTTAGCCTAGACCCTTATAATATTTTCAACAATTTGCAGCCCTCATCCTAAGTGCATAGTCAATTTGAAGGTGTTAGAGCCACATAGTGAAAGAGGTAGTCAAGATGAAAAAAAAAACAATCAAAGTTCAAAAATATGATTGTACTCATCTCATTGCCCAATAAAAGAAATAAGTTTGGGGGTGTGAAATTGAGAAAAAGAAAAAGGGAAAGAAAGAGAAGTGTTGAACAAGAAAAATTTGATGGAGAAGGGGTATACTAAGTGAAGGAAAATAAAGCTCTGAATAGCATCCAGATTGACTATGTGCTTAGGGTGATTTGAGCTATACATTTACATACCAACTTAACCCTAGCCATACATATAAGCTAATTAAAGTCCTATTGATCTTTAACATAGTGTTAGCCTACATTAGTGGAGAGAGGATGAAAAGCAAACTTATGGAGTTAATTATTTTTGAATTTTGCATTAATATAAATTTATCCAGATTGTACAATATTCTAAGTGAAGAGATTACACACACACACGGAATTTAACTTAATGATGAGTTTGCATTTGAATTGAGACATGAACTTGAATAATATTTATGTGTTGCCTAGAGTTATGAATATGGATTAACTATTGAGGATATATAAAGGAATTCATGAAATGGTGCATTGAAGTCTAGTTAAATGTTTTCATGTTTACGTTATTGCATGTTGTTTTACGTTTTGCTCGAGGACTAGCAAAATCTTAGTTGGGTGTGATAATCCATTATATACATTATTTGACTCATTTTGGGAGCTTAAGTAGCTAGATCTTTGAGATTTTAGGTTCGATTTAGCATTATAGGTGTTTTTTTAGTTTAAGTTTGATTACTTGTTAAGTGATTAATTTAAAGTTATTTTAGTTAAATTTTAAGTTATTTTATTTTAAATTACTTTAAGAGTAGTTATTGCTAATTTCTCTTATGACTTTTGTAGGAAATTGATGAAAAAGCTCATTTGATGAAAATCAGTGCAAGTATGGTATAGCTTCATTCGTATATATTTCAGTATTTTGACCATATCTCTTTCAAAAAAACTCCAAATGAGGTGATTCTTAGACCAATAGAATTATAAGAAGAAGGAATACAATGTTTATGTTCACCAATTTGCCCAGTTCTGATTGGATCATGGTCAAAATATTTGTCAAAGTCGGACCACTGCAGTAGTATGTAAAGACTGAACATGATGCGGTATTTGGAGCAAATCTTTCAATACAGAAGTCCAATTGATGTGATTTTTGATCCATTGGAAAGTTAAGAGACAGGGATAAAACTTTATGTTTACTACTTGCCAGTTCTTAATATTAGGTCAAACTCACGTTTGAGTTGATAGACTGCCACAATGCTGAGAGAACAAGGCTGCAGCGTTGATGAAGGAAGCACACATACAAAATTCCAGAGAGCTCAGCGCTGCAGCGCTGAAGAAGTACACGCCGCAGCGCTGCGCGACTTTCCAAAAAAATAAAGGACATTAACGATTTCGAAAATTAGGTTATTTGGAGCCTATTTAGGAGCCTTTTTCAGAGATTTTGAGAGGAGCAGCAAGCAACTATTCTGGAGATTTGGAGTCAAGAACAAAGCAAGGAAACAAGAGTTGGAGAGAGAATCAAGATCATAAATCTCTAACTATAGTTTTTCTCTCTACCTTTGTGTTTTTCTTATTTTCTTTTTGGATTCTGGCTAAATTTCTTTGGATATTGTCTTTATTAGATATTATGAGCTAATTTATTTTTCTAGGATTGCAATTGAACTTACATGTAATCTAGATTTTTAATCACTTTCTTGCTTATTTTCAATGGGATTTGAATTGTTTATTCCAATTTGTTCTTAATGCTTTTAATTGCTTGGCTACCAATTAAATTGATCTAGAAACTAAACAACTTGGGAAAGGGAGTTTAGTGTAGACTAAAATTGGGATAGCATATGATCATATTAATTGATTTGCGTATAGGATAGGGATTACCTATAGGTCATATGTAGCCAGATTAGAGCCTGAACTTAATGAGTTTGTTTAATTTCAATTCACATAGGGATATAGTGTTTTGGTTAAAATAGATATTTTTAAATGAGTCGGGAGATCCTTATAAATAATTTAGGACTCTAGGTTAGCAATTCAACCATTGAGATAAGTTAAGGAAGAGAGGTAAGATTTAGATGAAGTGTGAGGGATATTGTATCCTAGGCTTGTTGATTTGATATTTATTTGAGGATTTATTATTTTGATTTTTCTTAATTTAATTCTGCTATAACTTAGTTTGATTTGATATTATTTTGATATTGTTTGGATAAGATTAATTTGCGATAATTTTAGTACTTAGTAAACTTTTAGATCAATTCCCTGTGGGATCGATACTCTACTTGCTAATATACTGTCTATTCGATACGTATACTTGCGTAGTAGAATTTTAACTAACAGATAGTTCCCTTACAAGTACAAAAAGACTTAATCTCATAGACAACTCTACCTTATCATAGTCTAGTTCAAGGTTAGCTCATAACACATGGGGTCAAAGCTAGTTATTTTGTAATCCATCAAGGAAACTAGAAAATTAAGCAGAATCATACCTATAAACTGATACTGATGTGAGTTAATTATTACATGAGAATTCTTAAAATGAAGAAGTTCATCCATAGTTCTTTTTCTGTTCCTTTTTTCATATATGTAGTTAATAAAATGACATATATAAAAGGCCACCACAAAAGTCAATTTTGTGCGTAGTTTCTTACATATTCTCTATCAAACATATTTAATAATCATGCTGAAATTTCTTGTCAGCGAGAGCTCAAACCAGGTTTTGATAAGGCTCTAGTGTAGGCTAAGGGTAACATCAGAAGTTTCTTAGTCCTTCCAACATATGCTCGTTTTGTCAAGTTATCATAATCGTTATCCTCAATCGCATCCAGGATCTTTCGATACAATAGCAAGGATGACCAAACCTGCATATTGTCCAAATGTTATTAGAACTAAAAACTATTATCAAACTCATGTTATATGTTATGAATATGTGCATTTGGCAAGGCTTAGTGATTGGAACATGTTTCTCTTACTATAGAACGATTTGTTCTAAACTAGCTATGATGCAAAACAAGGTGCTAGAATTTTGTGTCTGTGTATGGTGGATGCCCGACTGTTGTTAAAAGTGTATACCGGCCAGCGGCTAGCCTTGTCAAGCTGTGAGGCTCCCTCCTCAGCTAGATTGAAAAAGAACCTTGCCCTCGTAATTTGTTCTTTCATGAACTCTCTCCAGGCATCAGTTACCTTCCTGGACAGCACATCCTTGTCACATAAACCAAACTGTACGAGCTCATCTTGAGGAAGATAAACTCTACCTCTCGAAGCACTAACGAAAGAAAATCATGAGAAGGGAAAAGTGAGACAAGCAGGGGATTTGACCAGGTAAACTTAAATAAAGTAGGTAGCTTGTATGAAGACTTTACTCTTCTCCTACATCTCGAAGAATGTTTGTCAACTGATTTCCAATGCCCAAGTAGAGTGCTGCGTTGTATATACTATGAGCAGAAACAGAGGACTCTGGTGCAATTCCCATAACTGGAACACTCATTAGACCAACAGTTCCTGCTACATAGTAGCAGTAAAGATAAAGCTCTTGAAAATTTGTATATCGCGATTTTCTTGTATCCATTCTCATCCCCTCAATCATGTCCCTGAAAGGCTGTACCATAAAAAGAGACAATTCCCCCATTAGGGGCATTTTCCTTATGCCCTATGCTTAAAGTTGTACCTGGCATGTTAGGCGCAATAATCATGACCAATAATTAATTTATTTCGCTACATGCCAAGTATAGAGTGGCGTATAAACTTTGAATGAATAGATTCTTAAGCAAATGCTTCTGGTAGCAAACATCTTTGGTATACCTTGATGTCCAAGGGGAAGTTGAAAACAGTGTCGGAGAGTGCAGCATCGAGCATATCATAGGGGCGTCCATCAAAGATATCCTGCAGTCTCTCTTCCCACCTTTCAAGAACAGCAGAACTCATGTAATCTGCATTTGGCCCATCAACCAGTTCATCAGTCCTCCTGCACCAAACTGAAGAGACATATTTCAGCCACAAAACTAGTAACAATTTGGAATTAAGGAAGAAGCCCCTTCCTCCTAAGCCAAGAAAAACCAATTACAAACAGCATGGTTAGATGTGCATTTTTTAAGTTACTGCACATTCTCAAGCATTAAGATCTACATACCTTACATTCAACCCCTTTAACAATTTCCAAAATGTTGGAGTTTTATTCTATATCGAGCGTTGTTCTACTCCAGAACAAAACTATGACATAATCAGCTGCTCTACTTTGCTTCTAAATTAAATTTTAGCTCACTAGACAATCTGTAAATTTAGTAATCACCAGTTTCTTACCATAAATTGCCCATATGGCTTTCTGCCGCTCCTCTGTCATCAACAAGGTGCCTGCATCATATAATGAGCATCAGAAACATCAAACTCTAAGTGTAGAGATATCAAATGTCATTTTTGAAAGAAATGGAAATGAAAATATTTGTAAGATGTTCCCATTGGCAGACACGGTTCTAAAATTTAAAGCAGCGAAGTCGAATTGAGACTCCACTTGCAGGACTTGTAGAAATTTTGGGTAACTCTTTTAAGTTGATGGAGTGGAAGGGAAATGAGGTTGGACCTAGATAGAAAGTCTTGGCATATTCTGCACAAATGTTCCTACACTTGTTGTAAGCTTCTTCGAGGAACGTAGGATGGAACCGCGGTTTTCTACAGGTGCCTTCCTTCGCTAAGTTGTTTGGCCAAGATTGCCTTCTGACAATATCTTGTACTTGTAAATTGGTGTGGGGAATGCCATGCTTTGTCAATCCAGGGAGGGTGATTGGTATTTTTGGAGCTGTGATCACTTCTTCTCTTGCTGTTGTAGACATGGATTTTCGAGATTGTAAGTTTCCATTGCTGGCTCCAATGCAAGGTTTAGATGCTAGTGAAAGTGTTAGACACATCTGGCAATCCTAGCAAATATTTAGAAGGCTGAGCAGACCAGAAAGAGAGATTAAATAATAAATACTGGGATCGAAAAGATATCTAGAGATAGAAGAAAGTTATGTAGAAATGCCTCCTTTGTTCAATTGCATAGTTTGATACATAATCTGCATAGTATCCTGGTTTCGAATCTTTTATTTCACGATCTGACTGGTCCGAAGTTTGTTCACTAGTAGTGGTTTCTTTATGATCAAGTTTCAGCAAAATAAGTACTTCCAAACAAAAAAAAAAATTAAAATAAGTAATTAAAAGGGGAGATGCAGCAAATTCACATGGCCATGTGTACTACACTATATCAGTTAAAATATTAGAGATCTAAGGGTCATTAAAAACAGATGTTTCCCATTGATTTATGTTTGTAGTATGTTTTTGTACTTGTTTCTTTTCTTCTGCCAATCATTTTCAAGCAGCATATTGTGATAACTCAGATCACATCTTTGCTTGGGAATATTGAGTTGAACATAGATGCTAGATTTGTCCGGACCAACCTACCCGAGCATTGTGGGCAACCCTGTCCTTTTATGGAAACCATATGGGAATCTTGATCTTGCTTGATACCTTGTTAGATCCTTCACTTGGATTATGATGTTTATGTCCTTAATGATCTGGAGTCTAGTGCAAAACGCTTATTCGCCTAGGGCCGGAGCTAGACTTTTCTCTCACCGAGGCTGTCGGCTGTAGAAGTTCAAAGTTTTCCATCCCCCACACCACTTCGATAGTAAGTGGTCAAGTAAGTAAGAAAAGGGTAAAAGTAAAAATCGAAAATGTTCAATAAACTATTGCAAAATGTGTAACAAATGACGCCCCAAGAAACCATGGCGATAAGTGTTATATGTTGCTGTCATTATCTCATTTAGATTGGCTCATAAAGTACAAATAAGAGCTTTTAGGCATCTCAACATAATGATTCAGTCCATAAGCAATTGTCAAATTTTGGTCTGGAGTTTCTACTTGAAATCATGCTGACCAGTCCGAAGCAAAAATACCAAGATCAAATTATTTGCCTTGGGCTCAACCGAAATCCAATATTGAATTCCATTATAAATCCTATGGAAACCCAACCACATTGGTTAAAACAACAATGGCTGATGAAAGTGATGTGAGAGCTTGCAGCCGAGGCGTGGACTTCAATTATTTCTTCATAGAGGAAAACACATTGGAGACAACAGATAAAATGGAAGGCTAGCTAAATGAGAAGGACATTTTGAGAGAATGAACCAATAAAATATAATAGAAACCAAAAATAAAACAGATTCAAGTACAGGTTGATTGTCAAAGTTTACGGAAACAATGTGTAATGAACAAATGGGCTTGTTGATAATGGCATAACTGCATTGTTACATTAAAGTGATTGTTTTATCTACTGTCTCATTTCGGGTTTGTATATCCCTGGATGGTCGTTTTCGCAACACAACATGCCTTGAGAAGCCCATCGAGAACTAGGTAGAAATTTTCCTATAAGACCCCAAAAACCCCAAAAACAAAAAAAGAAGTGCATAACATCCTCCTTCTGCATAAAATATAAAAATTAATCTAGCCATCTCAAATTTCTTTTTGCCCGATGCATAAAGTTTGAACATAAAATATCAAACATTTAATTTGAAATGAATGGAAATATTAAGTGGAGAAGCCAATTTGAATATATTCACAACAAAATCAAGACTTAACTAGTATCTGACTAAAACAGTAGCTTAATAGTACATAACTTTTTAAGCTTAATTGAACCACCCATGAAATTCTTGAATGATAGTGTTTGAATTATACACAATTCGTGGCATAAATTTCAATCTAACTATGAACATAAGTCACCAAAAAACACATGTATGTGTAGAGAAACTCAACCCAAAAAAGGAAGATAAGAAATCCAAAATGTGAAATTTGTTATTTTACTTTTGTGTTGAAAGTTAAGATGTGTTATAGAATATAAATGTGTAAATATTCTTTTATTAATAAACGTAATTATAGGAATTAGAAATCACCATAATTATAGAGATTGAGAATTATCATAATTATAGAGATTTTATTTTCTTTATTTTCTTTATTCTTTTCCTAATTAAGAGATGTGTAGGCTATATATATAGGTGATGTATTATAAATGAAAGATGCTGAGTTTTCTCTTCCTAAATAACATGGTATCAAAGCTATTTTAGTAGATCTGTTTCCTTTGAAATAGAGTTCTTAGTTTCTCCTTTACACCCAAACCTAGGTCACCCATATAGGGTGACAATCTTATCCCATAGCTAGAACTAGGAGGAGACTCACCTGCTGATCAGCTTCTTCCTAGAACCTTGCCACTAGAGTTCCCACGAGTGGCTGTCACTTGCCGCTTTTAGTTTCTGGTTCTATTCTACACGCCACCCATCTGTCAGAGATTCACTCTAATCTTCTCTTCTAGTCTTCACGCTAGAAGGTTTTAACAAGATAGTTTGGTATTCTTGTTGGGTTTTGTTATTGGGTTTTTAAGATGGTAGAGTTTGTGCCAGAGAAAAAATTAATGGTAGTGGTTGATGTGATTCCTGTGATGACAAAGATCACAAAGCATAAACTTAATGGTTCCAATTATTTGGATTGAAGCAAGACAGTTCAGGTCTATTTAAGAAGCATTGATAAGGATGATTATATTACTAATAATCCTCCTATCGATAATACAAGGCAAACCTGGATAAGGGAAGATGCACGGCTGTTCCTATAGATTCGAAATTCCATTAATGGTAAGAGTTTTAGCCTCAGTAATCATTGTGACTTTGTTAAAGAGTTGATAGATTATTTGAATTTTTTATGTTCTGGTAAAGGGAATCTTTCTTGTATTTATGAGGCATGTAAAGTATTTTATAGTGCAGAGAAACAAGATAGGTCTCTCATAGCCTATTTTATGGATTTTAAAAGAATTTATGAGAAGCTTAATATTCTATTGCCTTTTAGTCCTGATTTGAAGGTTCAGTAGGCTCAACGGGAGCAAATGGCGGTTATGAGTTTTCTTGCAGGCCTCCCTCTAGAGCTTGAGACTATCAAATCTCAGATTCATTTTGGTTCTGAGATCTCCTCTCTAAATGACACCTTTATGAGAGTATTGCGTACAAAAACCTCTAGCTTCACATTGGCTCAGACTAATAACAGTGCTCTTGTAAGTCATCAAAATAATAGAAGTGGTAATAGAGGAGGGGGAACGGGCAATCGTAACCAAGATGTTGATAGTCGTAGTCAAGAGTAAGGAGGAATTATGTGCTATTATTGTCATGAGCTAGGCCATACAAAGTGTTTTTGTAAGAAACTCTAAAATAGGTTTCAACTAGGTTAATCGGCAAATGTTACGGCTTTTAATACTTCATCTTCTGATAAGACTATTCTAGTTTTTGTAGATGAATTTGCTCAATTCTCTCAATTCTAGGAATCATTAAAATCCACTACTTCTATCATAGCTATCGCTGGGTCAGGTAACTCCACTACACGTCTTATTTCCTCATCATTCAAATGGGTCATTGATTCTGGTGCCTCAGATCATGTGACAGGTAATTCAAATCTATTTTTCACTTTCCAATCACACACAACATCCTCCAATGTTACTTTAGCTGATGGATCAACCTCTTGTGTTGGTTTTGAAACTATTAATCCAACTCTATCAATTTCATAGTCCAATGTCTTAAATCTACCTAAGTTTTCTTATCTAATCTCTATTAGTAAACTCACTCGTGCCTTGAATTGTTGTATCTCATTCTTTCTCGATTTTTGTCTATTTCAGAATCTTACGACAAAGTGGATTATTGGTAGAGGTCATGAGTCTAGAGGTCTCTACTACCTTGACACACAGGTGCTGAGATCCATTGCTTGTTCAAGTGTATTGACCTCTTTTGAGGTGCATTATTTGTTGGGACATCATTCTCTGTCTTTCTTAAAAAATTGTCTCCTCAATTTCAAAATGTATCTTTATTGGATTATGAGTCATGTCAGTTTGCCAAACATCATCGTCTCCCTTCAGTGTCTAGAGTTAATAAACAGGTTATGTCCACTTTTGAGTTAGTCCATTTTGATGTTTGGGCTCCTTGTCCTATTATGCCTAAATCTGGTTTTAAATACTTTGTCACTTTTGTTGATGACTATTCTCGTGTAACTTGCTTATACTTAATGAAAAATTGTTTTGAGTTATTCTTTATTTTTTGTGCCTTTTGTGTTAAAATAAAAACACAATTGAATATTTCTGTGCGCACATTGCAAAGTGAGAATGCCAAAGAATATTTTTTTAATAAATTTCAATCCTATATGATTCAGAATGGCATTTTTCGTCAATCTTCTTGTATTGATACACCCTCTCAAAATGGATTACCAAGAGAAAAAATAAACATCTTTTTGGGGTAGCCCGAGCACTTCTTTTTTAGATGAAAATTACGAAATAGTCTTAGGCTGATGTTGTCTCCACAGCTTGTTTTCTAATTAATCTGATGCCTTCCTTTGTCTTTCATGGTGATATTCCCTATATTGTCTTTTTTCCTTCCAAGTCTTTGTTTCTTATTGAACTTAGGATATTTGGTAGTATATATTTTGCTCGTGATGTTTGTCCCTAGGTCACCAAATTAGATCCAAAATCTCGTGTGTTTTCCTTGGGTATTCTCGTCTTTAGAAAGGTTACAGATGTTATTCTCCTACTCTTAACCGATATCTTGTCTCAGCAGATGTCACTTTCTTTGAAAATACTCATTTCTTTTCCTCATCTTCTTGTTATGATAGTTAAGGGGAGGAAGATGATCTACTAGTTTATACTATAACCCATCCTATTAGTACCATAGATATTCTTGCACCTGATCTTACACTTGCTCGACCACCTATTGTCCATGTTTATTCTAAACGACCAGAGGTTCAGACCATATGCCCTTTATCAATTTCTTCGTTGCCAGATTTAGTCTCTAGTGATCATGAACCTAGTCTTCATCTCTTTATTGCTTTTCGCAAAGGTAAACGTCAGTGTACTTATCCTATTTCATCTTTTGTTTCTTATGATCACTTGTCTTTTTCTTCTAGTTCATTTGTTGTATCCTTGGATTCTGTTTCAATTCCTAAAATAGTTCATGAAGCCTTGTCCCATCCTGGCTGGCGTGCTACTATGGTAGAGGAGATGGTGGCTTTAGATGCTAATGGTACTTGGGATTTAGTAGATTTGCCTACTGGGAAGAAAGCTATTGAGTGCAAATGGGTGTTTGCTATAAAGGTAAATCCTGATGGATCAATGGCTCACCTTAAAGCCTGTCTTGTTGCTAAAAGGTATGCCAAAACTTATGGTGTTGATTATTCTGATACTTTCTTTCCAGTAGCTAAACTTACCTATATTCATTTATTCATCTCTATGGCAGCTACCTATGATTGGCCTTTACATCAATTACATATCAAGAATGCTTTTTTACATGGTGACCTCCAAGAGGAAGTGTATATGGAGCAGCCACCTGGGTTTGTTGCTCAAGGGAAGTATCAGAAAGTTTGTCATCTTAAAATATCTTTGTATGGCCTGAAACAAAGCCCTCATGCTTGGCTTGGCAAATTTAGTGAGGTAGTTTATGAGTTTGGGATGAAGAATAGTAAGTGTGATCACTTAGTCTTTTATAAATATTCTGAGGCAAACATAATCTTACTAGTAGTGTATGTTGATGATATTGTCATTACTGGGAGTGACATTGCAGGTATATCATCTCTCAAATCCTTTCTTCATACCCAGTTTCAGACAAAAGATTTGGGGTTGTTGAAGTATTTTTTGGGTGTTGAGGTGACAAGAAGTAAGAAAGGTCTATTCTTGTCTCAAAGAAAATATGTTCTTGACTTGTTAACAGAGATAGAAAAATTGGGTGCTAAGTTGTGTAATGCACCAATGAGTATTAATTTGTAACTTACAAAAAAAGATGGCGAATTGTTTGAAGACCTTGAAAAATATAAAAGGCTAGTTGGAAAATTGAATTATCTCACAGGGACTCGTCTTGATATTACATACTCTATTAGTATTGTAAGTCAATGTATGTCTACTCCAACAATTAACCATTGGGCAGCTTTGGAATAAATCCTATGTTATTTGAAAAGGGCTCTAGGATGTGGTCTATTTTATGGAAATCATGGACACACTAATATTGAATATTTCAGATGTAGATTGGACAGGTTCCAAGAATGATAGGAGATCCACTACGAGATATTTTGTTTTTGTTGGAGGAAATCTGGTCTCATGGAAAAGTAAGAAGCAGAATGTAGTATCTTGATCTAGTGCAGAATCAGAATACAGAGCTATGGCACAAACTGTGCATAAGGTAGCATGGATGTATCAGTTATTAAGTGAAGTTGGTCTTAAGTCTTCTTTGTCGGTAAAGTTGTGGTGTGATAATCAAGTTGCTCTCCATATTGCCTTCAATCTTATGTTTCATGAACGAACTAAGCATATTGAAATTGATTGCTATTTTGTTCGTGAAAAGATTCAACAGAAGTTCATCTTTGCAAACTATGTTAAAACTAAAGACCAACTAGGAGATATCTTCACAAAAGTGTTGAACAGACCTCGAGTTGATTATATTCGAAACAAGCTGGGCATGATTAATATCTATTCTCTAGCTTAAGGGGGAGTGTTATAAAATAGGAATGTATAAATATTCTTTTATTAATAAACATATTTATAGGAATTAGAAATCACCATAATTATAGGGATTGAAAATCATCATAATTATAGAGATTTTATTTTTTTTATTCTTTTCCTATTTTAGAGATGTGTAGGCTGTATATATAAGTGATGCATTATGAATGAACGATGCTGAGTTTTCTTTTCCTAAATAACAAGATGGAATGCAAATGGGAAAAGAAATATTTCAGGAATTTCATTGTAATATCCAATTCTTCATCTGACTGATAAAACCCTTTTTATAGTCTTGTACATAAGCTTTTAAATAGAAGAAAAACTAACAAAGGGAAAAACTAACTTGAACGAAAGAGAAAAACAAAACAAAAATTAGTTATAGTAACTTAGCAACAAAGTAAATTTCTACAATAATAAGTTATTAAACATTAGCTTGCCATTCACATGCTCAATATAATAGATCCATGTCCTTTCCACATGCTCTTCATCTTCTCTAAATAGAAACTCTACCTTCTTCTTTAACGTTAGCATCTTTTCTTGTTTGCATTCTCCCTCAATATGTATGTGAGTATTGTAAATGCACATTTTGCTGAGTAATTGATGAAATTATCGTGGTTGTAAGGCTTTAGTAAGCAATATGCAATTTGGAAACTTGTATGCACAGACACAAGTTCAATTTGTTCTTGCATCAACTTGTCTTGGATGAAATGGTAGTCCATTTCAATGCGTTTAGTTCATTCATGTACCACAAGATTATTTCAAAGATGAATAGTTGATTGATTATTCTAGTAAAGTTTGATGGCATCTTTATGATCAATACAAAAATCAGTTAACAAGGACTTTAACCAAATAACTTCATAGAATGTTGATGCCATTGACTTGTATTTAGCTTCTATTGAGCTGCATGCCACCATTGATTGTTTCTTTGACTTCCAACTAACCAAAGAATTCCCATAAAACACACTAAAATCTGTTATATATCGTCTCATATCGAGACATTTTGGTTAATCACTATTTGTATATGCTATGATGCTTAAGTTTGAGTCTGTTTTCATTTAGATTCCTTGCCCAGGTAAAGTTTTTAAACATTTCAATGCTCAATGTGTAGCTGTTAAATGTATATGTCTTGGTTTATCCATGAATTGGGATAAAACTTGTATCGTATATGCTATGTTAGGTTTTGTAAAAGTTAGATACAATAAATTCCCCGATGAGTTGCCTATATTCTATGATTTGATATCTTCTCTTTATCTACAATTTTACTTATTTTGTGATAGTAGTCAATAGGTGTAGACAATGGTTTTGTACGTAACAAACCAGGCTTTTCCAACAAATCTAGTGTATATTTCCTTTAACACACCAAAATGCCTTATGATGAGCTTGACACTTCAAGTCTTAGGAAGTATTTTAAATTCCCAAGATTTTTCAATTTAAATTGTGTACTAAGATATGTTTAACATCATTTATAGCTTGTATAGATGAATTCGCAATGAAAATATCATCTATATACACTAGTAAGGTTGCAAAATCTTCATTGTTTTTTGCCATGGTGAAAAATAAATAATCTGATTTGGATTGATTGAAACCATATTTGAACAAAAACATTGTAAACTTTGAGTTCCACTGTCAATAGGCTTGCTTAAGCTCATATAGTGATTTATGTAGCTTGCATACTATCTTAGAAGTAGTTAGACACTCCCTCTTGATGACATTACCCTGAGGAAGATCCATGTACATAATTTCATCCAAATCACCATTCAAAAATGCATTATTAATATCTAGTTAAGATAGAAACCAATTCTTAGTTGCTATAAGTGCTAGGAATACTTTGACAGTTATGTGCTTGGCAACTGGATTGAAAGTCTCTTAGTAATTAAAACCTTCACATGGGCTATACCTTTTGGCAACCAAACAAGCCTTATACCTTTTTACTGAACCATTTGCATTCATTTTGATCTTATAAACCCATTTACACCTTATAGCATGTGCATTTGGAAGCAAAGGAACCACACTCCATGTATCATTTTTTTCTAAGGTTTCCAATTTAGTTTTCTTTGCATCTCTTTATTGAGAATGATAAACAACTTAGTGGTAATATTATGGTTTAGGAATTTGAGAAAGAGAAGCAATAATATTAGAAAGTTTTCTATTTGATAAGTATTTAGCAATAAGGTTTGTTATAATAGCATGAGTTTGAGAAAAAAGTTGATAATGGTAAGTTTCTACATACCTAGGTGGTTGTTTAATTTGAGTACTTGTCTTGGGTCAAGGTGGAATAAGAAGAGAAATATTAGTAGGATTAAAAGCAGAAGTACTAAAAACAAGAATGTGTATATGCAAAGTAGGAGAATTTGAAAAGCTAGAAGCATTAGGAACTTGTTCAGATGACTCAAATGAGTCTAAAGAATGTTGGTCAGCTAATGTATTAAGAGGAAAAATAGAATTATTAGTAAAGGAATCAGGAATATGCAAATTCGACTCATGTATGCCAAGTGTTTGTGAAAAATCCAAAATAAGTCAAAAGAAATAAGTAAACACTCCTCTTTGTAAACATAACCCTGAGGAAGCCTCCTTTTTGTTGACATAACCTAGAGGAAGATCCATGTACATAATTTCATCCAAATCACCATTCAAAAATGCATTATTAATATCTAGTTGAGATAGAAACCAATTTTTAGCTACTACAAATGCTAAGAATACTTTGATAGATATGTGTTTGGCAATTGGGCTAAAAGTTTCTTGGTAATCTAAACCTTCACATTGGTTATACCTTTTACAAACAATCAAGCCTTACACTTCTCTACTATACCATTTGCATTCATTTGGATCTTATAGACTCATTTGTACCTTATAGCATGTGCATTTAGAGGCAAAAGGACCATATTCTATGTACCATTTTCTTCCAAGGCTTCCAATTTATTTTTATTGCATCTCTCCGTTGAGAGTGTTGAACAGCTTGGTGGTAATATTGTGGTTTAGGAATTTGAGAAAAAAAAAAGTAGTAAAAAGTCCATGATTATTAGAAAGCTTACTATCTGATAAGTATTTACTCATAGGATGTGCTGTAACAGCGTGAGTTTGAGACAAAAGTTGATAATGGTAAGCTTCTAAATACTTAGATGGTAGTTTAATTTGAGTACTTGTCCTAGGTAAAGGAAGAATAATAGGAGAAATATTAATAAGACAAAGAGTAGAAGTACCAAGAATAGGAATATGTATATGAAAAGTAGGAGAATGTGAAGTGCTGGTAGCATTAGGAACTTGTTTAGATGATGTAACTGAGTCAAAAGAATGTTGGTCAGCTAATGTATTATGAGGAAGAATAGAATTATCATTAAAGTAATCAAGAATATGCAAATTTGACTTATGTATGTCAAGTGTTTGTAAAAAATCCAAAGAAAGTGCAGAAGTAGAAATAGTTTGAAAAGAGAAAATATTTTCATGAAAAATCATGTTCCATAATATAAAAACCTTGCATGTATCAATATCATATACTTTTATAATCTTTATACCAAAAGGGTATTTAAGAAACACGCATTTTGTAGCTTGTTGTGCAAATTTCTTTTTGTTATGTGTTAGTGTGGAAGTATAACAAAAGCATCCAAAGACTCTAAGTAATCATATGAAGGAGGTTTTTGAAATAATATTTCAAAGGGTTTGTTTTTAAAAGTGAGAAATGGTATTCTGTTAATAATATGAACAATAGTGAGAATTGCTTGTCCCTAAACCTTAGCTAATAAGTAAGATTGGAGCAAAAAGAACCTAGGTACCACATCAGAGTTTGATGTTTTCTTCCTACAACACCATTCTACTAAGGTGTTTCTACACAAGAGTTTTGATGCACAATTGCTTTGAAAGCATAAAAATCAATTAGATTGAATTCTTAACAATTATCAGTTCTTATTTGCTTGATTGAAATATTGAACTAATTTAGAATCAAATTATAAAATGAAGGAAGTATAGACAAAACATCTGATTTGGCTCTCATAAAACATATTCATGTAAATCTAGAAAATTCATCAACTATTGTAAGAAAATAGTGATGACCACCTATTGTGCTAGTTGTGTATGACCCTTAAATATAAGCATGTAATAGCTTAAAAATAGAAGTTGTATTTTGAACATGCTTATGAACAGCTAATGTTTTTGTTTAGCTAGGAGACATACTTCACATGGTAATTCACTATTATAAGAAAGTTTTGGAAATTGTTTGTGAATCAACTTAATTTTATTAACAGGCGAATAACCAAGTCTAAAGTGCCATAAATCAAAACATTAAAAACAATATGTTTTACAAGCATTGACTAAAATAGTTTATGGTAATTTCACAAACTTCTCAAAACTAAATTGTGTAAGATATTATGTATCCTAGTTGTTATCCAAGAAGTCGTGATGAAAATTTAGCAACTTTAGACACAGTCCATGTGTTGAGGTCTTGAATTACAAAGTAAGTGTTAGTAAAGAATATGCAATGACTCTTTGGTTTTGTGAATTGACTTACTAAATGGAAATTGAATTTGAAAGTGAGAACACATAGCACATTATGTAAGATCAATGGTGGACTTAATTGAGCAATGCCTATGTATGAAATAACTACTTTTGTACTGTTAGGTAACTGAATAAAGAGATTATTAATTGATGTATATGATATGAAATTATCAATTGACCAAGAAAAATGATCTTACGCACTTGTGTCTAAAATCCAAGGAACTATGCTTTATCATGAAATTATTCGAATGACAACTAACTAGATAATAGCTAGAGTAGCTAGAAAAAATACTTGCTAAAGCTAAATCAATCAAAGAAAGTTTGGTTTGCAAGGTGTTTGAAGAAAAGCCATGCTAACTGTTTGGTTCATCCTTTTTGATGAGTGCAAAAAGTTTTTGAAATTGAGTTCTTGTATAAGTCATCTGGGACATAGAATTGGAATCGAAGTCCTCATTCTATTTAGATTGCATATTAACAGTTGAAATACTATTAACTCAAGTAATGCAAGATTTAATAAAACTCATTTTCTTGAAATTATTCTTCCCTTTAATAAACGTGAAATCTTCAAAAAAACTTATTAACCACTAACAGTTTCCCTTAAGATGCATTTTTTTTCCATAGTGACTACACACCATTTTTGACCTTTTTTTCTTCTTACTGTCAGTAATTGCTAGCATTGCTATAGATTTTATCAAAAACTGAGATTGCATTAAGAATTTCTTTTGTGATTCCTTTTGCAACACCAAGTTGTATGCCTTGCTAAAAGTAAGAAATAATTCCATCAGAAAAATCTGAGATCTCAATGCAAAATGGGACTCCTTAAGTCTATTAAGAAACTTGAAAACAAGATATTTTTATATTGATTAGCAAACTTTTTGAAATCTCCACAGTCATAGACAATAGTTCTTAAATTCCTCCCATATAGAATTCAGTTCAATGAAGTAGGTTTCCACTAATTTAGTTTCTTCAATAATGTTTCATAAAGACAATTGTAGGTTATAAACACATGTATCATTTGGTTATGAATGTCGCTATTGTAATGTACTTTAGATTTCAAGAGTAGAATTCATAAAGAATACTGTAGATACAATTAGTGGAGTAATTGACTTTAAAAGTTATGTTACAATAAGATCATTACAATGTTGCCTTGAGATATACAGATTATCAGTCAACTTTGGCTTTTTAATTGATCTATCAAGAAAATTAACTTTATTTCTTATAAACAATGTAAGAATGAATGAACAACACCGTGAAATATAATTCTCTAAAGTTAATTTTAGACTAATGGCTACTGATCCATGGTGATCAGTATGGTGCAAATAGAAAGAAGAATTAATCCTCAATTTGTGAGGTTGATCTTGGATTTGCATTGTTTGTAGTAAAGGCATTCTCAGTATTAGCCATGGACTTTACTCAAGATTCAAGAAATCTGAAGATAGAGAAGCAAAACAACAATCGAAGAAAAACAACTAAAATTTGCACAAAATTTGTTCAATTCTTAATGGAATTTGAAGTTAAACAAGAAATCTAATTTAATTGTGTAACAAAACAACAAGATTCCTAGTTAGGAAAAATAAGAATTTCAGCTAAGAATACAAAAAAAATTCAAACAAGTAAACAATTAAGTTATGAAAGATCACACTCGAAGATTGCAAACTTCCCAAACATTAGCTATCTTTTATGGAATTTGAATGTACTAGAAACCCTAACTTTCGTTCTGGTACCGTGAAAGTTAAGATGAGAATGCAAATGGGAAGAGGAATATTTTGGGAATTTCATTGTATCATTTAATTCTTCATTTGAATAATAAAACTCCTTTTTACAGTTTGGAATTCAAGCTTCTAAAGAGAAAATAAACTAACAAAGGGAAAAACTAACTAATTGGAACGAAAGAGAAAGTAAAAACAAAAATCAATTACAATAACTTAGAAACAAAGTAAATTTTCATAGGAATAAGTTATTAAACATTAGCATGCCAATCGCGTGCTCATTCTAATAGATCCATGTGTTTTTCACATGTTTTTCATTTTCTCTAAATAGAAACTCTATTTTCTTTGTTAACTTCTACATCGTTTCTTATTTACATATGTTGTGATGTTAAGATGTTCTCTACTTTTATAGAGTAAATGGTCTATTTTATATAGAAAGTTTTTCCAACAATAAAATGAGTGAGTATAAGATCAAATCTTATATAAATCTATAGATGCGATTTTGTATTAATTTTTATAGTTTTGGACTATCGTTTGTGCAAATGTAAAGGTGATTTTGTCATGGTTTTAGCACATGTAAGGTGTAGTTATAGTGTTGCTACATTTTTTTTTATAATAATGCAATGGGTTATTTTGTGATGAGTAATCTGCTTTTATACTCTCTCTTAAATTGTTTATGGAAAGATCTCATAGACCAAGCTCGATACCAAAACCTTCAAAGGTGCTATGAGGTGGAGCTTTTGTGAAAATGCCAACTACCTGATGAGTGGAGGGAACAAATTGAGTGATAAAGGAGCCTAGAGCCACTGTTTTACAGATAAAGTGATAGTTAATTTCAATGCGTTTTGTTTATGCATGAAAGATTAAATTGATGGTAACACAAAAGGATGACAAATTATCATAGAGAAAATGTGGTGGTTTATCCATGTTTAGGCTAAGGTCAAGGTCGTGGAGAACATAACATATCCATGTAAGTTCATGGATATCTAAGAGATTTCTTCTTTAGGCTCCAACAAATATAGTTGTCACCAAGAAAAGTATAATAGCTAGTGGTGCCTCTCGAGTAAGTGGATATCCTGCCCAATTTACATCGAAATAAGCATGAAGTAATAAATGATTGTGTGATAAAATCTTAATGTGAAATGAGATGGTCCCTTTAACATAACGTAAGATTTTTTGCACAAGTTGAAAATGATATTTTGAAGGAGAGTGCATAAATTGAGATTCATAATTATCATTAAAAGTAATTAATATCAGGTTTGGTGAAAGTTAAATATTGCAAGCTACCAACAATGTTTCGATAAAATGTAAATTTTCAAAAGAGTCAATAGAGCTAAGATGAAGTTTACAAGTATGGGAATGGATATAGCTTTGCATTTTGTCATTTGAGCTTTTTCAAGAAGACCATATGCACATTTAATTTGATTAAGAAGTAAGCCTTGAAAAAAATGATGAACTTCAATGCTTGAGAAATAATGAATGCAGCCAAGGTCTTTCATCGAAAATTCATTATGTAATTCTTGAAAAAGAGTGCTTAAAGAATGATTATCAGTGCTAGTTAATAAGACGTCATAAATATAAATTAATAAATAGATGGTGTTATTATAATGATGTCCAAATAAGAATGAAGAATCAGTTGTACTACAAGAAAAAAAAATGAAAGTAGAAAAGAGTAAAACGATCAAATCATATATGTGGAGCTTAACGAAGATCATAGAAAGCTTTCTTAAATTTTTAGAGATGATTGGTTTTGCTATGATCCTGGAAATCAAGTGGTTGCTTGATGTAGGCAAGTTCATTCAAGTTTTCTTGAAAAAAAAAAGGCTTTCTTGACATCCATTTGTTTAATTTCTCAACTATTGGATAATGCAATGGTAACAAAAATTCTTATACTGACAAGTTAATGGATAGGAAAGTAGGTTTTTAAGAAACCTAATCCTTATATTTGTCAATATCTTTTTGCAACCAATCAAGTTTTTAGTTTTTCAAATGAGTCATGTGATTTTAATTGGGTATTATAAACCCATTTTCTACCATTGACATGGAAATTAGAAGTTTTTGGTACCAACTCCCAAGTATCATTTTCTTTTAATGTAGTGATTTATTCTTTCATGGCATGAAGCCACCTAAGATGTTGAAATGCAAACTTGATGGTTTTTGGGCTAAAGGGAATACGAGTTAAAAAGGTAGACATATACTTAGCATTTGGTTTAATGATTCCATTGTTTGATCTAGTGGTCACGGTGTGAAGGTTTTGTTAAGTAAAGGATGTTTTAGGAGGATGAGATAAAGACTTTCATTTTTTCGAAGGATATGGACAAGTTATTGGAAAAATTTCACTATCTGATGAAAATGATTCAAGTGGAGAGTTTATGAGCTGAATAGATTAAGGTAGAGTTGGTTCAAATTGAGAGTGAGGGAGCTGGGTTGTAGGGAATGGTTTGACGAGAGAAGGAATAGTGGCATTTACTTTTGTTACAATAGTTAAAGAGCTCCTTGGAAGTGCTAGAGTAGATGGATAAAGGCCATTATCTTATTCTGATTCACTAATAGCTAGGAGGATTTTTAAAAGTGATTAATTAGATGTCTTCATGATATAAATTGAAATGCCTACATACCTTTCACTAAATGAAGTAATTTCATAGTTAGAACAATGTGTAAAAGTTGAAATATTTTGTTGTTGAAAAAGGTATATTTCTTCATCAAACATTGCATGTTGAGAGACGTACGTGTGTTTTGTAGGTGGGTACTAACATTTATAGCCTTTGTGTATTCCACTATACCTCAGAAAAACACAAGACAGATCTAGAATTAAATTTGGATTTATATAGGCCCTTAAGTAAGGAAAGCAATGACAACTATACAATAATGCTACGCACTTCGTTCCATTGATATTTGAGAATTCCACTATGAAACATCATTGTTAGTCTTAGTTTAGTGATGTTCCTATGCTTCTTTTTTTTAATGACATTTTATTCAAAGATATTAGGATAAGAAATTTGATCTTTAATGCCATATTTAGATAAGTAAGGAAGTAATCTATCTATACACAATGATTTTAACATACACACCCTATTCAGAGCATGACACGTGGATTTGTCTTTTGGGAGTTTCTTTAGGGCATTTTGGGTTTTTTGATAAAGCAGTGTCTGCTTTGATAATTTTTTGGTGGCTCGAAGGCCTTTTAGGTATTGCGCTTATACATTAAGGGCCTTTTCAAGTTTTGGTTGCAAATGGGAAAGGCTTAATGGGTTTTTGCTGCCGCTTTCTTTTGGAGTGTTTGCTCTCAGGGCTTGTCGTATGTGCTTGGTTGCTTCTCTCCTTTTTTGTTAGCTGCGATTTTGGTGGAATCTTTGAAATCGGCCTTTGGGATACTTTGATTGGAATTGTCCTTTTTTCTTTTGACTTGAGTTGGTGTCACAATTAGGTTTGGTCAGTTTTCAGCGATTCTTTTCGTCACCTGGGTTTTCGGATTTCATAGGAATGCTAGGTGAGACATCTTCTTTCATTTGCCTTTTTTTCTCTTTGTTTGTTTTGGGTTGTATGTTGACTTTTTTCTCTTAGCTTCAATTAATCTCTGATTTGGGTATGACAACTAAGTCAATTTTCTGTGGTTTTTTTTCACAACTTGGGGTTTTTGTTTTCGTGGGAATTGATTGCTGAGGCGTCGTCTTTGTTTCTGGCTTTTTGTGTTTTTTTTTTTGTCTTTGTTTATTTTGGGTTTTTTGCTCAATTTTTCCTCAATTTGAGTTGCTCTTCAATTTGGGTGTGATAGTATATATCGAAAATTATTGAGTAGTGATTGCATTGTATGTAGAGATACTTTAAGTTTATGTTGAGTTATTAGTTTTTTTTATATTGAATATGATTGCTATATCATATATGTTGAGAATTGTTGAGTTGTGATTGCACAAACATTAAAAATTGTTAACTAGACTTTTCTTGGTTACAAGAGATTACAAGGCTTCTGGTTCCATGTTTTGTAACTTCTTACATTCTTGCCACTTAACTGATTAAAATGCATATTGTATATGAAAAACATATTTGGAATGCCAACTAGATGGCTTTGGGTTAAGAGGCTTTGCACGTGAATTACAAAAGAGAAAAAGTCATGGGTTTTGTTCTCTTCTCTTGTGCATAACTTGTAGTTGCTGCTAAAGATTTCATTTGAGTGTTATAAATTATTTAATTGGCATTCCTTTTTTTTTGTTTTATGTGTATCCTCCATTGTCGAAGCATTGGTTGTGTTTGATTTTCGATGTATTAAGACATTTTTTGGTGTTGGGCCGAAGTTCGTGTTACTTTATTCGAACTTGATTTTGTGATTGTTAGTGATCCTTCTATTTTGGTAGGTAATTTTAGACTACTGAATTGACACTTTGTTAGTTTAGGTTGTTAATGAGTTTCATTAAGTTGCTTAGATGATTTTTTATGATGATGAAAGATGTTTATGGTTTACTTTTGTTTCTTCTTGATTTTCAATCTCTTTTCTCAAACTTTGGCTTTCATTTTCTTTTTACGTGTGATTCAAATTGAATATTGTAATATGCTGATCGTATTTTTTGAGAAGTTTTTATTTTTATGGTTTGTGAATTGCCGATGCCATAATTAAGTTTAATCAAATTTTGATGATATTTTGTAACAACAACTATCTATTTATGGAAATAGTTGAAATGTGGTTTTTATGATGTTGCAATGGTGATTGTGGGTAGAGATATTGTTGTTGAGGACTCTTAATCAGCATTTTTAGTTCTTGATTTTTTGCAAAATTAATCTACAACCCATCCAAATATTTTGATGTTTGCATGTGTTATTCTTTGGTTTGTGGATGTCATTGTCAGGCCTTGACTGAGGAAACTGTAGCTTCTGAAATTTGTACCTACGTTGGAAGGACTTTGGTTTTCGGTTTCAAAAGAATCAACTTTGTTGACTTTTCATTGGAAATGACAAGTTTATCATATTTTTAATGTCATTTATCTATTTATAAAACAACTTAAAAATATTTTTTCTAACTTTCGGCATTGGACACATAAAAAGCAAGTGCACTTAAGGAGTTTAAGTTAGGAATGTCAACTAAATTATTGTCACGATAATCACTACTAAAACACTAACATTCATATTTAAATATACATGATTAAACCTATTGTTTGTTAACTTCAAATTTTTCTTACATTCATATGCTCACATTTGTGATTGCTTTACCATAAAACATATTTATAAAGTTTTTCATCTCTTTACACGACAATAACCCATTTATAATACTTCTTAAAACATTATGTTCTTAACGATGGCTGTACATAAATCAAACTTCCAGACAAGCTCGACAAAATGTTACCAATTTATTTTTTATTACTTATTGAATAGCATACTGTGTTTGTGATGTTGTCAGCAATATGAACAGCATGTTTTTAAATATGTCTTGTTCTAGAGACAACTTGTTATGTATGGATGAAACATGTTTATATTATATAAATGTTTGAATGTTTTCTGTGTACAAATCAAACATTTCTAAAGAGCTTTCTAAACGTTATCAATTCATTTTTTGTTTTATACTACATAGCATGCTAACACTCTTATTAAAATAATTTTTGTTATTGTGCCGAAATACGTTGATTTCGCACAATGTTATCCAAAAAAAAAAATGAAGAACCATTATTTGAAGTGGTTGCTATAGACAATTATTGAACTATATTTTCTAGATAGCATTATGCTCATTAATTTAAGAAAAAAAAATATTATGCTCATTAATTGTTATCAAGCATTTTTTGTATGTTATGTAACAATCGTTGTATATTTTGTAACAAATATTATTTGTACGTATCTCTAATGTTAAGAATTAAATATGTTTTATTACTTCTTTCTTTTACTTTCCAGTGATGCTAGATGCAAACATATATGTATTATTCTTATATAGTTACCAAATAATGTAGTAACTAAAATTTTGATGTAATAAAATCAATGCTTTTCCCCATAAAGCATAATGAGTAATATAAAGGGGTTTCATACCGACTTCAATTCTAGTCAGAAATGGCAACCTGGATGCTTTGGTCATTTAACAGCTAGTGCAAATGCACTCCATATCAATGTACTTATCTTTACTAGAAATTAAATTTTATTTTCTTAAAGTGTCAATTACATGCATTTGAGGGTGTCCTAGCCTTACATGACAAACTTTAGCTATTGTAGATTGAAATCTATTGGAAAATAATGCTTTTTGTGTTGAACTCTTACCTATTTGGAAGGCGTAAAGTCTTACTTTCCTATTTCTTGTTTTTATGACTTGCTTTGTCTTCTTGTCCTTTATCACAAATCCATTAGATGAGAATTTCCAAATATAGGGATAACTAGTAGTTAATTGGCTAACAAAAAGTAAATTTTTCTTAATGTCAAGCACAACAACAATGTTCTCAATGTTGAAGCTAGTATTTCCAATTTGATTAATGTAGAACTAATATGTGTGAGGTCTAAAATATATCCATTGCCTACCATACTTTTATCATGTCCTTTGTATGCAACAATATAATCTAGCTTACCAATATTTGCTGTATATTATGTGAAAAAGCATTAATGTATAGATGCCAAGCTTCATCTTGAATGTTTGTGATGGTTAAGGCTATTAAAGCTTATGATGGAATTTCATCTTGATAAATTTGATTGATGCGTTGCCAATCATTGAGTGTTGTGTGTCTTGGCTCACCAAAAATCTGATAGATGACTTGAGTTTCTTGCCCTTGCTTGATAGAGAATTGGTTGTAGAGACTATAGCAGGTTTAGTACTTAAAATGCCATCCTTAACGATAATGTGATTTGCTTGAGGAAATCCACATCCTTGAGATGAAAAACTAGGCTAAGATTGTCTAAACATATGATTAAAATTCCTTCCACTTGATCATTGCTGGAATCTTTGGCCAGCAAAGGCCATGTTTTGATTGAGAGATCCAAAAGTATCAGATGAAGGATGGTTAAATTCATTGTCTTCATTGTTTCATCTCACTGAAGAAAACCAACAATTTTTTGATATGATGGAATTGGAGGTTTCATCATGGCTGTAACAAAAGGCTTATATCCAAGGCCAAGAACTCTGAGTAGTTGAAGTACTTTAGTTTGATTACTAACAAGTTTTCCAATTGCAGCTAGGTCATCACATATCTTATTGAATTTCTTGATATAATCAAATATCTGAAGATTAACTCACTTATGAGTTTGTAATCTTTGCAATATATAAATTCTTTTTCCTGTGATTCTTGTGCAAAGGCTTTTACCAGAGCATTCCAGACATCAAAAGAAGTTCCAAGCATAATAACCAGACTAAGGACTTTTTCAAACAACACATCAAGAAGATCCAAGCATAATAACCAGACTAAGGACTTTTTCAAACAACACATCGATAATCTATCCTTGAAGAAATGCATTAAACTTCCTTTAAGACAAATATTTTGGATTTTTTGCTAGAACATGAGATAGGGTGGAAATGGTTTGATAGGCATCAAATTTTTGCCTTTAATAAACCCCAACATATCTTGACTTTCAATCAATCCCATGATTTAGGTTTTTCAAAGGAAAAAATTAGTTTGATTGAGTGGATGGAGACAAAATTATTGACATTGAGAGTTGAAGGATACACATACTTTGGTGATGCCATTTAATTTATAAGAGGAAGAAGAAGTTTGACAGTGATAGAAGAAGAATGATAGAAGAAGAATGATAGAGATGAAACTTTTTATGTGAGATAGATGGAAAATAGTGTAAAAAAAAAAGGACTTGAAGAAGTTTAATAAAAAGGAGAAGATTTGAAGATATTTAATAGAAAGAAGATTTGAAATAAGAGTGCCAAATAACATTATAAAAGAGACTATGTAGATAGATAGGTTAGAATTTGAAATTAAAAGATGAAGAGAGAGAGCAAAATTGAAATGAGTGGAATTTATAAGATAAGAGAGAAGGGTAGTGGAAGGTGGTGGTAGAAAAAAGAAAAAAGCTTTTTCTTTAGTGAGAAAAAAAAAAGCCATCTGTGGGTGTTTACAAAGAGAAGAAAAGGAAGGTTGTGTTTGACAATTTCAAATAAAGATACAATTCCATATCAGATAAAAGGAAAAATTATGACTGTTGGAAATTAAAAATTAAGAGAAGGTTATGTTAGAAATTTAAAAAAAATAAGTCACGTCTGTTGGGAAAGACCAATAGTAGTGATTATTTGAAATAGACACAAACTTGTTTTTGTTAAGAATAGGCATCTAAACCTATAAAAAAGGAACTTCTTCTGCCAATAGAACGTACATAAAAATTAGATACATCTTTTCTTCATTTCTCAAACATTCTCTAAGGGTTTTTCTATATTATTTTTCTATAGAAAAATATTATAGAAGTTTGATAATCTTGTTATACTCCAGTAAGTACTCAATGGATTGATTTTGTCAATGCAAAATGCCATAAATCACTGGACTTCATTGTATCTTCAAGGTTTATACGTCAGTAACTCTTTTGCACATTACAAGTATGGGCGAATAAAATCTTAAAGATAGTGATAGTGATACATGCCTTGAAGCCAATTTTTACATTTTTGAGTTTGGTGTTCTAACAATCTTAAGGTTTTATTTCTATTCTAATAATGGCTACTGCAAGTGGAACACTAAGAGAATTGGCTTTTGACTTTGTGAAATTGGATCGGTTTGATGGTGGCAACTTTCTAAGATGGCAAAGAAGATGCATTTTCTATATCAACCTTGAAGGTTGCCTATGTCTTGACTACACCTAGATCAAAAGAAAGAAAATAGTCTGTTACTTTAATGAGAGAGAGACAAAAATGGGACAATGTTGATTATATGTGCAAAAGTCACATCTTGAATGGTTTGGCTAATGGCTTATTTGACACATACCAAAACGAGACAATTGCAAAATAATTATGGGACAAACTAGAAGCCAAGTACATGACAAAAGATGCAACAAGTAAGAAATTTCTTGTTAGTTGATTTAATAATTATCAAATGGTCGGTGGACATTCTATTATAGAACAACCACAAGAAATTGCAAGAATGTTTAATCAGTTTAAAAATATAAAATGAAAATGGGTGAAACTATAGTTGTATCCTTGATTATAGACAAACTTCTTCCATTATGGAAAGACTTTAAAAGAAGTTTAAAACACAGAAAGGAAGAAATAACTCTTAAGGCTTTGGTAAATCATCTTCGAATCGAAAAGAAATACAAGAAACAAGAACAAGTTGCTATTTCTAGTGAAGTTAAATTACATGTTGTGGAAGAAGGAAATACCACTGAACCTGCTAAAAAGAAGTTCAAGCAAATTGCTAATGGTCCAAATTCAAAAGACAAAACAAAAGCACATGTTTCTATTGCAACAAACTAGAACATTTCAAGAATGAATGTTGATTATTGAAGAAGAAAAATGATTTTTCAAGAAGAGCTACTCTTGAAAATTTTGTAGCCATGATTTATGAAATCAATGTGCTTCAAGAAAATGATGCCTAGTGGGTTGATTCTAGAGTTGCAAAACATGTGCAATGGTAAAAGTCTTTTCAAGAATTTCACACCAAGTGATGTACATGAAAAATTCTTCTACAACAATGATTGAAGGCAAAGGGACTGTTGAACTTGAATTCACTTTTGGATAAACTTTAATTTTGAAAGATGTATATTATGTTCTAAAAGTTAAGAAAAATTTATTGTCTGGAAGTCTATTAAAAAAGTTTGATTTCAAGCTTGTATTTGAGACAGGTAAATTCATTCTATCCAAATGGAGAATTTTTGTCGAGAAAAAGTGCATGTGTGATGGAATGTTCAAATTAAATATTGTTAATAATAATAAGAATAAAATAATTATTTTTGCTTATATGGTTGAATCTTCTTATTTATGACATTTTAGATTTGGACATTTAAATTATAGAAGACTGGATGACATGTATAAATAAACTTAATTTCAAAATTTAATCCAAATATTGATAAATGCAATACATGCATGCTAACAAAAATAACTAGAAATTTTTTTGCTAAAGTTAAAGGAAATACCAAATTACGTAAATTAATACATAGTAATGTGTGTGATATGCATAGTACATCTACATAGCTGGAAAGAAATATTTTGTCACATTCATTGATGATTTTTCTAGATATTGCTATGTATGTTGTTGCATTCTAAAGATGGAAGTATTTGATAAATTTAAGGTTTATAAATTAAAAGTTAAATTATAATGTGAATCTTTGATCAAGTGTTTATAATCGAATAGAGGTGGAGAATATTATAATCCAAGTTATTTTGCCTCCATTAAGACAATCCATCATATTTCAGCCCCTTACACACAACAACATAATAGTGTAGCAGAAAAGAAAAATAGGTTCTTGATCGAAATGGTAAATGATATGTTATCATATTCAGCTATTGGAAAAGGTTTTTAAGGAAAAGCTTTGTTAATAACTTGTCACATATTAAATAGAGTTTCTAAAATAAAAATTAAAATGACCCCATATGAGCAATCGAAGTAAAGGAAATCAAACCTTAATTATATGAAGGTTTGGGGATGTAGAGCTATAGTTAAAGTTCTATAACCCCAAAGAAAGAAATTCGGTGAAAAAGGAATAGAATATAGATTTATAGGATAAGTACAACATAATAAAACATATAGGTTCATGGTAATTGAGCCAAGTGATTGAATTCCAGTCAATACAGTTGTTGAATCAAGAGATGCAATATTTGATAAAAATATATTCAAATATGTTTCAAGAAAACAATAATCACTACAATCAATTCAATTAATTGTCATTCCATTCGAACAAAATAATGATGAATCTAGTCCAGAAATAAGAAAAAGCAAAAAGGCTAGAAAGGTAAAAGATTTTGGTCTAGACTTTTATATGTTTCTTGTAAAAGGAACATGAGAAAATATCAAAAAAAAAATTCTTTATTGTTTTAATTTGGAATCAAACCTAGTTACATATGATGAGGCAATGAAGTCTCAAGATTCTACATTTTGGAAGGAAGCAATCAATGTTGAGATGGACTCAATAATGAAAAATAATACATGAATTTTGATTAATCTACCACCAGGTTCCCAACCAATAGGTTGTAAATGGATTTTCAAAAAGAAAATGAAAATGGATGGAACCATAGACAAGTTTAAAGTAAGATTAGTATCCAAAGGTTTTATAAGGGATTGACTATTTTGATACTTATGCTCCAATAGAAAGAATTGCTACAATTATACTTTTAATCTCCCTTACATCAATTTATAAGTTGGTAGCTCAGCAAATGGATGTCAAAATAGCATTTTTAAATGGTGAATTAAAAGAAGAAGTCTACATGGAACAACCAGAAAGGTTTATTATTTTAAGAAAAGAGCATAAAGCTTGTAAACTTGTCAAATCATTGTATAGGCTTAAACAAGCACCAAAACAATAGCATAAAAAATTGGATGAAATTGTTTTAGCTAATGGCTAAAACATAAATGAGTCTAACAAGTGCATATATAGCAAATTTCAAAATGGTTAAGCTATTATAATTTGCTTATACGTGGATGATATGTTAATTTTTGGTACGAATTTGTAACAAGTCGAGGAGACAGAAGTTTTTTGTCAAATAGCTTTGTAATGAAAGATATAGGTGTAGCATGTCATTTTAGGAATTAAAATATTCCAAGATGAAAATACCATATATTTATCTCAATTGCACTACATTGAAAAAGTGCTTGAAAAGATTGATCTTAGTAATTGTATATCAACATCTACACCTATGGATCCTCAAATTAAATTAGTACCTAATGCTGGTAGGGTTGTTGATTAATTACAATATGCAATAGCAATTGGTTGTTTGACGTATGCAATGATATGTACAAGGCCAAATATAGCATTTGTTGTTGGAAAGTTAAGTAGATATACAAGAAATCCAAGTACTTTGCATTAGCAAGCCATAAATCGAGTACTAAGGTATTTAAAGAAAACAATCAACTATGAACTTTACTATAATAGATATCTATTAGTACTAGAAGGATATTCGGATGCTAGTTGGATTACAAGTTTAAAAAATTATGCTTCCACAAGCAGATAGATCTTCATGCTTGGTGGGGGTGTCGTTTCTTGGGGGTCCAAGAAACAAACGTGTATAACAGATTCTACCATGGCAATCGAATTTATTGCATTAGTTGCTGCCACCAAGGAAGCTGAATGGTTAGGAAATTTCCTAAACCAATTTGTTAGAATGACATGCCACAATTTCTATTCATTGTGATAGTGAAACAGCTTTAGTAAAAGCATGTAGCCAAGTGTATAATGAGAAGCCAGACACATTGGATTAAGACTTAGCTATGTTCGATAATTAATTTCTGATAGAGTGAGCATTATAACTTTTGTGAGGTCTAGTGAAAACTTGACAAATCTTTTAATGAAAAGTCTTGCTAGAGATCTTGTAAATAAAACCTCGAAGAGGATAAGGCTCAAGCTCATAAATTAAAAGTCACCCATGATGGAAACTCAACTCAACTCTGAATATAATGTCAAGCCTTGAGTTTAATGAGACAAAGTACATCATTTGTATGTGGCTACTAGCTCTATAATATAATATATTATATTCCATCCCAAATAAAGTGCTAGGTACTTGTAATGGTAAGGAAATGATGAGTTATATATCTTAATAAACCTATAACATAAATTTGTTAAAATGCTTTAGTTAAGGGGGCATTCATTGGATCTATCTATGTGAGTATGAAGTATGGCCGCTTCTAGGAGTTCAAGAGCTTGGCTTTAATAGCACTCATGGAAAAAGAATACAGACACATGACCATAAAAGCGTCGCTGAATACTGTGCATGTATTGGTCTTGAAATCGTTATGTGAGATGTGTTCAGTTAACCAAATGAAATAGCTAGTTCAAAACATAGTCTACTATGCAATTTTGGTTAACTTTAACACGTTTTCACTAAGTGAAGGTTCAATCGGAAGACACCTTGATTTATGCAATTGATTTCCATGATTATCGAAGATTTGGATTAATTTGAAAATGGTGGGGGATTGTTAGAGATTTTCAAATAAAAGATACGGTTCCATATTAGAATAAAAGGAAAAATTATGATTGTTGGTAATTAAAAATTAAGGGAAGGGTTATATCTATTGGAAATAATAAAAAAAAATCACATATGTTGGAAAAGACCAACAATAGTGACTATTTGAAATAGACACAAACAGTGTCTATTGGGAACAAGCATTTAAACCTTTAAAAAAAGATACTCTTTTACCAACAGAACGTACATAAAAAGTAAGAAACGTCTTTCCTTCGTTTCTCAAATATTCACTAAGTTTTCTTCCATATTATTTTCCTACAGAAAAGTATTATAGAAGTTCGATAATCTTGTTATACTCTGGTGAGTGCTCAGTGGATTGATTTCGTCAATACAAAACATTGTCAATCACAGGGCTTCATTGTATCTTAGAGGTTTATACATTGATAACTCTTTTGCATATTACAAGAGAGAGGGAATGAAACCTTAAAGACAATGGCATTGATACACGCCTTGAAGTCAATTTCTACATTTTCTAATTTGATGTTCTAACAGGTTGCTACTACAACAAAATCTAACAGAGAAAGTAGAAAATGAGGACTACCAATATGTCCTTACAGCTCTCTGATATAATGTAAAACAACTCAACGGAAAAAAAGAAGGTAAGAAGCGCAAAATGTAAGATTGGTTATTTTACTCTCGTGTTGTGATGCAGAGAAGCTCTTTGATTTTATAGAGTACATGGTTTGTTTCATAGGGGATTTTCACAAGGGTAAATGAGCTGCTGTTTGTGCAAATCTGTATAGATGATTTTGTATTGATATTTAGCATATGTGAGCCGTAGCTATGGTGCTGCTAGGCTTTACTTTATGATGATGCTCTTGTGACGAGTGATCTGCCTCAACAGGACGACGTAACTCCTTGTCAAATTCAGAAACGAAATCAAAAAATATCTCTGCCAGGCGACTAAATTTCTTTTCTCTTTGTTTCGGGGTAGGAAGAATTCGACGAGAAGCCTGCTCTTCGGAAAAGAGAGGCCATAACAAGGCCCGATTTCTGGTCATCTGCCCGTAGGGCGTAGACCCCCTGGGCTTTGAACGTCAATCATTTAATTAACAAAGAGCCACCTGCAAAATGAGTATTTGTAATCCGACAGGTTGGTAATTGTCCTTTTCCCGGAGAACGCATTCTTATCAGCAAGATGCTTATTAATTGTGATTGTATAAGAACCTCTAAAGGAGGCAAATGACATCAACTTGAAGTTTTGATTATCTAGTATGGCCTTTAAAATCTTAGGTTCTGTTCCATTTATGGCCCTCTGTTTTCCAACAATCAGACGGCGTATTCGAAAGCAAATGACCAAGGAAATAAGACATGAGTTGACTACCAAGTATATGAGTGGCATATAATGATATAATAGACCCAGAGAACAAAGCAAGTTCTGCACTATTATGTCGTTTCTGTAGAGAAGAGTGATATGGAACTATGAAGGTATTCCTCCCATCATTTCAGTTAAAGGTAACGGGCATCTATAGAGCACCTGCCACATCTTCATTTGGGTAATTTGTATAATTTAGGTAACCAATACTTCCCAGAAGGGAATGAAATAAGATACGTCACTCCCTCTCCTCGATACTCACAGGCAGGGGTTTAAATGCAGCCAAAACCACTGCAACTTTGCATACAAGAAATCCTATCATTCCAACCAAGAGTTCTTTCGGAGTCAACACAAATGGAATATCCCCCATGCTATACTTAACTGTTAATAAAGAAAGTGCCACACCCAGTGCCAGGATTGAAAGTGGACTCCTAAATCTGACCATTTGATCTCCAGGATTCTTGGAGATCAATTCTGAAGCTGGTAATCCATCTACAGACCTTTGCAATAGCAACAAATATAGAAAACCACTGATCCCACCGAGTAAGAATGCGAGAGCAGAACTTTTCCCAATTGAGAAGGATGCAAACGTTGTACCAACAAATATAAGAACAGCATCATATAGTAACAAAGAGAACTTCAAATCTGCATATTCCTTCATACTTTTCTCATTAGATATCTGGTCACTCAAGGGTAAAGTTGGTTGAGAGAAGCCCTTGCTAAACATTTTGAAGAGATTAGACCCAGATAACTCAGTAACAAGGCAAGGTCTTAGTTCCACCATGGACTCATCACCACCCTCTCCAAGCAAGATCTCATCAACTTTGAAGTCATATTTAGAACCAATAAATTCAGCATTTTCCCCATAATCTTCCCCTAAGGAAGGTTGGGATGCATTAAGGATGATCAGGCTGACACCTCCTAATCTCCACTGACCTGAGAAAGGAGAATGGAAGACAACTATTCAAATTCTCCAGTTGCACCTACTTTAAAATACAGGTCACTGAACAGCTTCTTTTCGTGAAACAAGATCCAAAATCTAACAATTCTTATTTGAGACTAACCTGATTCAAGACTGATCCAAAGAGCTTCAACCTTCCCCAAGTTCGGTCCCTCAAAGACAAATTCATCAACTGAACCTCTTTGGAAATAGAGAGTTTCAGGCTCCGTAACGTTCTCTGACTTTGCCGGATGTTCAATTAACAAATATGCAGGTATCCTCTGCAATATTGAGTCACCTCTCTCATCTATCAAACACAAGAGTATTCCAGCATTTATATTACTCAAACTTGAGCCATACATGCTACTTGTTTGCAACCTAACCTTGTAAAAAGACCGTGCTCCATTCAAGCTGGTAGATGAAAAAAAATTTTCTCCCAAGGTCTCTGTACAGACTTTAGGTTCTGCGGATGGTAAAAGATGTGAAGGTTTTGCAAAGCCCTGAAAATCTGGAGTAGATATGATTTAGCATTAAACTTCCACTACATGGGGAGTGCTCAACCAAACTCTCTAATAAACATTGTTTTAGAAATAGTCTTCATTTTGTGATATTCTAGGTGAAAATATAATTTGAAGGAGTAATAGTAATTTGAAAGGAAACCAAGCAGTTATAGTAAGGGACTACAGAAAAATAAAAATTCTCTACTAATAATCATTCAACATGTTAACCTGATTTCGCTCTTGGAGCCAATACACTTACTAGTATATATATATATAATTTTGGTCTGCAAGCAGCACAGCCTTCAGCACTATCAGATAACAGTAACAAAAACGAAAGAGATGCAGTAACCACTCATGGCTGGTGATGCTACATCTAAACATAATTATTAAAAGCTCCTAGTACAACAGAACATAAAGATTTATACAGCCTCTGAGCAAAGCAAAGCATAAAGGCAGGTTCCTGATAAGAAAAACATGCATTTGATAGAATCTATATAAACTGGCAACAAATTGCATAAAATTCACAACATCAGATGATATGATAGATTCACAATTTGCAACATGTTTATAAGATCTAGGATTTTTCAAGAAACTCCTTGCATGCTTTTAATCATGTTTTATGTCATTTCGCATCTTTTATAGTTGCCAGTACCTTCTCTAGAGATTTCCTGCTTTTCACAATGCAATTCATTCACCACGATTTTGAAACTTAGACCAATGTGTTGTTTGGCCAGGTATATGTTTTGTTACTTTGCCACAAAAATTACATTATCAGGCATGATGTATGCTAAATTTGCTCATTTCTGTGTAGGCTAGGATCTGCTCTTGAATCTTGTGAAGCCATCTCTGTCCCTATCTTAATAGAGGGACAAACTTGAAGCAACCAATAAGCACAGACTGACAAACATGTAAGATAGCTAATTTTACTGACTATTGATAATTTGACACTCTGCAAATACAGTTGCACAATGCATGTCAAGAATTCAAATGAAAATTCCCTAATTTTTTGTGCATTATTTACATAAACATATGTACAAAGACATGCGGGTTGAATTTGAAGTTTTACCATATTCCTTCATTAATTCAGGACTACTCAATCAATAGATTGCTTGAAAGTGATCATTGCCAGAGTTCAAAAGTAAGAGGTAAACCAGGAAATTCTCAAACCCCACTACGATACAGTATACATGCCATAATTAATAGCAAATTTGTCATGGAATATAGCATCATGCATAGCATTAACTAATAGTGGAATATCAAGAGTCGCCGAAAATTTTGTTCAATGGTATACGCATGTATTTTCTGCTGAAAGAGCTGGGTTCAAATCTGACTTCCTCATATATATATATATATATAACATATCAAAGCAATATCCAAACTACAAATGGAAGCCTCTGTAGCCTCAGAACTTACAACTCTAAAGGTTTATGAATTTAGCAACCAAAAAAAGCAAAAATAGCCATTTTCTGTGAACCCCAGGAACAAACGTCTAAAAAGATATGAACTTAGCATCCTTCCTAAACTTTTCTACCCTTAATCTCCTGATGAGATACCCATAAACAGAACGGGCCTTAATCTCCTGATGAGATACCCATAAACAGAACGGGAAAAAATAGCAAATAAGCAAGAAAAATAAAAGTTAAAACGAAAAGGGATGGATGTTAGATTGCAGAACAAGAGGATTCTCAAACAGGGATTTAAAAAGAAAAACTACGAACAAAGACAAGGATTTTAATTTGATTTGTCATATAGTACCTTGGAAATCAGATTTCTTGGAACAAGACATGAAACCAAAGCGACAACGAGCAGTTCGGAAGTGAAACTTTCTTCCTACATGTAGTGGTGGTGAAATTCTGAGGGGGTTCCTTTGATTCGTTGCAAAGATTGTGTGACTAACAGAAACTGACTCCATTGCCAAGGCCAACACCATTACCCGTGCCTGCAACTTTCCTCAAAACCAGAATTTTGTCTGTTGCACAACGTCGTTTACCACCTTCGCTGAATCGCTAATCACTACCCAGTATTTGGATTCTAATTCCTCAGAGATATATATATATATATATATATATATAGACACACACATATAGGCAAGTTAGAGGTGTACAATTACCTGGCCTGAACCGGACCTACCGGACAACCTTTTTCAGTAGTCAAGTCCGATTCATCTATTTATTTATTAAGTTATTATTAAAATCATATATTATTTTTTATTAAAATTTTTAAAATTTTAAATATATTTAAGAGTTAATGGAGATATATATAATTTTATGGAAGCATTTATTTTTTAATTAAGAAATTTTATATAGATTTCTTATGGTATAATATTTTCTCACATAATACTCTAAAGTTATAACTTTTTTATAATGGAAAGTGAAGAGTTTGAATTCTCTTGGAATGGTTTTATTAATAAGCATTCATATGTTTATATAGAAATTACAAGATCAATATAAAAGGAAAATAATCTGTACTATGAAGTGAATTGCTTAAATAAAGATAACGTCTTATGACTAGGCTTATGATTAAAGAAATCAAACCACTAAGTCGAACCAAATATCCTTCATTATCTTTCATTACTCCCCCTCAAGTGGGAGCATGAAGATTAGTAATGCCCAACTTGACTAGTAAATCATGGAAACAATTCCGTCTAAGAGCTTTGGTGAAAATGTCAACCAATTGGAACCGTGATGAGATTGACCGTGGAACAAGATTTTTTGACTAAATGTGTTTCTTGATAAAATGAAAATATATCTCGATGTGCTTGGTACGTTCATGAAAGATTGAATTTGCGACGATTTGAAGTGCAGCTTGATTGTGGCAAAATAATGAAGCTAGTGTTGAGTGTAAAATTGGCAAGTCAGCCAATAACCTAAGAAGCCAAACAATCTCCCTTGCTGTAGTGGCCATGGCTCTGTACTCTACTTTTATGGAGGAACAAGAAACAATTGATTGTTTCTTGGATCTCCATGAGATAGAAGACAAGTCAAGAAAGATAATGTATTCCATGGTTGACCTACATGTCATTGAACAATCTGCCCAATCTGCATCACAATAAGTTCTGAGAGGCAATTGACTATCAACAGGAAGTAACAAACCTTAGCTTAAAGACTTTTTCAGATATCAAAGAACACGCAAGGCTGCATCTAAATGAGGCTAAAGTGGACAATGCATAAACTAACTTAGTACATGAACAGAAAACTAATATTAGGTTGTGTAATGGTGAGATGTAATAATCTTCCAATTAATCTTCTATACTGCCTTAGGTCCAAACAAAGTAGTCTTATATTAAGATTGAGTTTAACTTGTTGGCCCATGGGTGACGATGCAGGGCTTGCAATTAGTAAGTCCACTATCTACCAATATATCAAGTACATATTTCCATTGACTCAAGACAATGAGGGATGGAGAATGTGCCACCTTAATGCCTAAAAAATATTTCAACTTGCCTTAATCTTTAATACAAAATTCATGATCCAAGTGAGCCTTTAGTTGAGAAATCTTGAGTACATCAGTCCCTTTACTATAATGTCATCAACATAAATTAATATTGCAACAAGTGACTCTTTAACAAAGTACGTAAATAGAGAATAATCGTCATAGGATTAGACAAATCTGATAGCTAGAAAGGAATTAGTAAACTTTTAATACCAATATCATAATGCTTGACGAAGCCCATAGAGAGCTTTCTTAGGACGACAGACATACTATTACCCTTTTTGGCAAAGCCTTAAGGTATTTTCATGCAGACTTCTTCTTTTAAATCCTCATGTAAAAGGCATTGTTGAAGTTCAATTGGTGTAACTCCCAATAACGTACGGCAACGATAACTAAAAGATAGCATACCATGACTAATTTCGCAACCAGAGCAAAGGTCTCGTGAAAATCTACCCTTTCAATTTGAGAATAGCCCTTGGTAACTAGTCGTGCTTTATAATGCTCTAGTGTTCCATTTAGGTTGTATTTGATTTTTTATACCCATTTGGAATCAATGGCTTGCTTTCTTGGAGGTAGAGATGTTAAAATCTAGGTATTATTTGCTTTAAATACAAATAACTCCTTATCTATGGCATCACGCCAATGTT
The DNA here is from genome assembly GCF_002168275.2 of Theobroma umbraticum. Taxonomy (NCBI): domain Eukaryota; kingdom Viridiplantae; phylum Streptophyta; class Magnoliopsida; order Malvales; family Malvaceae; genus Theobroma; species Theobroma umbraticum. The sequence goes on along the minus strand of NW_018397257.1, from coordinate 2,432,403 downwards.
GCATTTTGACTACTTGAAAAAATGATTTCGGCTCATCAATAAATGAGATAGCCACTAATAACATACTGTGAGCTTTAGAAAATTTGGAGTAAGAAATATTATGAGATAAAGGATATATTGTCAAGTTGGCCAAAGGAAATGAAGAGTGTGAATTGAGATCCAGTGAGGGGTGCAAGGTATAATCATATCCGGATAGTTACTTCAATACTTGTCACTATCATTTGATAAGAATAATACTATGCTATTCTACATGTGATGAAGAAATATTAATTTGCTATATTTCCATCCTTAGCTCAATTAGATGGGAAGTAGGTGAGTCAGCAATTTCGTTGATGCTGTTTTCCAAAGGTGTTGACTCTTCTTGGGGGTGCATTGGTGATGTGTCCTTATATTGGGCTACCTTGACTTCTTGGACTTGTTCTGAATGGTCGACATTCGTGAATTTTCCACTGGCTTTTGCTTATGGTACTTCTAAAACTTGAGTATCCATGTGATTCATAAAATGGATTGAAAGAAGTGGTCTATGCGTGCTGATGTGCATTCTCAGTAGTTAAATCATTAACTTTTGTATTTGTTTTGTCAAATAGGAATATTTCTTCCCAAAACTACACATCTTGAGAGACATAAATCCTTTTGCTTTCAAGATCACATATTCAATATCCTTTCTATCCTAAAAAATAGCCAACAAAGATTCTTGGTTTGAGAGGCAAACTTATCATGAGACTGGTTTTTGACATGTCTGTAACAAAGGCACTTAAAAGATCTAAGATGCTCATATAACGGAGGTCTGTCAAGCAATTTCTCATGTAGGGTTTGATTCTCTATGATTGAGAGTGGCGTACGATTGATTAGATACATTACAGTGATTGCACATTTACCTTAAAAGGTAACGGAAAGGTTGGCTTGAAATCGAAGTGCTCATGTCACCTTTAAAAGGTGACAATGCTTGTGTTCTACCACACCATTTTGTTGCGGTGTGTTTGTGCAACTAGTTTGCCTTTCTATGTCGTGCTCAAAATAGTGGTCCACTAAATCTTCATGTTCAAATTCCAAGCCGTTGTCTATTTGCGATATCTTGATCTGTGCATTGAATTGTGACTTAACCCACTAAAAAAATAAGGCAAGAGATTTTTACTTTCTAATTTATGTTTTATAAGAAAAACTCATGTTGTCCAGCTATAATCATTAACAATAGTGAAAAAATAATGTGCTCTCGAAAAGGATGTGGTGTGATAAAGACCCTAAATATCACAACGAATTAAATTGAAAGCAAGCAAACTTTTATTCTTGTGAATTAGGAAAGGCAATCTAGTTTGTTTTGCCTTACAACAAGCATTGCAAAACATATTGTCCTTTCGAGTGCAAGTTATCGATAAATTTGGAACTACTAAAAGACGATCCAAAGGAATGTGCCCTAATTGATGGTGCCATAGAACTACATTATTTTTGTCTTTAGCCAAAAGAACCTTGGTTGCCCTTATTGGCTTCAAGTAGCATAATCCATTCTGCACTTTACCCACTCCAATTGGCTTCTTCAAGAGTAAGTCATGTATCACACAAAAATCAAATCCAAATATAAGAAGATAATTCAAGTCACGAGTTATTTTGCTCTTAGATAGCAAATTAAAACAAAAATTAGGCACGCCAAGAACTTTATTCATGGTTAAATTATGCCCAAGAATCATTCAACCCAAGGCATGCACTAGCACAGTATCCTTATTCGGGATTTAGATAGGTGGAATATTAGAATTTTCAACCATGCTGAACAAACTGTCAATTTGATGAGTAATATGATTTGTTGCCCTAATGTCAATTATTCACTAGTTGTCCTTCTTACTAGACGAATCACCAAAAAAGTTTGCCTTTAAGGCCATGTTGACTATGGTCCAATATTAGAATTGGACTCATTTAACTACAGGCCTAGAAAGTCCATTAGCTACTAGTATTGGGCCTGTGTAAGCCCAGGGATGGATGAATGAGACACGTGACCTCTTTCTATTTCTCCCTCAACTGTAAATGCAAGGGTTTGCTTCCCAACCACCATCGTTGGAGTTCTTGCCCAATAGCGCGTTTTTTTGCCCTTGAGTTTCATTCTCTGTTACTAATTTGGTGGGTACCTAACAATCCTATAGCAAGAATCATGAGTATGGCCGGCTTTATCTCAATGAGTGCAGTGGTAATAAGAGCTTTTTCCTCTTTGTTGGTCTCGTTGGTTGTTGTGCCAATCATTTACCTTTTGTCCATGTCGATTATCTAGTTTCTCATCATTAAGGTAGCTCCTTCAGGCACCATGGATCACGATGCAACCATTGCCAATTGCTTTTATTCTTATGTTGCAATAGCATAAGCCCGCCCAACAGATGACAAGGGCTTCAGGCTAAGAATTTGTGAGCGCATGGTTCTATAGGTTTCGTCCAATCCCATCAGAAAGTCAAGTACCTTTTCTTCCTCGCGCATCTCTTACATTTGTCTCAAGACATCACAAGTGCACTTTTCACAAGTGCAAACCGATAAGGGTCGAAAGGTTTGTCATTCATTCTATAAAAATTTCAATTTTCTATAATAAATAGAGATTGGAACCTTCTCCTGTTGTAAGAGTATAATTGCTCACTTGAGTTCATAAACCCTAAGTGCAATGCCTTGAGTGAACCGTTCCTCTAGATCTGTCCATATTTCATTTGCATTTTTTGTATGTACTGCTTTTTCCTATAATTCCTTTTAAAAAAGCATTAGTTAGCCAAGATAATACTATTGCATTACACTATACCCAATTTTGAAATTCTAGGAAATTAATTTTCGATTTTGGAATATATCTATCCACAAACCTTACTTTGTTCTTGGATTGGAGAGCATTCAGGAAATTATGCCTCGAAGTGAAGTAGTTATCATTAGTTTCGCTTAGCAGATGTGTAACAAATATTAGGTTAGGACGATTTGAAAGATGTAGGTAATAGAATGATTTGGTATCAACCAAGGTGTTGTTTGATGTATTTGCACCTATGGTGGATACCAAATTCTTGTTACCCTTAATTGCTCCTTCCCTACTCTTATTTGTCATTAGAGAATTTTAACTTGGAATGGTTTGAATACTCTCTTGGAATGGTTTTATTGATAAGCTTTCATATGTTTATATACAAGTTACAGCATCAATATAAAAGGACAAACAATTTGTACAATGAAGTGTATTGCCTAAATAAGATAATGTCCTATAATTAGGCCTACAATTAAGGAAATCAAATCATTGAGTTAAACCAAATATCCTTCATTATTCTTCATTAGAGAGGAAACAAGGGAGAGAGGAGAAAAAGGATTTCCATTACTCTTCACAATTCAATGAGGGCAGAGGGGAAGGGAAAGGGAAGTTTTCTGGTTGCTGCAGATGATTGTTTTTATTGTAGTTCTAAGATTTTTTTTTTGGAAAAGTAAACTATATATTGTCTTTGCAATTAACAGTTACCTTACCATCAGCCTTCTTAAACAAATAGACAATTCTTTATGCATCATGTAAGACTCATAGTATGCACATGCACATTTTATTTAGTAGAATACATAATCTTTTTTCTCACCCAATTTTTCATTTAAATATTTAGTCCTTGTCTTATGGATCATTACAAATGACCAGACATGAGATGAAAAGTAACCTTTCATACTCGTTTCGATCTCACTTTAGCTTTATACACCATTGAAACTGTTAAAATTGAACAACTGACAACTATTTTGGAATTTGAGTAAAAATTGAAATGGAAATGTTTTTGTTTCCCTTAAATTTATGTAGTTTGTTTTTGCTTATTAGAATTTCTTAGTTGCACAATGTGGGGCATATTAAAATAAACTCTTTGCTATGAATATAAACTTTCATATTAGTGTCGAAAAACAACATAATCTTTCATAATGGAGCATATATAATGGATAAAATAAAGAAAAGAAAATTGTCTTCTAGGTATTTGTAATGGAGACATAATGCTATAGGCAATTTTCATATTTGAAGTTTCAAAAGATAAAAGTAATATATGATTTTATTGGTACATGGTAGTGTTATGAGAAGTGAGATATGGCTTTTGGTGAAAAGAATTTTCAAAAAATCAATTTTGAAATTATTAATCATTTGGAGTCCGAGTAACATTTTGGTCAGTTTCACATTCATTTCCATTGAATTATTAAATTTATTTTTTTTAAGATTTGTAAATTAGAGCACTTATTGAACCCATCATAGAGCATGTAGGTAGAAAATGTATAATTTATTCTTTTTCCTCGTGCTCATGAAAGCTAGGGGTCAAAACATATGATATTAATAGTTCCAAAGAACGAACTTTGAACTCTTTATCATTAATATCATTGGTTACTCTTCATTTGTAGGTATTCAACCTTAGGTGAATAATTGTAAAGCAATAAGTATAAAAATTAATTTGGATAAAATACATTGACACCTTTGATTTCTGCTTATAATTACATGTGAATTTATTAATTTTTAAAATGGACAGTATATCCTAAATGTATAAACAACGTTAATGCCTAAACATGAAATATCTAAAATACCTTTATTCTTTTTTCACTCTTTTCCTTTCTTACAGATTAGTCTGAAACACGATCTTAACTAGTCAGCCACCTCTCAACCATATTTGATTGTGGAATGTCAGATTCGACTAGATCTCTCTAGGGCACACTAGATCGATGCTCCCTTGGAGAGCACTTGGCTCCCCTAGCTTAGGGAGCACCAAATCAATTCCCTAGGGGTGTACTAGATCGATGTTCCTTTGGGGAGTGCTAATCTGCATTGATTGTTGGGTGGTCCACCAGCGAATGGTAAATTGGAGAGATTTTTTTGATAAGAGAGAAAAAAATTTAAAAATAAAAAATTATATATTATATAGTGGTAATTTTTAAAATTAATGAAAGGTAAAATTGTCTTAAAAATATTACCATGTTATCAAATTAATGGAAAGATTGATGGTTGACTAATGACAGGATTTATGTATCCAACGAAAGAGATATTTTAAAGTAAACTGTCTATTTTGAAAACTAATAAACCTGCGTATAATTATAACTAAAAGTTCAAGGAGTTAGTGTATTTTACCTAATTAGTTAAGTTTCCATGTAAATTAAACAAACTATATTTTCTTTGTATATAAAATACTGAATTGATTTTTATGGATAAGAGTGAGAAGTGAGGAGAGAAACAGAGATAAAATTTATAGAATAAATGCAAAATATGCTCAAATCTTGTTTTGCTTTGATTAACAAAAAAAAAAGATTATAAAAGAAAGGTTGTTATTGTTTTTGTACAAAAAAAATTAATTAACAATTTAACACCGTTACCCCTTAGGCAACAAAAATAAAAGACAAGATTTTATGTGGAAAAAAAAAATAAAGTTAGGATTCTATGTGAGAAAATGTTATATTACAAGGAGCTTATGTGAAGTTATTCTAAATAAAAATATACGAATCTATCACTTATAAGTGTAGACTCATATAATATTTTAGTGTGGTCTATACAATTCATGATTATAATTTGTTAATTGTAAGATATATGCTCACACATACATATATAAAAGTGTGGAGTTATAATTTGTTAATTAACCCTATTAAAATTGAATAAAAAACTTAAATAAAGAGAATAAGTAAATTTTCATCTATTTTTAAAATAACAATAAAAGAATATATAGATTTAGGGAAAAAATCTTATAAAATCTTTATATTTTTATTGTGAATATAATTATATATTTTCTCGTCAGTACAATAAGTTCATACACTAATAAGTAGGTTTGATTGATATCTGAAATACGACATACATTTGAAATATAATTATTCTACATTAAAATCTAAATCATACGTTTTATATGGTATCGCAAAGATTTATATTTGATCTTTTTGCATTTAAAATTAATACTTGATTTTAACCTTTTATAGTCAAACTTTGTAAACTTTAATCTTTAAAATTTTAAGTAGTTTAAATTTTATAAAGATATACTTTAAAAACTTCTTCATTCAAGATATTAGAAAGTATTTTTCATATTTTAAACAATAATATAATAATTAAAATAAAATTGAAGTCAACGTTGAAAAAAGTTTGACTAATAAAAATTAAATTAGGTAAGTATTTCTAAATGGAAAGAGTATAATTTCCTTTTGCATCTAAATACATTTTTTGCTTTTTACTTTTGGCAATCAAAAGTTAAATAAAAAATAGTAAACTTCACATATACTCCTTGTGATATAATATTTTTTCATATAATACTTTAAAGGTTTTTTTTTCCATATAAAACCTTGTGTTTTTATTGTTGTTCCTCAAGGAGTAATAGTGCTAAATTTTTAGATAAATATTCATTAAAAAAACCAATAAAACCCTTATGTTTGAAAGTATACACCTTTTTATGAAATAGATTAGCATTTATTTCTTAAAAAGTAGGTTTTCATTTCTAAAAAATCTACATTCCTGCATCTATCAAAAGAAACAATTGCTGCTCTTCAAAATTTCTAAAAAACAAAAAAAAAAGAAATGTTTTTGATAATCACCGTTGAATGGACACTGTCTTTGACATTGAAAATCTTAGCAACAAATTTACATTTTCTCTACAACTTTTGTTGGCCACACATTTTTATTTTTTTTGGAAAATAGTGATTACTACATAATTAAAACTTGTACAAAATCAATGGTTCGGATTCCGTTGTTGGTTGGATTACAAGTTTACAACCTCTTCTTCAACTACTTATGTACAAAAAACCATTAATTTAAGAAGCTGTAGAAAACACATAAACAATCAAAATCCTTCCTTTAAAAACCTTAAAGACAAAACGAGCGAAAGACAACAAGTAAAACACTTGAAATTAAAAAGACAAACATAAATTGCTTAGCATAAATATCTAGAACTATGAAAGCAAATATACAACAGGGCAAGCCTAGTAATCAAGTTTTTTTATATATGTCAAATTCTCGATTTACATAATACATGTACTACCTTTTTATCAAATTGTATCCCTCAATCATCCACAATTTATTGACAAAAACACAAATGAGGGGATGGAGGCTCAAAAGAATTAAGAAATGAGCAATAGCTCTCTAAGAAGTTACATGAAAGTGGAAATAATTATCGTCATAGAAGACCACCTTTTTCTTTTTGCTCAGCTACCTCGATGTATTGCTCAATGAGTTTCTTTACCTTATCACCTTCATTGGTTAAGAAATTAGCATTCTTGAAATTTAAGTGGTATGTCATAACCTTATCAATGGATTTTGCCACATACTACCTATATTGTTTAGTTGTTATCACATCACTCCTATAAAGTTGCTTGATATGCTTTTAGTTTGATGTAAGCCTTTTATCTCTCTCTTTTCCTCTCTCTTTGAAGAAAAATTTGGGAATTTAGATTCATATGTAAAAAATAAGATTTTCGATATTATCGTTTTTTAGTAAAAATTTAACTAAAAATTTAGCATTGTTAACCTTTTTAAAACAAAAGGTTTTATTTGAGAAAAAAAAAACCTTAGTGTCTTATGTGAGAAACATAATACCACAAAGAGTCCATGTGGAGTTTACCCATAAAAAAGATAAGAACAAAATCATCGCTAACTTAACTTGTAAAATTCATTAAGTTAACATTATAGAGATAAGATAATATCTCATGTAATAACTTTTTCTTGAAATAATAAGATAATATATTTTTTTGGTAAAGTTTAAACTTTTAATCTAACATAAATGTTTTTTAATAATATAATGTCAAAAAGTTTAGTGCTTTCAATGATGTGACCTAGTAATGGCGTGACTTCATATATGTTGCACACATAAGTAAAGATTGATATCCAACAATATATCATAACTACCCAAGTATTAATAAGAATTAAAGTAGTTTAACTTAACCCTTTAATGCTTAATCTTCTTGTGTAATTCAATCATTCATCAACCAATATCTCCATAAGATATAAAGTATTATTCACTGCCTACTTTATATCTATCTTTATCATTTTAGTTCTTAAAGCTTACTTTAAGAACCCTAATGAAATTTGAAAAACTCATTTTTTGAATCTTCATTCTACCTTGGCTAAAGATTTCCTCGAGTTAAACATGCCAATAAATAAAGGGATGTCTCCCTTAAGATAAATTACGATGATGTATCCTTTATTGATCATTCATTTTATCTTCATATGCTTAAAGTTATACCCCATATTCACCTCATTGCATATCCTTGACTAAGACTACCATGATGGTATTTGTCATGACATGTGAGTTTGAAAACTCAACTGTTCGACATAAAAGAGGAGTTGGCATCAATCTTTTTTGTTTAGGTGTGATTGATCACTTAGATGAATCTATTTTTTCGTAACGAGGTTCTAAACTCAACTTAGGTTCATTAAAAAGAATAGGTTTATGTTTACAAAACATACTAAGTTAGGGAGTATAATTCATTAAAAAGAATATGTTCTACTCTACAAAACAAACTAGGTTCAACAGTACCATTATGTGTGAGGAATGTATTAACACCATCACCATGCCCATTAATATTAATACCTCAATTAATCATGTGTTCTCGTTTAACCTTATAAAATAGATTTTAAATCTATATTCAAACAAAATTGTATCCCCCTTCATTCTTAATGAAATTACAACGTTTACAAGCAATATGAAAAGGTAAGATCTCTCTTTTTTCTTTTATTTTTCTTTTTCTCTTCTCTTTCTATAATGAGAGCTTATTTTTTGAACTCTCCTCTTTCTCTTTCCATTTAAAACTCTAGCATCAGATTACAGTTCTCTTCCGTCACCTTCATCATCGACCACCACTCACCGGTGTTGAAATCTTTTCAAATTTCACCCACAGTACCTCCTTAAGTCGCTCTTCCTTTGAATCAAAAGCGTTTCATCAAAAACGGCTTTAATTTTCTTAGATCTAAATTCAAAATCCCAAAACCCAAAAATCTATAAAATTTCTTTTCTCTCCTTACTGATCATTTTTTTTATTTTCTTACTCATTCTTGTGTGTAATGTTAAATGTGTGGATAGGTTTCTTTATACCATTGTAATTAATTTTGTTTTAAATTCTCTTTCTTAAATCCTAGTTTAATTTCACTTTTTTCTTAGAGTTAAATTTCAATCGGGGATTAGAAATGATTTACATTGATCTTTATCACTATTTTTCCATTCATGATTTTTGTTCATCTTTTGTTTATTTATTTTTTTGTTTTTTCTTTTTTTTTCATATTTTATATTTTTTAATTCTCTAGTAGACACACCGGACAAATTAAATAGGGTGTCTACAATATTGAATTATAACAATCCCCATATGAGATAACCTAATTATCTCAAGTCTAATTATCATTTATACAACAGACATATGGGAATATTTTCATAGACACTTAAGTGAACTACTAAATGGAACTACCATGGTCAGCTATGTCTAATGAACTCGTTTTTTTAACAAACATCCATATGTTAATTTCAAGTATATATCTCCATACTTCAATGTATGAAACTAATTGCTTACTTTTGAAGTAAGAAACATAAAATGTGTTAATATCTTGGATTTTATCAACATCTTGTCTTGATAAACCATTGAGTAGAAAGCATGAGGAATAATGCTTTGGTGTAAAGATTTCATAATGATCACACTACCTAAGTAGTCATTGTACTATAGTGTTTTCTTCAATTTAGTCTAACTACCCAAAAACTAGTTCTATCCTTCCTCCTAACTTCACCCAAATTGACCGTTAGTAGTACTGATATTGCATTGATGTGTCAGATGATGTTGACATGACATTGACGAGTTAGATGGTACTAGTGTCTTTTCTTACTTTTTCTCTTTTTTGTCCAAAACCATGTTGTTTTGGTAAGACTATTTAAATCACTTTTTTTTTTTCATTTTTTGCTTCTCTCATTCTCTCACTTGCTTTCTTCTCTCTCTCTTTCTCTACCTTGCCCTTATTTCCCCAAGATCGCCCCAAACTCAAATTTTTGAATTGGAAAGACTTGATGAAAAATGTCATTCCTTTACTTTGATGGAAAATCTATTTCATTACTTCGTGTGCATCATGATTCATGGAAATTCCAATGGAACGATGTCATTTCCTTACATGGATTTTTAAACATGAATTCTTGTCTTTTGGAAGGTTATTTACACTTGATTTATGTCACAAGTTCATGGACTTTGAATAAGAGGTGTTTATTGCATGAAAGAGCACCAAAAATTTAAAATTTTAAAGGTCCATGAGCATTTTAGACTAAGGGGATCAACTCTTCCCTTAAAAGGGTCAATCCTTGCAAGGTAGATTTTCAAAATGGTGCATTTTTGAAGATTTTTCACTGGTATTTGTTTAACACCTTGAATGGACTTTCTAATTGATTTAAGAAGCATCCAACGACTTCTAAATGTCATTCAAATATATTGTTTCACATGTCTTATGCCCATAATGGATTTCTTCAAATCTTTTTGGAGGTATGCTTGTTTAAGACTGTCTCACATACAAGTGTTTCACTATTTTAAATGAATAAAAACTAAAAGGGGGGTTTTCCTTTCATTAAGACTTGTTTACATGGCACGTCTACATGTCAAAGTTACATGTTCATATGTTTAAATTGCATATTCATGAGTCGAGTTTGTGTAATTTGAATGTAAATGATTTTACAATAAAAACTCGTGCATTTAACTTGTCTCCCCTCCCCATATTCACTCTTTGAGCTTTTATACTCTCCCTTTCAAATTCATGTTGTGTTTCATATCTATAAAATGGTAGGCATACTAGGGTATAGCCAAGAGTTTGGCATGTGATGTCAACAATTGTAATATGATTTATATTTCATATGTATTGAGCACACACGACATGTACTGTAATGTCAATGATGGATGTGTTTAATTACTGATGAAACATTATGAAAATGTACATGTATAATGTGGTTTACATGTGTGTGTATTTATATATATAGGTGATCCATATATGCATATTGAATTGGTTTATCATAGCAAATGATATATATATATATATATATATAATTTGTGTACATCTATCTATTAAGAAGGCTTGCTTAGGTCTAGTGGACTTTATTTATTAAGTCCTTACATCGATCATGGTTTGGGTTTAGGTCAAGATAAGAAATAAGAGTTCCAAATGCAGCCAAAGAATATGGGTATTCAAAAATAAGAACTACAGTAATCTGCAACATCATATTGCCATTAATAATCGTGTAATTTTAGGCTACTATTATTTTGTATGTTAGGGTATAGACAAAATTGGTAATATTTATGAGATGGATGTAAAGTATGTGCTCTAAGGGATAATTTTCTTTTTTAGACCTAGAAAAATGGGGATGGACTTTGAAAAAACTATCTCGATTAAAGGAAAGAGGGTAAAAATAAAGAGTTTTATGGTGTTTTTTTTTTTAATTTTCTACTATTGAAAACTAGCAACCTTTGATCAGCAGTAGTGGCAACCATCAGTCGGAGGCTAGAATCTGGGTTTGGGGGCAATTCTGGGGAGGGAAAAGGATGAGAGAAGGTTCACCCCGTCCCTTTTGGTAATTCGGATTCTATTTGAGTTTCAATGAAATTCCTTTTCTATAAGAAAATAAAGTACTAAAATTTTTATCCCCGATTTATTAACGACGTCAATAAATTTATCACTTGGGTTTTTGATAGAATCTTTGTATACTTGCTTTCAATTACAAATTGATTTGAGAAAATCTTAACTAAAAGTTAACTACTTTAAGCTTTAATTAAATAATCTTAATCCAAGATTTCCAATAAAGTTAATTATCAAGTTCCTCTTTTCCCAAAGCCAAACTCGAGCTCATCCCCACCCAAATTGAGCTTTGGTGTAGGTAGCTCCCGTTGGACACCTCTAACCTTAATTATAAGTCTTTTCCTTTTTTTTTTTTTTGTTTTTTTTTATCATGTCAAATAGCGCATTGCTAATGAAGTTAAAGTGCTAAACCACTAGCCTAGGACTTTAACATGCTCAAATATTAAATGTAAAGTATAACATTTTGATTATGACAATATAAGATTCTATTTAATTGAGCAAATTTGCTAAAAAATTCTATTAAACTCTATTGAGTTTTGGTCACGTGAATTACAAAATTGAATCTACTTGATCGATGTGATAAAAAAGAAAATCATTTTTTCTTTCTTTCTTTCTTTCTTTTATCGCTTCAATTTTGTCTCATGTTATGTCTCAAGTGTTGAACGTTTAAATACTTTTCCTCCCCTATCTATATCTACGCCAACCTTTAGGTAACAATCTCCCCACCCATCCCTACGTGTCTCTCTTTTTGACACTGGCGTTGAACTTCTCGACTTCACAATAAAAGCAAAACAAGGAAAATAGCTTCCACTAATGTATTTCGAGTGGACCCAAATCTATGTAGGGATGGTTCATGGGCAATGCTGACTACATATGTCACAAAGACAGAAGGGTTGTATGGTCCTCGACACTGCCCTCTGAATGAAAAATAAGACAGAAACTTCACATGACATCAATTGCGGCACATGGATATTTGACTCACCCACCAATCCAGACCTCCGACTCTTTCTTTTTGCAATAGAAAAAGTACAATTATATATGATTAGTCGTCGTTTGGCCCCCGAGTAAATATCCTATTTCAAATTTAACATTTGTTATACGTTTTATTTTTCTAATTTAATTTAAAAATAATTCTAGTTCGTCGGGGTCAGTGGTTCCATCCTTTATGCATCCATCGTTTGTCCTTTTGCTTCTTTTCCAAGCAATGGGTCCCTTGATTTTTATGATAGCATCGCATAAAAGTTGTAACCAACGAAGCAAGGTAAATAAAATAAGAAAAGGGGAGTATTTACCAAAATAAGTTAATGAAATAAAAGGAAACTTTTGAGTGATGGGAATTTGAATGAACCTAACCAGCTGCCAGCCTGCCACTCACATCACAGGAGCTTAAGGAAGATCCAAGATCATAAAATTACTGTCTACTATAAAATTTATAATTTATAATAATCCATATCTTTAGATAAATACCTAAAACTTTTTTTAAAGGAGAAGTATATCTTATCCATTATTTTGTAAATTGTCATTTTATATTGATTTTCTTAATTATAATTATTACTAGATAATAGAATTTATATTATAGGTGATTATATAAAATTATTTTCACAAAGGAAGAATACTTGTAATATTGATAAATAATAATTTTAAAATAATAAAAAAATAATTTACAAATTAAATTAATGAGCAAGTACTTTTGAATCACATAAACAAATTTATATTATTATTATTGTTCAAATCAGTTATTCATGATTGTAATTTACGCCGTATTTTAAAAAAGGCATTGCTATTTAATGCATTATCGTCAGTTGTAGCTAAAGATATTGGCCGGTGCTTGACTTTAAGTGGAAATAGCGTCTATTGCTATTTCCCGTGTTAAATGAGGATTGTATTCGCAAATCTCCCCTTTAAAATAAAGGTGGAAAGCGTAGTGGTTGGAGACAATTTGAGTCATGGAAGAATCTCTCTTCTTAGTCACAATCTGATCTTTTCCTCCCGTAACGGAAGCCCATGAATCCTGAATATCTGGTTGTCCAAAGCTGCACGAAGCAATATCAACGAGCTGATATCTTCCGGTAAGTTGTTTTCCTGCTTTCTCTTATCCGCACCCACTTGTTTGAGCTTGCTCAACGTCCTTAAATTTCCCCTTTTTATCTCTCAAACTCTCGTCAATTCCGAAACCAGCCGTGATGCAAGTTGAAATCCAGCCATCGAACCCCGGAGCAGGCTTGGAACAACATGAAAACCTTTCCAAGACGCCAAACCACTCATCTCAACAACTCCCCATCAGTACCAACCCCAAAACACCAAAAAAGCTGACTCTTATCCCTCTTATCTTCCTCATCTATTTTGAAGTTGCGGGCGGCCCCTTTGGTGAAGAGCCCGCAGTCCAGGCTGCTGGCCCTCTCTTGGCCCTTCTGGGGTTCCTCGTGTTCCCTTTCATCTGGAGTGTCCCCGAAGCTATGATCACTGCAGAGCTTTCTACCGCCTTCCCTGGTAATGGAGGCTTTGTTATTTGGGCCGATCGTGCTTTTGGTCCATTCTTTGGCTCCCTGATGGGATCTTGGAAATTCTTTAGTGGCGTCATTAACATCGCGTCTTTTCCAGTTCTGTGCGTAGACTATCTAAAGAAGATTATACATCCTTTGGAATCAGGCTGGCCTCGGCAAATTGCTATTTTGACTTCAACTTTGGTATTATCTTTTGTAAACTATACGGGGTTAACCATTGTTGGTTGGGCTGCTGTTTTGCTAGGTATCGTTTCGCTTTCGCCTTTTATTTTAATGTCTCTTATAGCAATCCCCAAGATCCAACCCCATAGATGGCTCAGTTTAGGTCAGAAAGGTGTGAAAAGAGATTGGAATCTGTTTTTTAATACCCTTTTTTGGAATTTGAACTTTTGGGACAATGCTAGTACTCTTGCCGGTGAAGTAGATAAACCCCAGAAAACGTATCCTCGTGCTCTTCTTGTGGCAGTGATTTTCACTTGTTTAGCCTACCTGGTTCCACTCTTTGCGGTCACTGGGGCTGTTTCTGTTGATCAAAGTGCTTGGGAGTCCGGATTTCATGCTGAAGCTGCAGGCATGATTGCAGGCAAGTGGCTGAAATACTGGATTGAAGTGGGTGCTGTGTTATCAGCAATTGGTTTATTTGAAGCTCAATTAAGCAGCTGTGCTTATCAGCTTGTGGGAATGGCAGATTTAGCCATTTTGCCTAAGTTTTTCAGTAGCAGATCCAAATGGTTCAACACTCCTTGGCTGGGGATACTGCTTGCATCTTTGATCGCAATTGGTATGTCATATATGAATTTCACAGATATCATATCATCGGCAAATTTCTTGTACAGTTTGGGAATGCTCCTGGAATTTGCATCTTTCATTTGGCTGAGGAGAAAGTTGCCAGAAATGAAAAGACCTTACAGGGTTCCTCTGAGGATTCCAGGACTGGTTATCATGTGTTTGATCCCATCAGCATTCCTCATAGTTATTATGGTTATTGCCACTAAAATTGTATTTTTGGTTAGTGGCCTCATGACTGTGGCAGCCATTGGATGGTACTTTCTGATGAAATTTTGCAGGAAAAAGAAGATATTTAGGTACAGCAATGTCGAAGATGACGAGAGATGACAAGCCAGGACACATCAAGATTCTTATCAGCAAACGGTTACTTAGGGTGGGACATTTGGCTTTGAGCTTGTGTAGGTGTTGAACTTTGAGTTTGTATGGTGTTGGGTCCTGTCTGCGGCCAATGAACTTGTTAATTGCGTACATATAGAATCCTGCTTGTTTGCCCATCTTGTTCTTTTGCTCTGTTTTAGTCCACCCTTTCTGAAGATTTTCTTCGATTGAGGGAAGGGTGAAAAAACCCAGAGAGGAAAAGGTCGAATAATAAAGCTTGTTCTCTTCTCACTTTTGAGTATCTATGACTTTGATTTCTTCAGCAATCCACAGCATTCACACGGGAAGGCGGAAGCTCTCCACGTCTCAAGTATTTGAGGGTCAGATTTAGGCGGTGTTTCTTAAACAGCGAAAAAATTAACTTAGTAGATTAAAGACATGAAAACAATTAACTAAAAATAATATCTAGTTATAAAATTAATACTCGATAATTAGTAATCTCGATTAAATAACCGATCTTGATTTGGGATCAAGATAGTTGTTAAATTTATAAGATAATATATTTTAAGAAAAAGGTATAACGTTTATCTAAGACTCTAAATTATTTTAAAAAATTCAAATAAGTTTTTATTCTTTTATTACATTCTATCAAACTTTTATATTTTTATTTTACATCAAATAAGCTTTTGTAACTAGTTAAAATATTACTTGTCATTTTATATCTACACAGTATTGACATAATGTTAATGTGAAGGGTAAAAAATACAAAAGATTTGATAACTTTATTATATAGAGTTATTTTGACACATTTTGGAGGTTTAAGTAGTTAGATCTTTAAGATTTTAAATTTGAATCGTAGCATTTTGAGTATTTTTTTAGTTTAAGTTTGGTTACATATTGAGTAGTTAATTTAAGTTATTTTAGTTAAATTTTATCCTATTTTGTTTTAAATTATTTTAAGAGTAGTATTAGTGATTTCTCTTATTGCTTTTGTAGGAAATTTGATGAAAAAGGTTCATTTGATGAAAATTCGTATAAGTATGGTGGTAACTTTATTCATATATGTTATGGTATTTTGACCATATCTCTATCTACAGAATTCCAAATGAAGTGATTCTTAGACCGCTAGACTTCGAAGAGGAAGAATTACAATGTTTATGTTTACCACTTCACCCAGTTGAATTAGATCATGGTCAAAATATTTGTCTAATTTGAAGCATTACAGTAGTACACATTACTTGAACATGATACAATATTTGGAGCATATCTTTTAATCCAGAAGTCCAATTAAAATGATTCTTAAGCCATTGGAAAGTTAAAAGACAGAAATACAATTTTATGTTCGCTACTTTTCCCAATTAAGAGCAAATTAGGATGAAAATCATGTTCGAATTTGATAGGCTGCCGCAACACTAAGAGAACAAGGCTGCAGCATTGGTGAAAGAAAGCTCGCCATACAATTTTCCCAAAAGCTTAGGGCCGTAGTGCTGGACAAGTAACACGATAGTGGTACTATAGCAAAAAAAAACCAGTGTTACAGCCTCAAGAAATCAAGGCTGTGGTGCTGGGTGATTTTCTAAAATTAAAAATTTGATGGATTTTAAAAATTAGGTTACTTAGAGTCTATTTAAGAGATCTTTTTCAAAGATTTTAAAAAGGAGGTAGAACCAACTATTTTGGAGATTTTGAGTCAAGATCAAAGTAATAAAACAAGAGAATTTGAGAGAGAATTGAGATTGCAAAGCTTCAACACTTAGTTTCTTTCTTTATTTTTGTATTTTTTTTTTATTTTCTTTGACTTGGATTCATGGTTAAATTTCTTTGGATATTATTTTTATTAGGTTTTATGAGCTAAATTATCATTCTAGGATTGTGGTGGATTTCATAGTTTGAATATTAGTTTTTCTTTTATTTATCATGAATGGATGTACCCATACTTTTAGGTCTTTAATATACTATTTTTTTCAACTTATTTAGTTTGTTAGATTATTTAGTGTTAATTTTTAATTATTTTTAATTAGTTTTTCTTCAATTTTTGGATTACTTAAATAAGATTAATTTGTTTTATAATTTTAGTACTTAGTGAAAATTTAGAAATAAATCTCCGTGGGAGCGATACTCTACTTCATCATTATATTACTTGTTCGATACGTATATTTGCTTGTGTAAAATTGATAACAAGTCATGTTATAATATCAAATTAACATATCACAAATAATTAATTATGATATGTTAGAATGCCACATTATTATCAATTATGTTATGTTAGTATGCCACTTTAGCTCATGCGGTATAGAATGATAAATGACATTTTAACTAAGTCAATTATTAGTCATAAGAGTTTATTTGACTCACAATAAGAGTATTAGGGCTTATTTGAATTTTTTTGAATATTTTAGAGGCTTTTTTGGATATTATGCTTTAAAAAAGTACATAGATCTCACTTAATTTATATAAATTAATAATCTTCTTATACATCAAAATTAAATATATACATGACTTAGTTAGGAGGCTGTTAGTGTCAAGTCTTAAAGGAATGTATCAAGAAGGGGTGAATTGGTATATTAAAAATTTCTTTGAAAAACTAAGTATAAAAATCAAAACTTTTTCGCCCAAAAATATTTTCTAGTATCAAAATCAAGCTTCCAACAATAAATCATTAAGCATAAAAATAATATAAAAAAGTACAATATTTTCCCAAAATTTACAATGCTAGCTATGAAAAATGAAAGGAAAAATGTTATCTTAAGTTTGAAGCAATAAATCAATATAAAACTATTTTTCTAAGGAAAATATGGAGAATGAATAATAGTGCAAAAAATTAAAAGAGACACAAAGAATTTATAATGGTTTGGGTTTTTTGATGCCTATATCCACTCCCTTGGTAACCAAGGAATTTCAATCTACTATAAAGGATTCTTATTTTTTAACGGGACAAAGCGATAACCCTCACACAATCCATAAAAGGGTTCTTGTTTTTTAATGGGATCAAGCGATAATCCTTACAACGACTTTTTTACAAGTTCAAGTGATAACTCTTACACAATCCACAAAGAGATTCTTGCTTTTTCACGAGATTAAACGATAATCCACTAGGAATGGTTTTTAAAGGCTTAGCCACAAACGCTCACAAAATAACTTTTCAAGATTAAGCTAGAACCTTCAAAAGATATGTGTACAAAGGAGTAATAGTAAAGATGTGCCTCACAAAGACTAAATGCTAGAGATTTTAGCTTGGGTTGGTGAAGAGAAGATATATTAGCTTGACTGAACCAAGTATCCAACTTTGTATGCTTAACGGAAGACTAAAAAGATGCTAGAGACTAAATATGAGCTTTTGGAGGTCTCTCTAAGGTTTGAAGCTTTATTTCAGGTCTTCTCTTGTTTCTAAATAGCTCAAATGCGGCTATTTATAGTTAGGTTGAAGTTTAGAATTGTTAGACATAAGTTTGAATTAAATTTGACTGTTGTTGAAACTTGAAGGTCGACTACAACACTTCTAGGGTCAACTATGTTCTTCAAATTTATCAAATTAGGGCTTTCATAGTCGAATATAACTTTTCTCTAGTAGATCTAACTATCAAAAGTGTGTTTTTTTATGAGTCTGAGTTGCTATAGTCAACTATGCTTCTTGTATAGTCAATTATGTTTGTGTAAAGTCAACATTTTTGTGCTTTTGATTGGTTAGGGTCAATTATGCTTGAGCCAAGGTGGACTATGTTAGTTCAAAACTAGATTTTTTTGAACTTTTTAGAATAGTGTTGACTATAACCATTCTAGGGTCGACTATGGTTTTATATTTTTCAAGTTTTGCACTCTTTTAGCCTTTAAATCAGCTTGAGCTTCTCTAGGATCGACTCTTGACTTGTGTCTTGAGGTTTTCGTAGCTTTTTAAAGCCTCTCTTCAACTACTTCTTCCTTACCTTGTCTGTACAATCAAATAACAATTCAAGGCATGTTTGCTTGTTGTTTTCTTAGTTGAATATGTATTGTTTGAAAGCTTTTAAGATGTTTTCTAATGATGCATGGCTTTTCAAACAATTAAATAACCTTAGGGGATTAAAAATGTATTTGACACAATTTCAAATGTTTGACATTAAGTTCAAGATAACATGTGATTTTTATCAAATCAAAACATGATATAACTTAAGGCTAACGATCTCCCCTTTTTTGATATAACAAAAATATAAGTATATTGCATTTCAAATTTCTTGAAACCTCCCCCTAACTTAATTAGTCTCTATGCCCTTGTTGAAAACATTTACGTACGAATGAGAAGGGTATAGGAAATGGACATGAATTTTGAAAGTTTTACTCCTCAATTTATGCATGAAGCTAAAAAATGTTTTCAAGACAAATTCAGCTAACATAAAAGCATTTCAATGTGCTCATAAACCTTCTCCCCTTTTTTGTTATATCAAAAAGGTTAAGAAGCATGAGCTTTAAACACTTAAACTCAAGAAATAATAGTTAGTGATAATTATCAAATATAAATGAGCATTAAGTCCAATAATAATCATTAATCATCAAATGAAAACATTGAGATATATGTCCATGCAAAGAGATTCAATTACAACATGAAGAAATATATTCAACCAATGCAATCAAAACACAATATAAGTCATCATCAAGAGTGCCACATATAGTGATGTGTATATATATATATATGTATATATGAAAATAAGAGTGTTATAAGTAAGAGAAATAAATATTATTAGTCTTTATTGAGTTCACACACTTACAATATACTAATCAATGAGAATGATATGCATGAGTGAAGGTGTACAAGTCATCTTAACTAGTGTCTTCCTATGAAAGAGAGTTATGTAAGATGAGTCTTTATGTTCTCTTGATGTGGAGCATTCGTTGTATTTGCTAGTCAAAGTTGTCAAAACATGCAGCCATGACCTCAAGTTGCTTCAAATTTTCATGCAATGTAGTCATAATAGCCTCAAGTCTTGTATTAATGTCTAAAGCATTGGATGGCATAATATTGGAGGATGGATAAGCTGAAGTTGGTGGAAGAGCATTCTCATCATCATTATCGCCATCATCATCACCTTCTTGACAAGTTTTCTAATGTACCCAAGTTGTTGTCTCAACATCTTTTATATAACCCATTTTACCTGTTGTAATTCTATCAAGTTGTTTGATCTTGGGTTGAGAAGTAGCATCATTCATGGAAGAAATATCAATGTTAAAATGAGCAAGTATCTAAGTGATAACTTGGCTAAACATAAGACTAGACTTAGTCCTAACAACAGCTTTCCTCCTGTTTAAAAATATGAAATGAGCCAAATTTATAAGAGTTTGAAGCTTAATGTGATGTATAAACCATAAATCCTCCCCAAAAACTGATGAGAGTTTTCTTGGTACCAACTTCAAAGTCTAGCTAATAATCAAATGTAGTATCTTATCCATCAGGGATAATCTAACACATAAATTAGGAGCACCCACATTGTTGACATAGAGTTTTCTTTCTAAATCTTGCACTGTTAAATTGTCATTAATGTAAGTTATAGCATTAGGTGCACATTGTAAGTCAAAAACTTCCCTAAACAACTCTGGTGTTATCTAACGTATTTTACCCATGATGTAAGTAGTGAATGCATTCTCATAAGTTCTGACCTCATTGTCTTCATCTCTATATTGTGTGCTGGCATTATTATCAAATACTCTAACAAACTTCTCATAAATAGGAATATTCAATCTTAAGTAATTGTACCATCCCAAAACTCTAAAATTTGCAATATAAGGAAAACCAAACTCAACAAGAAATTCAAGATCAATTACTTGACCGTGGTAGACTTTCTTGAAACAAATTTGTTAGAAAGATAAACTTAAAGTAAGACTACAAAAAAGGGGGAGAATTGGTTGTGAAATAAAAATCCCTTTTTTTGAAAATCTTTAAAGATGAAGCATGTTAACTTTAAAATGATTATAGTTTTGATTATGACAAAATGATCTTAATTTGCTTGAATATTATTTGAGTGATTCTTGACAAGTCCTTGAAATGATTTAATTCTCATACACTTGTTCTTACATGATAACAAGCTTGTTTATCTTAATTGTGTAAATTCTTGAAGCCATTGAATATTCATTTACTTAAGAAATGTCTACACGCTTGAATGACTTAATTTTATGAGTGTTAAATTTGCTTGAAACAATTCTATCTATAATCCCTCTAACATTTATCTTTAAGATGTTAAAGTTGGAAGATAGGTTCTAAAATTGTGAAGTTCATCTCAAAGCATTCAAAGAACACCAAGGTTATCTTAAGCCAAGAAGTTCATTCTTAACTCAACACTTGATCACAAGGAAGAAGCAAGGAAAAAGTAGTTAAAGTTTAAGTACCAAAATGTCAAAAAATCTTGAAGAAACAAACGTCCAATTGATCTTAGAGCAAGGAAAGTCAATCCTATAGTGATAAATCATGTAAGTGTGGCTAATTGTGTCTTCTATACATACTGCGGTATTTCAAACATAATTCTCACTACATAAGTCTAATTGACATGATTCATGAACCATTCGAAAGATAAGAGACAAGGATATAACTTTCATGTTAGCACTTTACCTAGTTTAGATCAGATCAAATCAGATCATGGTCAAAATCATGTCAGAAAAGGTTAGACTATTGCAGTTTCCATAATAGGGAGCATGAAAACTTGAAAAAAAGCAGCCATGGTCGACCTTGTAACTCTTATAGTTGACCTTAAGTACACAAGTGAAATTTAAGATTTTATGAAGCCATAGTCGACCTTGATTGAGTGCTAGTCGACTACACCAAACCAAATTTCAAAATACAAGCTTTTTAGAAAATGATCGACTAAAGAACTTCCACACTCAACTACATGTGACAATTAGACACAAAATTCAAAAGGAAAATGGCTAGTTTCTTGCTCTAATCACCTCCAATGGCTCTAAGACTCTTTAAAAAAAGACCATTTCGAAGCATTACAAGTTAAGGAAGAAGGAAGAAAAAGGGCCAAACTCTTGAAAATCATGGTCTTCAAAAGAAAAAGGAGAAAACTAAGCAAAACAAACCCTGCTTGAGCTAAACCTTCTTTGTGTGTACACTTCAATCCTTATATCCAATCTTTATACCCAATGTTAGGAATTTTTCCTCCATTATACCCAATGTTAGGAATTTTTCCTCCATTGTACCCATTCAGCAAAATATATCTTTTAGAGGCACTCTTGCTATTCTTGTAAAAGTTCTAACTTAACCTTGAAAAGTTAGCATCAAGGTTATAGTTGATCCCGGAAAAAGCCATTGTATGGGTTTATGGTGATCTCATTAAAACCTTGGGTTTGTGGTGAGCCTAGAAAAATCATGGGTTTGTGGTGAACCCACTAAAACCATGGGTTATTGCTTGATCTCAGAAAAAGTCATTATAAGGTTTATCGCTCCTCGTTAAAAAGTAAGAATCTTTTTAGTGGATTGGAAATTCTTAGGGTGCTAAAGGAGTGGATGTATGCATTTAAGAAAGTCTAATCACTATAAATCCTTGTGTCTTCATTTTCATTTTTATTGTTGCTTTAAATGGCTGCACTTGACTTTGCAAACCACATTTTACAAATTGCTTAAGCCTTGATTTCATACTCATCACATAATTGATTTACCTCTTTGTTAAAAACATTATTCATCATCACTTTTTAGCTATTCTTGAAAATAATGTTCTTGTATTACACTTATTTGATTTGTTTTTGAAAAACATTTTAAATATTTTTAAAAGTGATCACTTGTCCATGCTTGATTGAGTAAACTTTCTCAAGATTTGAACATTCATCGTAGTCCTTTTTAGAATTCTTCTTATAAGCTTTCAAAACAAGTTTCTGATCTAGGGTCGACTATCAAGCTTCCATAGTCCACTATACATTTGGTGAAATATCTTTTGAAAAGGTTTTACTAAGAAGAAATACATTTATAATTGACTAGAGTTTCTTTATAGTCAACTACACTGGTTCATACTTCCTTTTCTAAAATTTTTAAAATCCAATTCACCCCTCTTGGACATTCTTATTACTTGTGTCATTGAGCTAATATTTCTAACAGAGTGAAAATATTACAAAATAAAATAGAAAACAGAGTATTGAAATAGTAAGTAAAGAGTAGAATAATAAAAAGAACTCAATAGGATTTTTATTGAGATTTGACTTTCCAATGCCTACGTCTTCTTCCTTGGTATCACAAGGAGTTTGAATCCATTATCAGCCTACCTTTTCAATACGGTCAGACTAACTTTCACAACATGCCTTTTGCAGGATCAAGCGTAACTTCTATAACATACTTTTGTAGGATCAAGCATAACCTCTATCAAGACATTGTCTTTTCCAAGTTCAAGCACAACTTTACACAAGATATAGCCTTTTAAAGGATTAGGAAAAACCCTTTTATGCTTTGCTTGGAAGTATAACTAATACAATAGTGGATTCTAATGAATCTCTAACTCAAAACCTTTAAAAAGGTTGATAAAGAAGTTTAGGATCTGAAAGGTGAGAGCTTTCTCAAATATATGAATGATCAAAGAAAGTTTAAGTTCAAGAAGGATTATTTGAAGGATAAAATGTGATCTTTAGGCTTTGCTCATACTTAACGATAGGAACTTTTTGCTCACAGCTTTTTCTCTAGTTTTTTCGCTCTTTTCTTCTTCAAAGATAATTAAAATTCTTTCAAATTTCATAAAAAATCCTTAATTTAATATTCGTAAGGTAAGTATTAATAGCTTTTGAGATTTCTTGCCTACTGGAGTGAAATTTGAATCATTTCTCGCACATTTTATCCAACTTGCACAATTTGGTCACATATGTAGAATTGTTACTTTGCAGTTGAGTTGTCGGTTCTTTGGAAACTCTGTAGCTTTTTGTCTTTGGAGAATTGATTTTCCTATTTTAAGCTGTTAATTCTTCCACAACTAGGTTCAAAGGTGATACGTTTACTATCTTAGATAATCGATTCTTTTGTCTCAAGGTATCCATTCTTCACTATGTTTTGGCAGTAAAATTTGAATTTAAAATTGATTTTTTTTGCTCCACTTTTGTAAGTTGTACCATCTCTTTCTTGGTTACCATGTTTTTGAATTGTACTTTTAATGCTTCAAGAATCGATATCTTCTCCATGCAGAATCGATTCTTTCTTTTTTGCATTTTTGGTTTTTGCATTCTATCTCTCTAGAATAGATTCTTTGTCCCTGAGGTGTTAGTTCTTCACAAATCCTTAAGCTTCTATTTTCCAAGAATTGACTTCTTTTGCAGAATTGACTTTTCCTTTTGCAGAATCGATTCTTCCTGTTACAAAGAATTTAAAAATCAAGTCTTTTCTTTTCATTTAAAAATCAAGTTTTTTCTTTTAAGAATTTGATTTTTTGGCTGACATTTTGAGTTTTAAGAATAAGAGATCTTTGGGAAAGTTAAGAAATATTTTTTTAAGTTCAAAAGTATGATCATTCATATTCAAAACATGTACAAACAAGATAAACATTTTCTAGACACCTTAATTTGTCCGAGTGTAACAAATTTTGAAAAATATATAAATAATATGAAAATCAAGAAATATAAAAAACAAAAAAGATAAATAAGAAGATAAGATATGTTTACACCAATCCTACTTTTAGATTAAGTTTAAAAAAATTAAGATCAAATTGAAACTTAGAAACCAATTCAAATAGAAGTTCGACCAAGCCTCCGATTAAAAAGGGATGGGAAAAAATGAGTTTTTGGGAGTTTCTTGAGTTTTGAAATTTTTAATTTTTCAAGATCTAGGAAAATCAGCTTAGTTTTTAAAGAAACTATTCTGATTCAAGGGACAAGAGCAGTAAGAGGGTTTTTTTAAAGAAAATTTGACAAAATTTCATTGTTGGTCAATAATGGCGACGATGGTGGACAAAGGTGGACATGGTGGTAGTGTCTGAAATTTGGAAAAGGAAGAGATTTCTTTTCTTTAGAGGGAAAAGCTCTCAATTAAAGAGAGAAGAAGAAGTAAGAAATAATGGAAAAGAGGGAAAATAGAGCTTTCATGCTATAAGCAAAACAATGTAGTTTTGTTTTAACTGAGAAAGGAAGTTTTGCGGGTTCAATCTCATCGATTTGGCCCACTCTTGTTATTTTAGCCCATTTCAATTTATTTGGATAACTTTGACCCAATAGCTTAGTTTTTATTTTAGGTTTCTCAATCCAATTAGGTGTGTTCTTGTATTTTTTTATTGATTTGTTTTTAAATATCTGAATTATTTTCTTTTATTATTTTTTACTTTTATTTATTTATTTTGTTTTTTCAAAATTAGGAGCTAATACATAATTTATGTAATTTCTCCAGTAATGAAATCTCAAGAAAACCCAAAGTGACTTCTCAAGAATTTTTACATGAGAGAATTTTCTAAAATTTTACCATAAGCGTTTGGGAGATTTTGAGAAATTCTCAATATCGAGGTTTTTCATTTATAATATATAAGGAAAATAAAAATTGAATATTGAACTAGACTATAATTAAATAAATAAGTTCTTCAATGATGAAATATCAAGAAAACCAAAAGTGACTTCTTGGGAATATTTTGGTGAGAGAATTTTCTAAAATTTTACCATAAACATTTGGAAGATTTTGAAAAATTTTCAATATTGAGGATTTCTATTTATAAGATATAAGGAAAATAAAAATTGAATATTGAACTAGAATAGAATTAAATTAATAAATTCTCAAATGATGAAATCTCAAGAAAACTAAAAGTGGTTTTTTGGGAATTTCTAGGTAAGAGAATTTTCTAAAATTTTACCATAAGCATTTGGGAGATTTTAGAAAATTTTAATATTAAGAATTTTTATTTCAAAAATCTAATAAAATAAAAATAGGAAAGGGAATAGAATTAAAATATTGAACTAGATTTTATTTAATAAAGACACAATTGATAGGGTACCAATTAAATGGGTGTTGTGGGAGTGCTAATACCTTCTTCACACGTAAAGGATTTTTGAACCTAATCTGCGTCACAGACTAGAACCCATTATTTTTTAATGAGCATAAGTTAAGCCTAGGACTTCACAAAAAAAAAAATAGATTTACTTAGGTGGTCAATCACACCTAAATAAAAAAGATTGATAGTGACTTATTTTTTCAATCAAATTGTTGAGTTTCAGAACTCACTACGTTATGACAGTTTGGCAACTCTACTTAGGGTGCTTAGAAAGTCAAGCCCATGATTAGTTATGTGTAAAAGCCTAGTTTACAATAGTTTAATTTTATTTTCCTTTATTATGTCTTTTCTTTTTCAATTGTTCAATATTTTATTTTAATTCCCTTTATTACGTTTTTCTTCTCTTTACACGTATAACATGTTTTTTTCCACACACTCACCTTGCATACATGCATAAAGCCTTCTACCCAGGCTTTGTCCCTTTTAGAAAAAAGTAAAATATCTCTACTTTCATGAGGTGATAACCTCCGTATAGGCTAATGAAATACTTCCACTTAGATTGAACCCTTTTCTTTAGTAGGCTATGATGGGTGAGGATTGGGGTGCCTTACTAATCTAGAATAGACAACAGTAAGGAACAATTTGAGAACCTTTAGATTGGTGTTAAATCCTAGCCCACATATAGTGAACCATAAGAGCCAACCTTAGATAAAGCTTTCGTACTTTATTTTTAGAAAACATCAAGATTGGTACACATTATAATTTTGTTATGATATTTTTTTTTGTAATTATTATTTCTTGTACATACTAACTCTTTTGCTTTTCTTTACAATCATGCATTTGCATTATGCATTCATCACATAGGATATCTACCACATGACGATACATGACAAAAGTGACTTCTATTACATTCATGGAATGCTTACCTTTTGATTTGAAGCTCCAATAAGAATAAACACAACAAAAAAAGGGTGATTTCTTGGTAAATGGTCATATTTCCACTCTCCCTGAGAAGATTGATCTTGATCTTCAACAAAATGATTTCTCTAAGTTGCTTAAAATATGGGGGTTATGGAAAAAATCACAATAAGAAAGGTATCAACAAAAGTATGGACGTAGAGCATCACTACTCCAAGTCAGTCTAGATGATCAAATAATTTGAGCTATAATCTAGTTTTGGGATCTTTCATATAAATGCTTTGATTTCAATGAGTTGGATATGACCCCAATTATCAAAAAATATGCAATTTTACTTGGTTTAAATACCTTTGATTCATATAAGGTATATTAGAGAAAGAGAAAGTCGGTTAGTTGTAAAACACTTGCAAGAATAATGCAAATCAATTTGCAAGAAGTGAATGGAAATAAAATCCATAAAAGAGAAAGTATTTGCGTATCCTGGAGTTTTCTTTTAGACTTTATCATGAAGCACTTAAAGGATGAGCAAAGTATGAGTATGATGGCTCTAACAATCTATGGGTTGATCATTTTTCCAAAAGTGTTAGGACACATCGAAATGAGAATCATTTACTTTTTTGCACAAATTGAAAATGGAATTCATCCTTCATCAGCAATTTTGGCAGAAACCTTTAGATCCTTCAATTATTGTTGACGACATGGCGAAGGACGTATTATTGGATGTGCACCATTCCTATTTGTGTGGTTTCAAAGCCACTTCAAATGTGAGAAACATACCTTTCGTAAGCCTTATCTTGCGCCTACTCCTATCTTAGAGTTTTGGAAAAGTCAATGGCCTGATAAGAAGTCCAAAGCAGAATGAGTTTCAAGGCTTTGACATCTCGCTAGTATAGAAGTAGAATAAACAGCTCCTTTGATGTCTTGAGAATCCAAGGTATGCAAATGTGGAGAAAACCCATGGGTTTCACATTTGGGGACTTGGGGAGTGATAAGTTATGCTCCAATCATGGTATGAAGGCAATTTGGAAATGAACAATTTATCCTAATGATGCATAGACTCAATTAGCTTGAGTTCTCTTATGGCTAACTAGGGACAGTAAAGAAGATTGATGAAATCGTTAAACATGGACACAAGCACAAAAGGTAAGTCCAGGGGGTTTAACTGACAAAGTTACTTTTGGGTATTTGACATGGCAACAACGTCGATTCAAATATGTGGTACTTCCATCAGAGCCTAATGGTACTAATAACACTGAAGTAGGGGCTAGTGAATCATCATGTGATAAAATAGCCATGTGGAAAGATGAAAACGAGAGGTTGCATCTAGAAATAGAAGATTTGACGAAAGAATGAGAATTAAAGATTCAGAAGCTTTGCAAAGAACGTGATGAATGGAAAGAGAAATATGAATGCTTGGACTGTACACTTTTGTCAATGACTACCAATCTTGGCAAGTTATGAAAGGATTTAACTAAGAAGGAAAAAGACTTGAGTGAGAAACAAAAGGAAATTGATAAGTTCTAAGCTTCTACAGATAGTATAGGACAAAGGATGCATTTTCAACAAGAGAAAAGTCAAAAAGTTAAAGAAGAATGTGAACAACATAAGCACACTATTCTAGCCTTTGAAAAGAGTTATGACCAAGCCAAATAAGAGTGCTTTTTGTATCAAGGTTATGCAAGATCACGAAACATTGGGGACATGAAGGCATGAGTTTGTAGCCAAGCAAGTTTAGTTAGAACATTTCGCAAGGTTGAATAATAAAATAGTCATTAAGACAAGGGAAATGGTTAAAAAGACAGAGTTACTCAAACTTGAAATTCATCCAAATGTAGTATATGGACAATGATTTCTCAATTTTGAGGATAAAGTGCATGATCATTACAAGCAAGTTGGGCATTTTAAGTATTTTAACTTAGATTTTTAAGTGTATTATGTTCTTTTTTATGTAAGATTTTTATTATTTTGAGATACATTGTTCTTTATTGGATTGAATGTAAGTACTTTAAGTTGGATTTTATTTTGGTAATAAAAGTTTCTTTTCGTTTTCTATCATCCCATGGCAAATATTCAAAACATATTTGGAGCATGCATTTACATATCAAAGCTTATTTTTCATAAACATTCCAAGGTATCCGAATATATTTAAAGTATGCATTTACATGTCTAAGCTTATTTTTCATACAGGCATATCCTGACTCATATTTATAGTAAAAAAGGTCTTTAAGATAGCTCATTAGCCCAAACCACATATTTGTCACCTATACAACATTTGGCTACAAATCAAGATCATGGAAAATGAACAAGTTGAGCAAATGGATCAAATGGAGAAAGCTCAAGAAGAGATCAAAGAGCAATTGGCTAAGATGATGGACTTAATCATGAACATCGGCAAAGGGAAAACAATGGTTAAAGAACTTGCTAACCAAGCTAGCCAACTGATCTCAAGTAATAATGATTCCATGTGCCAATCTCCAATGTCTCAAAAGCAACTCCAATACCCCATACATCCCATGGGAGATTATCTTTATTATGAGGGAAAATCATTAATATAGGGAACAACCACTCGAGTAATCTCAACTCATCCAGTTATAGTTCTAGATTTAAATGATCCAAAGAAACAAGAAAAGTTGAGTAAAGCCATATTCGAGGCTATAGATAATTTGGGATCACAAAAGAATTTTGACCTTTTAGAGGAACAATTACATGCTATGGAAGGAACAAATGCTTTAGGCTCTATTGATGCATTAGAATTAAGTCTCGTACCTAGACTAGTAATTATTCTCAAGTTTAAAGTCCCTAATTTCAATAAATACGGTGGTACTAAGTGTCCAATGGCACATGTAACCATGTATTGTCATAAGATGGCTATTTACACTCATGATAATAACTTGTTAATTCACTGTTTTCAAGATAACTTTATAAGTTAGCCCTCATATGGTATAATAAGTTGGTTAGAAACCATATGCATTCATGGAAAGATTTGGTACGAGCCTTTGTAGCTTAATATAAACTTGTGGCAGACATGGCCTCAGATCGTTTGACCATCCAAGGCATGGAAAAGAAAGCTACTGAAAGTTATTAAAAGCTTCAAAGATTATGCTCAAAGGTGAAGATATATTGCCTCACGAGTCCTGCCACTATTGATTGAGAAAGAAATAATGGTTATGTTTGTCAATACTTTGAAAGCCCCATATTACAAAAGGTTCGTCAGAAATGCCACTAAGAATTTCACAAATATGGCATTTTTAAGGGAAATAATTGAAGTTGCAATTAAGAGTGCTAAGATTGAAGAAGGAGACACCCTTAATTCTAAAAAAAGAAATGTGTAAAAAAAAGAAGAAGCTGAATCCCAAGTAGTTACACTTGAAAATCCCTAAGCCAGAGCATACAACCCATATCAACCTTATCTCCCTTACCAACCTTATTATCCCACCTAAAACAATATTTCTTAAAACCCTTATCCTTACCAATGAGCCTTACAATCAGCTTTCCAAACAATTGTACAACCGATACCATCACCATCAACCCAATCCACTACTCGATCGAACAATACTAGGGAACCCAAAAATAATCTAGAGAAATTTGACCCTATTCCCATGTTCTATACAGCTCTATTTCCCTAATTAACTGAACACCCTCTCTTGGCAAAAGTTTATTTAGAACCTTTAAAGCCTCTTTATTCAAAGTGGTATGATGTCAATGCTTAAGGTGATTACGACTATTGGATTCAAGGTCACTTAATAGAAAATTGCACATCCTTGAAATGTAGGGTGTAAGAATTAGTCAAAGCTGGACTTTTGAACTTTGCAAAAATGCTTGAGCCAAACGTTAATGAAAATCCCTTACCTAATCATTCAGGGGCATTATTGACTGCTATAGGAAATGAGGTAGCTTAGTACATCAAACAAAATGTGAGTGAAGTTGAAACGTCGATGGAAGAAATATTTAAAGATTTAGTCAGTGCTTGTATGATTGAACTAGCTTGGATGGACCAACGTTTTAGATATCCAAGATACAATTCCTAGCATGCATGTAAGTACCATATGGGAATTAGTGGACATTCATTCAAGTATCCAAAGCCTTTTGCCAAAAGTGCAAGAAATGATGGATTCATCCATAACTGAGTTTTACAAAGAATGCAAGGAAACTCAATAAACGTAGTGGTAGAATATTCATATACTACTCTTAAGGCATTGACTATTTATTACAAAGAGGAGACAAATTCAAAGGGCAATGTTACTAAGCTTGTGGTAATCATTAAGGTTCCTAGCCCTTTCCCTTATCAAAGCAATAAGGTGACTTGAAGTTACGGTTACAACATCATCTCGCAAGGGATAATTAATTGCTTACCTCAAGAGGGGGTTGATGTTAACATAACTGATGTTGGAGGAATGACTTAGAGTGGGGAGATGTTATACCCCTGAACGACTTGAAAAGGCATAGAAATCAAAGGTGACAAAGAGAATATAGAAAGTCCATCAGAAGGGCAAACAAGTCAACCTATATTAGTACAAGATGTAGGACACGAAAAGCCAATAACAATGAGAGAAACTTGTGAATTTCTTAAGTTTGTGAAGCATAGTGAGTATAACATTATAGAGTAGTTGAATTGAATGCCAGCTCGTATATCATTATTGTCTTTACTCTTAAACTTTCAGCCTCATTGAAATGCCTTACTTAACATACTCAATCAAGCCCATGTGCCACATAACATATCAGTCAAAAATTTAGACCACATTATCGAGAATGTTGTTGCAACAAATTTCATAACCTTTAATGATGATGAGATTCCACTAAATGGCAGAGGACATAGTAAGGCATTTCATATAACCACCAAATGTAAAAACCATATCATGGCTAAAGTCATCATTGATAATGGCTTTGCATTAAATATTATGCCGTTAACCATGCTAGCTAAACTACTTGTGGACATGTCCTACATGCAAAAAGCAATGTGATTTAAAATTTTTTGATGGAACCAGACGAGAGGTAACTGGAGATATAGATCTGCCAATATAGATCGACCCTTGCACTTTTACTATTAGATTCCAAGTCATGAACATCATACTGTCATATAGATGCTTGTTGGGTCAACCATGGATACATATGGTTGGTGTAGTACCATCATCACTCCACCAAAAAGTCAAGTTCGTAGTGAATGATCGGTTGATAACAATCTCAGGTGAAGAAAATATCCTTGTCACCCAATCACCATCGACCCCTTATATAGAAAGCATACAAGAAGCAGTCAAATGTTCTTTTAGATCTTTTGAAGTTGTCAATATGTAAGTGAGGGATTGATGATTCCTACCCTATGATTATCGAAAAATTCAAAAATGGTAATCAAATAGATAGTAGGTAAAGGATGTCGAGCTGGTTTTGGACTTGGTAAAAAATTACAAAGAATCAGAAAACTGGTGGTATTAAAAAAGAATAAGGAGAATTTTGGTGTAGGGTATAGAACTATAAAAGAAGAGAAAATGAAGATGATAGTTGAGAAAAGAAGAAAGATTGGATCGTTTTCAAGGCACCGAACTAGAAACTGAAAGATTGAGTATCCTTCATTTGAATGAAACATTTCATTTAGTTGGCTGCACTTACCCTGAAAGAAGTCTTGAAGATGCTTTCATTGATTTCACAATCCAAGCGATTGAGGATAGACAGTCTGAAGTAGAAAAAGAAACACAGTTGGCATACCAAAGACTACCTACCATGACATTGAATAATTGGAAAGAAATTAGGTTAATAGTTATCTATGACCCGCTTTGGTTGATATGCAATATTTGATGCTTATGCCCAAAAGCATTAGAAAATTTTAAGAAGAATGGGCTTTCTTTGTTTCTTTGTTTTTAAAATGACCCAAGTGGACCCTTGCTCATGCCCAAAAGTACTAAGAAGGTTTTAATGTATGAAAGGCATCTTTTCGTATCTCTTTATTGATTTAATTTTCATGCATTAGTTTCATCAGCTACATTCCCACACTTTTTTCCACTTTACCCATTTTCAGGGATCTAAATAATGAATATGAAAACAATGATAATAATTTGGGATTTGATTTTGAAAGAGATACAAATATTGGTGGACTTGAAGAGGATGTGGATGATTACACCTTGACCCCTGATTTGCTAAGACTTGTCAAACAAGAAGAAAGATAGATTGCACCTTAACAAGAAATTTTTGAAACAATTAATTTAGGAGACACAAAGAATTAAAAAGAAGTTAAAATTGACACATCATTATTGCCAAAAAAAACAAGAACTAATAGAGTTGCTTCGGGAATATGTGGATGTGTTCGCATGGTCGTAGCAGGATATCCCAAGACATAGCATAAACATTGTAATGCATAAATTGGCACTGAAGCCAAAATACTAACCAATCAAGCAAAAATTGAGGCGCATGAAAGCAGAGATGTTGTTAGAAATCAAAGAAGAAGTGAAAAATCAGTTTGATGTTGGGTTCCTAGAAGTAGACAAATATCCAAAATGGGTGGCTAATATAGTCCTTGTCCCAAAGAAAGATGGAAAAGTTAGAATGTGTGTTGATTATTGAGAATTGAATAAAACAAGCCTAAAAGATAATTTTCCATTGCCTCATATTGATACTCTAACCAAATATTCCATGTTTTCATTCATGGATGGATTCTTAGGCTACAATCAAATTAAAACGGCCCTAGAAAATATAGAAAAGACAACCTTTGTAACTATATGGGGCATGTTCTGTTATAAAGTGATGCCTTATGGACTGAAAAATGCTAGGGCTGCCTACCATAGAGTCATGGTAACACTCTTTTATGACATAATGCATAAGAAGATAGAAGTATATGTTGATGATATGATTGTAAATCTCAAAAAGTGGAAGATCATATGACTAATCTCTGAAAATTTTTTGAAAGATTGCGAAAATAGTAACTCAAGTTGAATCCATCAATGTGTACCTTGGGCACCACTTCGAGAAAGTTAGGTTTTATTGTCAATGAGAAAAGAATTGAGGTTGACCCAGATAAGATATGAGTTATTCAAAACTTGCCACCTAATCGTACTCAGAAAAAAGTTAAAAGGATTTTTAGGAAAGTTAAACTATATCGCTCGTTTTATATCTTAACTTGCAACCAAATGTGATCCAATTTTTAAGCTTCTTCGTAAACATGACTCTGGTGAATAAAATGAAGAATGCCAAATATCATTTGACAAAATTAAAGCGCACTTATCCAATCCACTAGTACTAATGACACCTATGTTAGACAAACCTGTCATTTTGTATCTGACAATGTATGACCAATCCATGGGATGTGTACTAGGGCAGCATGATGAAACTGGTAAAAAAGAGTATGCCATTTATTACTGGAGCAAAAAGTTCACTGATTATGAATGTAAGTACACACATCTCAAAAAAATGTGTTATGCATTGGCTTGGGTAGCACATAGACCTAGGCAATACATTGTGTATCACACAACTTTGCTTGTGGCAAAGATGGACCCTATAACATATATCTTTGAAAAACCATATTTATCAATAAGGGTTGCAAGATTGCAAGTTTTGCTTTTTGAATATGGTATCATGTATGTGAGCTAAAAGGTAATAAAAGGAAGTGTGGTGGTTGATTTCCTTACAGATAAAGCAATTGATGATTATGAATGTATAAAGTTCGAATTCCTAGATGAAGATTTGATGTGAATCTCATAAATTGTTGATGAGAGTCCCACAACGAATAAAACATGGAAAATGTTCTTTGACGGAGCCTCGAATGCTTTGAGGCATGGTGTTGGGGCAATCTTAAATTCTCAAAATGGGGATTCTTACCTAATTACCGTTAGGTTGGATTTTCAATGAACTAATAATGTAGTAGAAGATGAAACATGAGTTGCGGGATTTTTGGCAGTAATTGATTGAAAAGTGGATGAGCTTGGGGTATATGGTGATTTTACTTTGGTTATACATCAGTTACAAGGAAAAAAAAAGACAAGAGACCCAAAGTTAGTCCTGTATCAAAGGTTTATAACAAAGTTAATCAAGAGATTTGACAAAAATTAGCTTTAATCATGTTCCTCAAGATGAAAATCAAATTACTAATGCGTTAGCTACTTTTGCTGTGATGTTTAAAGTAAGCACTGACTTTAACATCCAACCCTTGCAAATGAACCTACATGAGTTACCAGCACACCACTCAAGTGTTAATGAAGAAATAAATGGGAAGCCTTGGTATCAGGATATCTTGCAATATATCAAATACCAACAATATCCAAAGCACATCTCGGAGAATGATAAAAGGATCATTAGAAGGATGACAATGGGATTTTTCCTCAATGGGGAATTTTTATACAAGAGAGGTAGGGATCACATGTTCTTGAGGTGTATAAATGCCATTGAAGCCAAAAGAATAATTAAAGAATTCTATGAAAGAATTTGTGGCTCTCATGCAAATGGACACATGATGATTAAACAAATTATGAGGGCAGGTTATTATTGGTTGACATTGGAAAATGACTATATTAACTATGCCAGAAAATGTCATAATGCCAAATTTATGCAGATAAGTTTCATGCTCCACCAGCTCCTTTACATGTAATTACACCTCCATGGCCTTTTTCCATGTAGGGAATGGATGAAATTAGACTTATTACCTTAAAAGCCTCAAATAGGCATCAATTTATCTTAGTAGTTATTGACTATTTCATGAAGTAGGTGGATGGAGCATCTTATGCAAGTGTTATCAAGGCAATCATTTGTCAGTTCATAAAGAAGGAGGTAATATGTCGATATGGGCTTTTAGAAAGAATCATCTTAGACAATGCTCAAAATCTAAACAACAATATAATGGTTGGAGTTTGTACTGAATTTAAGATTAAGCACCACACTTTAGCACCATATCGTCCAAAGATGAATGGAGTAGTAGAAGCGGCTAACAAGAATATCAAGAAGATCATCGAGAAAAAGACAGACATATACAAATGATGGCACGAGAAGTTATCATTTGCATTACATGCATATCGTATTCTAGTTCGAATGTCCATAGGGGCAACCCCTTTTCACTAGTATATGGAATGGAAGAAATAGTTCTAATTGAAGTGGAAATCCCTTTTCTAAGAGTCTTGAGGGAAGTTGAAGAGAAAAGATTAGTAGCGTTTTCTCATGGGCAGTTATATCAGAAAAGAGTGATACTAGCATATGACATGAAAGTTTGTCCATGCCGTTTTAGAGAAAGAGAGCTAGTCCCTAACAAATTCCTTCCTATTCATCATGATTCTCGAGAAAAATGGACGCTAAATTTGAAAAGTCCGTATGTCGTAAAAAAAGCCTTTTCAAGAGGGACTTTGATTTTGATTAAGATGGATGGTGATGATTTGCCAAATCTAGTAAACTTGGATGTAGTTAAGAAATGTTACACTTGAGGTCTACACAAAACCAAACAAAAAACAAAAAAAAGAGGGTTCAAGTTGGAAACTCAAAAAATGGGAGACGTGAAGACAAATGAAGGCACCTATGCTGAAAACCTGAAAAGGCGACTTAGGTGTGAAGGGTGAACATTGAAGTTTGCACAAGTGGTTGCCAAGACAAAGGCAAGGTCTATTCAAATGCACTCAAAATATCAAGGACATCAATGAATGTGTTTCTTTCCAAAATGAATTTAGATCAATTTGAAATTGTTTGAATGTTCATTATTTGGATACGAATTTGCTATCTAAGTCCACATTCTTTTCTTAATTTTAATATTCTTTCTAACTTCAAAAAAATATATTGTCTCCAACTAACCTTATTTCCCATTAATTTCCCATTTTTCCATGAATTGAGGAGGTTTAAAAGTGCATTGATTTGTCATTAAATTGAAATGATAATGAATAAAAGATTAAGGCCATACATTGAAATCATTGAAAGAAAGAGTAATGAGTGATGAATGAACAAGGAACAAATAACATGAATCTTTCGATGATGAACAAGTGAAAGTAGTCAAAAGAGAAAAGAAGAGTTTAATGTAATGCAAAGATTTCAAGATCAAACTATGATTTGATTGAAGAAAACAACAAAAGGGAATCAATGATGGAGTTTGAGGACCTTTAAAGGCCATAAATATGGATGCGTGACATTATCACAGTAGAGTAAGCATTTGCAAACCATGACAACATTTTGCATCATATGTTTATTCTTTTTAAAGTTACATAGCTTCATTCAAGATAATGAGCTTATTCATATTTAAGGTTATGAATAAGCTTATTCACATTCAATCTAGTATCCAAATGGCTTGATTTGAGGCATTGCATGGGCATAAGTATAGATCGCCCATTCATTGGTTTGAGGTTGGTGAGAAAACGTTTCTTGAACCGGAGATGGTTCAAGACACCATAGATAAGATTTAGTTGATACGAGGGAGAATCCTTACGGCATAGAGTCAGCAAAAGTCTTATGCAGATCATAAATGTAGAGACTTAGAGTTTCAAGTGGGGGATCATATGTTCTTGAATGTTTCACCAACTAAGGGTGTCATGAGATTCAAAAAGTAAGGCAAGTTAAGTCCAAGATACATAAACCCTTTTGAGATCTTTAAAAAGATTGGTGCGATGCTAAATCAACTAACATTTCCCCTAGATCTTTTTAGTATCCACTTGATCTTCCATGTATCCATCCTCAGAAAGTATAATACTAATTTGTCTCACATTATTCAGCATGAAGCCATCCAACTTAAAAAGGAAGACTTGATTTATGAGGAATGATTGGTAGCCAAATTGGATAGGCAAGTAAAACGAGTTCTTTCCAAGGATATATCCTTGGTGAAAGTGTTGTTGCACAACCATTTAAGTGAGGAAGTAACTTGGGAAGTTGAGAATGAGATGAGAACGAAGTACCCGTACTTATTTGAATAACAAGGTTAGTGTTCTATCTGAAAATTCAAGGATGAATTTTCATAAAAAAAAAAAAGGGAGAATGTGAAACCCCTAACTTTAATTACATGGGTAAATTGGGTAATTAACTTGGTGAGCTTAAGAAATGCTTTCATTAACTTAAATCCTTAATTTCTACCCTTGAGAATCTAGAAATAAAAGACTTGGAGGTTGGTGGAAGAACTAGGATTGAATTTGGACTTAAAAAAAATCAATTTTTGCAAGTTAGAGTTAGGAAGGTCAATCCTTGGGAGCAAAAAGTGGCTAAAATGCTTTTTGGATTGTAAAGGTTGACACTTGCCCTTTAAAAGGTTGATCCTTAAGCCCAAAAACATGGGAAATAGCATTATGAAGTTGAAGGATTGACCTTTGCCAATTAAAAGGTCAATCTTTTAGTATTTCAGCAAAAAAATAAATACCTTGAACCCTTAATCCCAAGCCATTCTTCACTTTTTCTCTTCTCTTCATTTTCTTCCCATTTTCTCTCAAATTCTTATCCTTTCAAAACCCTCATAACCCTGGTAATCAACCTTGGATTTTAAGAGCTAAAGGTAAGAGATTTCAACCTTAAAATCATGGGTTTTTAGATTTTAATCTTCTTTCTCTAAAAAATTAGAATTTGTTTTTAAGTTTGCTAGGTTTTTCTAGATTTCCTCTCTAAAGAGCTCACCAAGGTAAGATAATAGGTAAAGTATGTTATATCTTTTAATGGGTATGAAGTTTGGAAGAAAGATTGATAAATATTATTGGAAATAAATGAAGATAAGTAAAGTTCAAATATAAATATTTAGATATTATGAATTTCTAGAATATTTATGATGATATTAATGGTTGATTGTTAACGTAGGTGCTATTGGAGATTCCAACTTGTTGTATTAAGTGAGGTTCTATTGGTTGGAAATGTTCAAAAAGGAGAGTATTTGTATTATGAGTAGATGTGTGTTTTAAAATTATTTTAGGTATAGCTAAGTATGTTTCAGAGGTTTAGAAAAGCATGAGAATTTCGAATGTTTGTGTATTAGTTGAATATGTTTGATGCCAAAAGGTTTTGAAGGAAAAATGTTTTGAACTTATATATGTATGTAAATGTGTGTGTGCGTGTGTGTGTTTTCTTACATAAGGAAGAAGCCTTTCAATTGCTTGGAAAACTTCGTTTCAAAATGACTTGAATACAGAATGAGTGTGCTTATACCTTTTTTGAGGCTTGGTGATGTTGTAAGTGACTTAGCATTTTTTAATTTGGTTAGGTGCGTTAGCACTTTTGGATTTGGTTTAGGTGCCTTAGCACTTTTGGATTTGGTTCAAGTGCCTTAGAACTTTTGGATTTGGGTTCGGTACCATAACACCTTTGGATTTGGCTACGTGCCTTATCACACGTGGGATCCATGCCATGACATGGTTAGTTGTGTGCTTTGGAATCTTAGGACTCATTCCTTAGCATGATCAGTTATGTGCTACAACTCATTTGGAATACATGCCTTGGCACGATTGGATACATGCCTTAACAAACTTGGATTTCATGCCTTAGCATTATTGGATATGTTCTCTAACACATTTGGATTGTTTGTCTCTTCATGATTGTTTCATATGCTTTGTATGCTCATATATCATGTTTGAGTCCAATATTTTATCATGATTGGATTACATGTTATCTTGCATGGTTGTATACCTTGTATACTTGGTTATGGAATTGATTTGATTAAATTCCTTGATGGAATTATGTTTTTAGCTCATGAAATGTAGAACCATTAGTATTTTGGAACTTTAAATTTGAAAGATTAAAAAAGAGAATTGATCTTAAGGTAAATAATGTGAAACTAGAAAGTTTTAAAACTAATAATTTGATGCTAGAAGTGCAAGGATCAAGCCTTAAAAACCAAAAGGTCGATCCTTAGCCAGTGAAACACCTAAAGAGTGTTCTGTTTCAAAAAAGATCAACCTCTCACCCAAGAACAGTCGATTTGTGTAGGGAAGTAAGCACTGTTTTGGTTATTTTAAGTTCATTTAAAGGGCTTTGTTTGAGAAAACTTAGACCAAGTTTTAAAAGACTTTAGGCATATTTTAGGCCTTTTAATTGATGCATAAACTCTTCTTTTTAAATGGATTTGAGCAGATCTTGGATTTGATTTGGCATATTTGAGAAAAATGTGTTTGTACAAAAACTCCTACGCTTGCTTGTTCTCTTTCCCCACATTTGCTAATTGGGCTGCATGTAAATTTTATTTTTGTTTCCAAATCAGTATATATTTGGTTGGCTTACCCAAGGAGTCTCCTTTTTGCTAATACTTACAAAGTGGGCATCAAGGCATCCCGTAGAGGTTTTTCACCTTTTGTTGAGTTGCTCCGCTGAGTTTGAGTCATACTTTGTTTTGGTTAAACATATTTTTGATAAATGTTTATACCTAACCATTGGTTGGCATACTATATGTTAGTATATGAACTTGTGAATTCTTTGATTTTGATGGTTTTGCATATACACATGTTCAAAAAATATTATGAATTATCCAATGAAATATATACTTTGACTATAATTATATATATGCATGCATGCTTATTGAGATGAGGCATTCTCTCAGAATGTCATATTTGATTATCTGAACAAATTTGGTATTGGAGGTGTTCTTGGGTCAAGCGAGCGTGCTTGCTAGGCCTTTGTGTCGATTATGGCTCCAGATGGTTTGTGACAGTTTGACTCAAATTCAAATCACGTTAGGCGAGTCTTACTCACCCCTGCATTTAATTAATGGTGAAAAAGGGGAAAACATGGAAACTTAGATTTTATATAATTTATTAGTATTTCATTTTTCCTTTATTGATTTTCTACTGACTTCATCGATTGAAATGGTCAAATTATGTTATTAGTCCTTGTACTCTATCAAAGTGGTAGATTTAGTCCTTGTACAATAATATATAAAAGTTGAGTTCCTGTATTTTTTAAAATTAACATGTTAATCCAATGTAATAAAAGTTTTCTATTATCTATACTGATATGGAGTTTGGCTATGTTGATGTGACATTGAATTTAATAACATGGTAATAATGATGTAGCATTCTATGAATGATACAATAATAGTATTGATATGACATGACCAAATAATAACATGAATTTTATAAATACTGACGTGGAATTATTCAATGTAAACTAATAGTTTTAAACAAGATTGGAAAAGAAAATGATCAAAAATAGAGTTTTGGGAAAGAGTGTTGTGACACAAAAAATAATTTTATTTTCCTGTTGGATAATTTAAAGTAATGAAAAGAATATTGTGAAACATATATAAAAAAAAACACCACATCATTATATTCAAGTCATATCAATAAGAAAATACCATATTAGCATAAATAATAAAAAACATTTTGACATTATTAATAATTAGATTAATATTGTTAATTTTAAAAAATATAAAAATTAATTTTTTTATAACTTATTATATAGAAACTAAACCTATCACTTTATCAAAATATAAAACCTAATACCGTATTAAACCTTTTTTTAGATAAATCATTTTCAATTCACTACAGCCATGTATTATGATATGGACACCCCGTGGACCTAGCTCCAATAACCATGGAGAGAGCCACGATGGGCTGTCCGCGACCTTTAGAGATGGTACAGCTTTCGTTCAGTGGTCCCAACACCCAATTGCACTTTTCAATTAACCTACGCTACTGCTACAAAAGTATTCACACATCTAACACTGTGCCTTCCCGGAAGCAGAGATTTAACTGCAATACAATGTTAAAAAATTGTCTGTACTCCCACCGTAATAATTGCGGAACACAATTGGAA
The DNA here is from genome assembly GCF_002168275.2 of Theobroma umbraticum. Taxonomy (NCBI): domain Eukaryota; kingdom Viridiplantae; phylum Streptophyta; class Magnoliopsida; order Malvales; family Malvaceae; genus Theobroma; species Theobroma umbraticum. The sequence continues at coordinate 2,390,797 of NW_018397257.1, read as the reverse complement.
AGTCGAGGGCAAGCTGTAGCTTGCACGTAAGCTCTGATGGAAACAGGTTTATCAGCTGCAAATGTATTAACTAGGAAGTCAAATTTGCAATAAAAACTTTTTGACTCGCTTGCAGATCCATTACACTCATCATAATAAGCACATTTTCCCCCATTACCTACAGTTGTTCCTGTTTGTTTAAAAGTATCGGCAAGTGAAGGAGTCGGTGTACCAATTTTAGCAATCAATTATTGTGGAGGAAAGAAAATACATGTGGTAGCCCATGTGTTTGTCAGTCGTACTATCAACCCAACATTCACAAAGTTTTCGAGAGCCCCTGAGTGCAAGCAAAATATCTATCGACCATGGGAGACTCCAGCCTTTGTTCCCAGCACCTCCTATCCAACCAAGAAACTCTTCCAACCGCCGCAGCCGCAGCAGCCCCTGCCGCCGCCAGCAAAAATTCCAAGAAATTATCGATCATCCCCCTGATCTTCCTCATCTACTTTGAGGTCTCCGGGGGAGCATATGGTGAGGAGGCAGCGGTGGGTGCGGCTGGGCCACTCTGGGCCATACTCGGTTTCCTTATTTTCCCTTTCATATGGAGCATACCTGAGGCCTTGATCACAGCTGAGCTTGCCACAGCCTTCCCTGGTAACGGCGGCTATGTCATCTGGGCTCACCAGGCTTTTGGGCCATTCTGGGGTTCGCTTATGGGCTCGTGGAAATTCCTCAGCGGGGTGATCAACCTGGCCTCGTATCCAGTTCTATGTGTTGACTATCTCAAGTTGGTTATTCCGCTTTTGTCTTCTGGGGTGCCTCGATATGTTGCAATACTCCTTTCGACTTTGCTTTTATCTTTCTTGAACTACACAGGCTTGGTTATAGTTGGTTACACTGCAGTCTGTTTAGGAGTTATTTCACTTTTACCGTTCATAATATTGACTTTGATTTCAATTCCCAAGATTGATCCTAATAGATGGATTAGCTTAGGTCAGAAAGGAGTAGAAAAAGATTGGTCATTGTTTTTCAATACCCTTTTTTGGAACCTCAACTTCTGGGACAATGCCAGTACTTTAGCAGGTGAAGTTGAGCAACCTCAAAAGACATTCCCGAAAGCACTTTTCTCAGCCGGGTTGCTCACTTGTTTAGCTTACTTGGTGCCTCTTTTAGCTGCTACTGGGGCTATACCACTAGAGCAAAAGAATTGGGTTGATGGTTATTTTGCTGATGTAGCTGAAATCATTGCAGGAAAATGGTTAAAGATCTTTTTTGAAATTGGTGCAGTTTTATCAATTGTTGGACTCTATGAAGCACAATTGAGCAGTTGCGTGTATCAGCTACTTGGAATGGCTGATTTAGGACTTTTTCTGCAATGTTTCTCGGTGAGATCAAAGTGGTTTAATACACCTTGGCTGGGAATTTTGGTCTCAACTCTGATAACTGTCGCAGTTTCTTATATGGATTTTGCAGACTTAATTTCTTCAGTTAACTTCTTGTATAGTTTAGGGATGTTACTAGAATTTGCATCATTTCTTTGGTTGAGGAGAAAATTTCCATCGATCAAAAGGCCGTTTAAAGTGCCAGTGGAGTTGCCTGCTTTGATTGTGATGTGCTTGATTCCTTCTGGGTTTTTGATCTATGTTATGTCAGTGGCTACTGGAACTGTTTATTTGATGAGTTCTATACTAACTGTTTTTAGCATTGCTTGGTTCTTTATGATGAAGTTCTGCAAATCCAAGAAATGGCCTGAGTGCAATAATGCTGGAGAAAATTTGGATGAGGAGGACTTGGAGTAGGCTGATTATCAGGTCTTCTGTGCGCATTCCTTTACTTATGTATAAAATCAGTTCAAAAAATAATTGTGTATGAAAATTTGATTAAATCTTTGTTGCTTACAAGTGGAGATATGTGAAATGAGATTGTTAAAAACTTCACTGGCTTCAGGACCTGAGATTGTGTATGTTGAGCTACAAATAGAATATTTCCTCAATGATGAGTGTTCAAAGTGTACACCTGAAACCTATACTAGTTGAATGAAAAGAACAAGTTATTTTGTTGAAAAATATATTAAGGGGGTGGCGCAAGTTGAAGTGCAAAATAATACAACAAAATTTTCCACAAATTGCTCCCTGGAAGCGGGGAATTTGCTCACCGAATGTGGGGACATTTTCCATGACAATTATAGAAGAATAAATATTGCAGTGTGACAACACCTAAATGTGGACCATATGAGCTCTTTGCTTGCAGACCCTCGAAGAAAACGGTGCCGATAGCAAAAGCACTCGACACCTAGTAGGGCTGCGCGGACCGCGGGGACCATCGTGCGCTATTCAGAAACATCGAAATCGGAATCAAGTCTTTCTCAATGGACAAATGCATTTAAGTGTTGGCCAAATTTTTTTAGAGAGTTTATTATTGCAACTTTTGTTTGTCCCCACTTTGCCTTTCACAAATGTCTAATATTGCAAAAAGAATCCAACTAATAACCGTATACTATTATGAATATATGTGTGTAAATATCTGTTATGTAATAATTTAAAAAATTTAAATCAAATCAAACACCACAATATGTCAAACACAATAAATGTAATCTGATTTGAACTCTTAGATTTGATTATTTGTATCTAGATTTGAATATAAATTGAATTGGACTATAAAATTAGGATTTAAAGGGTTATTAATCTATAAATAAACCCCTCACTTCATTTATAAACACATACTCAAATAAGATATTCTTATTTTATTAATACTTTTCTCTCATTATTGTTCTTTCAAGTTATATTTTATAATAAGTTATTAACACGATCCTCTAATCTCTCAAGCTTTGATATTAAGCTTTAGTATCATTCAGTTTTTAACATCATCTTAAAGTTGAACTTCTAGTTCTTTCAAGTTTCATAAAGCATTTCAATGGTTCGTTTTTTATTTTTGGTTTTAGCAAATCAGGTAAGTAGCTTGATATCTCTTTGGCATTTTCATTCCCTAAAAATCAACCTTAATGTGGACTTCTTATCAGTTAATATATATTATATTTTGTCTCTTAATTTATTAAATTAGAATGTAAATTTTTATCATGCATTATGTATCATATTTTATTCCTTGATTTATTAAATCAAAATCGAGCAAGAAAATAAATATATCTTTATTCTAATATTAGAATATGATTTGCTCAATATATAATTTCTTTGTTTGGAATTTCAAATATGATCATGCTTTGTATATGTAAATCTATCTTTGATACTATGAGATTTTGCATTAGATATTTTGAATTGAGCAAAAGAAATTGATTTTATATGATATTTGAATTATATGATATCTATTTTGTAACAAGTGAAAAATACTATTCTTTGAGTAATCTAAAAATACATTTTATTTTGGATTTCATGTTTTTTTTTGGTTTAGCAAAATAATGAGCTACTAATGAAAAATCATGAACCCCATCCATTACCTTAAGTAAATGTGACATCATTTAATAATTATAGTCATAGATGTGGAAAAGGTCATCATAATTATTACAATTATGGTGGTTACACTAATTATTTTTCTAATAATAAGAATACTTTTAATCTACTAGGACTGGATGAATACTTTTAACTCACTACGATTGGATGAATATTTTTTACTGCTAGGAGAGGATGAATAATAAAAAAATAAAATAAAAAGATAAAAGTCGACTAATAAAAAGGAATATAGAAAATGTCTTGTTATCAATATGGTATGGAATGCTATTGGTCATGTACCTATTGTATATTGAAATATCTTATTGAACTTTATCAAGTATCACTGAAACCTATAAGAAAAAAAAATTGACTCAAATTTTGTTCAAAATGATTTTAACCATAGCCATAGCCAAATTGATATAACACATTAAGATGTTACTAATTTTCTTGCCCACTATGAAGGAGGAATTAATCATTTGATTCGTAATGGAAATATCCAAAAATAAAATTTCTTAATCATTTGTTGGTATATTTTAGTAGTACAATTCTATTATGAATATGCTTTTATACGTTCTTATGATATTTAAATAATATATTCTTACTATGTGTTTCAATTATATATTTAATGTTCTCTTATATTAACTTGTAAGTTTCTTACTATACACACACACACGCACATATATTTTATTTTATTAGAGACAAATATTGATATTTATCTAATACTACAAGATTAACTGAAGGTTCCAGAAAAGTCAATATTTATTATCTAGAGGAACAAAGTTCATAATAGAAGATGCATTATTTTTTACTAAGTCTCAAAGTAATTTCTTAAGTTTCAAAGATATTCATCTAAATAGGTATTATATTGAGACAACGAATGAAAGAGACACTCAATACCTCCATTTTACATTTATTTTCTCAGTTAAGAAATGTGTGTTAAAAAAATTTCCTGCTTTGGTCTTTGGATTGTACTACATAAATATCAAAATTATTGAAACTCATGCTATAGTAAATAAAAAATTTACTAATAATTTTAACATTTGGCATGACTAGTTAGACGATTTTGGATCAATAATGATGCAAAATTTTTTTGAAAATCCATTTAGTCATCCATTGAAAAATATGAAGATTTTCAATTTAATAAATTCTCATATGCTACTAGCTCTCAAGGGTAAATTAATTATAAAGCCATTATCAGTAAAAGCTAGGGCTAAATCTCTTATTTTTTTGGAACGTATTCATGGTGATATATACGGACTCGAATATCCACCATGTGGATTATTTAGATATTTTATAGCTTTAATCGATGCATCAACTAGATAGTCACATGTGTATTTATTATTAACTTGTAATTTGGTATTCGCAATATTACTTACCTAAATTATTCTTTTGCGAGCACATTTTCTTGATTATTCAATCAAAACTATTCATCTTTGACAATGCTAGTAAATTTACATAATATAGCCGAAAAGTTAAGGGTAATTAGAACTTAACAGTTAGGCTTGAATAGGTTTGATTATATTTGGAACAATAGAAAGATAATTGGGTTTTAAAGAAACCTCTTGAATAAAAATTCAAAATAAACAAAGATAATAATAATCTTTTATCTAGGACCATCTATTTATACTAGCTAAGATAAATTCTAATCAAATAAAAAGGTTACAAGCCTACTCTTATTAAAAATCCTCCTCCTAATAAATAAAATTTAATGTAAAAAAATCCTAATAAAGTTAGAAAAAAAATCTTAAATTAAAAAAATAAAGAAAATAAAATCCTAAACCAACTAAAATACTAAATAGAATTCTAAATTCTAGATGCACTTACATCATTTCCAACGGGTCTGAAAAAGACTCAGCTTCGACGAGTAAGCCTTGACATACTCCTCGTAGATGTTTGGATCCACTTGTTTCAATTTTTCTTTAGCAATCCAAGTGCTTTAATTAGCAAGTTTACCAAGCTATGTCACCAAAAATTGTCTATACAGGGTTCCTTATTCTAGATTGAATCTTTTTCACATCTAACACTTCTTCAATAACTTTAGCCTTAGCAATTGAAAAGTGCTAAACTTAACGTCTATAGTAGAAATAGTTCCATCACATCCATCAAATGGATACAAGTCCAAAACATTGAAAATAGAAATGATTTGTAACTCAGGTAGTAGCTCAATTAAGTAGGCTTTTGAACTGATTTTCTTTAGCACCTTACAAGGTCCAAACTTTTTAGACTTGAGCTTGTGATAAGTACCTTTAGGAAATATTTCTTGTCTCAAGTGCACAAGTACTTGATCACCTTCCTTAAATTCTTACTGACAACGATGTTGATTTGCAGCGAAAGAGTATTATGCATTGCTAACTTTTAAGGAATCTTTTACCTCGTCATGAATCTTCTGAATATGATTAACAAATAACTCTCTTTCATTACTTACTTTAGCTTCTTGTGATAATGGCACTACATCAAGCACATTTTAAGGTTTTAATCCATATGCAGTCTCAAATGGTGTTTTCTTTATGCTTTGATTTACAAAATTGTTGTAGGCAAATTCAGCCTGGGGTATAACTAATTCCCAAGTATTTGGATTGTTCTAAATAAGACATCTTAATATATTACCCAAACTTCAATTTATAACTTCTATTTGACTATCTGTTTGTGGATGACAAGTACTAGAATGTTTCAATTATGTCCCAAATTTCCTCTACAAAGTTCTCTAAAAGTGTCCCATAAACTGTACATCTTTATAACAAACAATAGAAGTTAGAATACTATGTAGTCTTACAACCTCACGACAAAAGAATTTAGCAATATGAGTTGCATCAGAAGTCTTAAAACATGAAATAAAATGTGCCATTTTTTAAAAAAGATCCACCACCACAAAGATAGAATCAAACCTTCTACCAACCCAATGAAACCAACCAATACCACTTCTATTGCATGAAATCACACTTTTTCAAGTTTATATAAAGTTGTTCCTTTTAAAGTACCTCTAGTATTTGTTGTAAATGTTTTAAGTGCTTTTCCTTAGTATGGCTATAAATCAAAATATCATTAAAGGAAACTACCACAAATGAATTCAAGAAGGGCTTGAACACCTCTGTCATGACTCTTATGAATGTGCTTGGTGCATTACAAAGGCCAAATGGCATCATTAACCATTCAAATAATCCATCTGGTGTTTTGAAGGATGTTTTCCATTCATCTCCACTCCTTATTCTGTTTTGATGATATTCGTACTTCAAATCAATTTTTGAAAACACCCTAGAACCAACTAGTTGAACAAGAATCTCATCCAATCAAGGAATAGGAAAATGATACTTGATTGTTATCTTGTTTATGGCACGGCTATCCACACACATCTTTCATAAACCATCTTTCTTAGGAGCTAACAAAGTTGGGCAAGCACAAAGACTTTTACTCTCATGCACTAGACTTTTCTCCAACATCTCCTTGACTTGTTTTTGTACCTTGGCTCAGTGCATAAGTGGCATTCTATATGCTGGCAAGTTTGGTAATGATGCTCATGGTACCAAATCAATTGCATGTTAGATGCTTATTAGAGGTGGTAGACTTTTTGACAAATCTTCATTAACCAACTCTCTAAACTCCTTTAATAGCTACTAATTTCTATTGGTTATTGAGAAAATTTACCCATCTGGTCACTCTTCAAAAGCTTAGTTACCAAAGCATACATAATTCCCATCTCAATACTTTTAGCTTTAAAATTTTCAATGAATAAATACATAGTGATTTTGCTAATTTTATTGTTTGTAGGGCTTAAGATTGCTAATATCTTAACCTTTTCTTTAAGAGGATATAAGGTATACCTCTTGTTCTCCTTGTAGAATGAATAGGTATTTGGTTTTGTCATATGATCCATATTGTGATCATACAACCGAGGTCTACCAACAAGAATATGAACAACATCCATTGGCACAATTGATAACTTTATTATATAGAGTTATTTTGACACATTTTGGGGGCTTAAATAGCTATATCTTTAAAATTTAGGTTCGAATTTTAGCATTTTAAATGTTTTTTTAGTTTAAGTTTGATTACATGTTGAGTAGTTAATTTAAATTATTTTAGTTTAAGTTTATGATATTTTATTTTAAATTACTTTAAAAGTAATTATTGCTGATTTCTCTTATTGCTTTTGTAGAAAATTTAATGAAAAAGGCTCATTTGATGAAAATCTGTGCAAGTATGATGATAGTTTCATTTGTATATGTTTCTGTACTTTGACCATATCTCTCTATACAGAAGTCCAAATGAGCTTATTGGTGGACCAACAGAATGTTGAGAGGAAGGACTATAACTTTTATGTTAATACTTTGCCTAGTTTGGATTAGATTATGGTCAAAATATTTGTCTTATCATAGCACTATAGTAGTATGCATGGACTAAACATGATGCAGTATTTGGAGCATATGTTTCACTCCACAAGTCCAATTGACATGATTATTAAGTCATGGGAAATTTAAGAGACAAGGTTAAAAATTTCATGTTTACCATTTTACCCAGTTCGGATCATATCAAGGTGAAATTTGCATTGGAAAATGCTTAACTATTGCAATTCTGCACAAGGCAACAGGTGGAGGAAGGTCGCGACCTTGAGTTACTCAAGACAGCAGCGTCGAGGAAGCCAAAGCCACAGCGTTGAAGAGAACAAGGCTACAACTCTAGTGAAAGGAAGCACACCATACATTTTTTCTAGGCTAGAATGCCACAATAGCAAGAAATCGTGGCTGCGACACTACTGAAGAAAAAATTCAGCACCATGGTGCAAAAAAATCAAGGTTGTGGTGCCGAACGATTTTTCAAAAATAAAAATTTGATGGGATTTTAGAAACTGGGTTACTTGGAGCCTATTTAAGAGACCTTTTTCAAAGGTTTTAAAGGAAGAGAGGCAGCAACAACTTTTTTGGAGAAAGAGAACTAAGAATCAAGCAAAAATTCAAGAGTAATTGAGAGAGATTTGCGATCAACAAGACTTTGACATTAGTTTATTTATGTTCTTTTGTGTTATTCTTATTATTTTGTTTTGAATTCATGGCTAAATGTCTTTAGATAGTGGTTTTTAAGATATTATGAACTAATTTGCTTATCTAGGATTATGGTGGATTTCAACATGTAATTTAAATATTAGTTTTTCAGTTATTTATTATGAATGGGTGTTGTTTTACTTATTCAAATATGCTCTTTATGCTTTTAATTGCCTAATCAACAATTAATTGAATTGTGAATTTGATTGACACTCAAAAGAGAGATTTTAGGTTGGACTAAGATTTGAATGGTATATATTCACATCACTTAATTGATCTAATTCATGATTTGAGTAGATATGGATTCTAGGTTAGTAATTGATAATTCTATTTTATAGAATTATTTTATTCTAACTTTTTTATTAAAAATTAGCTAAGTCCTTAGTTTTTAAATATAATTTAGTTATTTTTAATTATTTTTATAATTAGTTTATTTTTATAAACTTATTTTAATTTTATGTTTATTTACTTTAATTTGGCTATTATTTATTAGTTTTAATGCTTTTGTAGGATTTAAGGAAATAAGGCTTAATTTTGGAAAGTAAGGTGTTTGGAGGACCTAGAGTTCTACTTACATAAACCTTGGTATTTTGCCCATAACTCTTGCTACGGAACTCTAAATGATGCGATTATTGAGCTCATAACTTTCATGGAGATTACTTTGCCCAATTCTAAATGGAAGATAGAGAAAATCATGTCAAAAGATGACAAAGCGTAATGTTATGGGAATGGAAATTTTAAAGATGATATTTGATGTTTGGGCTTCATTACACTTTTAAGTCCAAAAGTTAGAGTCAATAGGTTAACTTAGAGACTTTTAGGTTAAGATTATTAGTATAAATAAGATATCTTTACGAGAAATTAGGGAGAGACAAACCTAAGAGATTCAATGAGCCAGAAGTTTAGGTTGCAAATATGTGTTTTGTTTGCTTCCTTAGCTTTTAGTTTTCTTGCTCCTTTTAATGGTTAAACTTCACATATTTTTATTTATCTTTGCAATTATGAGTAGCTAATTTTATTTTTCTAGGATTGCAATTGAACTCACATGTAATTTAAATTTTTAATCTCTTTCTTGCTTATCTTTAATAGAATTGAATTGTTTATTCCAATTTGGTATTAATACTTTTTAAAAGATTGGTCACCAATTAAATTGATTTAGGAACCTAAAGAAACTTGGGAAAGGGAGTTTAGTGTAAATTAAAATTAGGATAGCATATGATCATATTAATTGATTTGTGTATATGATAATGATATATTTATATGCCATATGGAGCCAAAATTAGAACTTAAACTTAATGAGTCTATTTTAATTTCAATTCACATAGGGATATAGTGTTTTGATTAAAATAGATAATTTTATAAGATGAGATAAGAGACCCTTATAAATAATTGAGGACTTTACGTTAGCAATTCAACCCATTGAAAGGAGTTAAGGAAGGTAGGTAAGATTTAAATGAAGTGTGAGAGATATTGTAATCCGAGGCTTGTTTGATTTAATTTTTATCCAATTATCTTGTTGCTTTAATTTTTAATTAAATTAGTTTTAGTCAAGTAAGTTTTAGTTTAATTAGAATTCATATTTTAATTATTTGAATACAACTAAATTGTTTTAATTTTAGTACTTAGTAAAATTTTAGATCAATTCTTTGTGAAATCAATACTCTTCTTGCTTATATACTATTTATTCAATACATATACTAGCATAGTAGACTTTTAACTTACAAAAATCACCTAAGGAAGATAAATAACAAGATAACCTGGTATCAGATGAAATGTTGATTAAACCAATGATCTTAGGTCTTTAATCTATTGTTTTTCTCATCATATTTAGTTTTTGTGGGTTAATTTCTTGTTTATTAGTTTTAATTTTATCTTTGATTAGTTGTTCAATTGTTGGTTAGCTTAAATAAGATTAATTTGTTATATAATTTTAGTATTTAGTGAAACTTTAGAAATAAATCCTTGTGGGAATGATAATCTAGACTTATTGTCTACATTACTTGCTCGATATGTATATTTGTGTGTGCAAAATCAACAACGACAACATCATATAAAACCTCATCATCCAAGTTACCTCTTATAGTGAATTTCATCAAACATTGAGTAGTTACTAGTACCTCGTGTCTTTTCTTTAACCACCTAATATTATAAGGATGAGGATGTTTACTTGTAGGAAGCTTCAATTTGTCAATTGCCTCTTTTGAAATAATATTTTCCATGCTTCCTCCATCAATGACAATATCACACACTTTACCTTCACAAACAACTCGTGTGCCAAAAATACTTCACCTCTTCCAATCTTTTGCTTCCTCTTTGTTGTTGTTGTCATCACTCTTCGTACCACTAAAGACTCACCTTGTGCAGGATAAACATCGATTTCCTCTATCTTCTCATCATAGTTATTATAAATGGGTTTTACCTTTTCCCCTAATTTCACTATGTTCACCTTTTTTTGTGGGTAATTAAAAGAAATGCATCCCTTCTTTCCATAAGTAAAACATTGAATCTGGGAATTGTTACTTCTTTTATTTGTAGAAGAACCAGAACTGTTTTGTCCACCATAAGTCGTTATACCCTTGCCTTTGTTGTTCTTTTCAACATTGGTTGCACCCTTATTAGTTTTATTGGTTATGACAGCCCCTCAATAATTTTGTAGGGATGTTTAACAACCTTGTCTTGCTTCAGAATTGCTTTACCAATTGATGCCATATAATGGCTTTCTAGTGCGATAACGTAAAACTGGTTTTTCCACTACTAAAGCATACTGATGAGCATCTTCAATGTTGTATAAATGAACTACTCCCATCTCGACCCTAATAAAATGATTTAAAACAGCAAGATAATGAGAAGTAATTTGTTTGTTACTCTCAATTAACCCAACTCGAATTGATAGGTTATATAACTTCAATGTATACTCTTCAATGGTCTTGTTATTTTGCTTCAAACAATGAACGTTTTCATATAATTCCATAGTATAATCAACAAGTAAAAATTTCTTTCGTAGTTTACTTTTCATGTGCTCTTAAGTGTTAACTTTAAGCTTACTTTGTCATGCACGTTGCTCTTCAACTCTCTTTCAAAATTGAAGTGCAATATCTTTCAATTTTAGCTTTACAAATAACACTATTTGATTTTCTACCATAAGTTTCCATTCAAAGTAATTTTCCAAACTGGCTTCCCAATCTAAATAATCCTTTGCATGAATCTTCCCATGAAAATCAGTTACTTCGATCTTGATTCCTCTACCATTTAAATTAAGAGTGTGTAATAACCGACACTCTAATCCAACTCTTATCTCTTGATTTATAAGTCCATCTTTACGAAAGGGTTTTTAATCTCAAATTCATCATCATCTTCAAGATTTTAAATCTCAAAAGGATTGTGGTCACCTTTTGGATTCCCCATTGGGGCTCTCACTGGTTCTTAATGTTACAAGGCTTGCACAGCCCAAGTTAAGTCATCAGTCATTCTTTACATCTCAGTCAACTTAGTTTGTTAGGGCTAGTTGACTTTAATTTGACCTTTGCCTCGGCCAACCATAGTCTCCTTGATGAAAAAAATCCTTGTAGAATAGTAGGATCATTTGCTCTGATATCATTTAATGTAACTGGAAGGTTTAGGGCAATTAGAACTTAACAATTAGGCTTGAATATGTTTTATTGTGTTTGGAACAAGAGAAAGATAATTGTGTTCTAAAGAAACCTCTTGAATAAAAATTCAGAATAAACAAAAATGATAATAATCCTCTATCTACGACCACTTATTTATACTAGCTAAGATAAATCCAAATCAAACCAAAAGATTAGAATCTTTCTCCTAATAAAAATCCTCCTCCTAACAAATAAAACTTAATGTACTAAAATCCTAATAAAGATAGAAAAAGAATCACGAACTAAACAAAATAAAGAAAATAAAATCCTAAACCAACTAAAATACTAAATAGAATTCTAAATTCTAGATATACTTGCATCATTGCATCTCAAGCCTTTAATGAATATTACATATTAGTTGGAATAACTGTTGAACATCTTGTTGCTCATGTTCATATACAAAATGGTCTAGTATAATCATTTATTAAACACTTCCAACTGATTACAAGGCCATTACTTATGAAACCTAAACTCTCAATTTCTACTTACGGGCATACCATTTTGGATGCAATAGTATTTGTGCACATCAAGCCATCAAGTTATCATAAATTCTTCCATATACAATTGGTTTATGGTCAAGAACCAAATATTTCCTATTAGGCCATTTCTAATTTTCTCATCCATCGTGAGGGAGGAATTGATCATTTGATGGGTAACAGAAATATCCAAGAACAAAATTTCTTAATAGCTTGTTGTTATATTTTAGTAGTACAATTCTATTACGAAGATGCTTTTATATATTTTTTTATATATTTAAATGATATGTGATTATTATGTGTTTAATTTTATATTTAACATTCTCTTATATTAACTTATATATTGATATTTATTTGATAGTAAAAGATTAATTAAAGGCTCTAGAAGAGTTAATATTTTACTATCTAGAGGAACAAAGTCCATAATAAAGGATGCATTATTTTCTACTAAGTCTCAAAAAAAATTATTAAGTTTTAAAAATATTCGTCTGAATGGACATCATATTAAGACAATGAATAAAAGAGATATTTAATACCTCTATATTGCATCTATTATCTTAGGTAAGAAGTATGCATTGGAAAAATTACCCGCTTTCTTTTTTGGATTGTATTACATAAATATTATAATTATTGAAACTCATGGTATAGCAAACCAAAAGTTTACTAATAATTATAATGTTTGACATGACGGGTTGAACCATCTCGAATCAATAATGATTTGAAATTTTTTTGAAAATTCATGTGATCATCCATTGAAAATTCAAAAGATTTTTTAATAAAATGAATTCTCATGTGTTGCTTGCTTTTTAAGGTAAATTAATTATAAGACCATCATTAGCCAAAGTTGGGGTTGAATCCTCTACATTTTTTGAATGTATTCAGGGTTCATATATGTGAACCCATACATCCACTATGTGGATTATTTAGATATTTTAAAGTTTTAAATGATGTATTGACTAGATGGTCACATATATACTTATTATTAACTTGTAATTTAGTGTTTGCAAGATTACTCACCTAAATCATTCATTTGCATCCATATTTTCCTGATTATGCAATCAAGACTATTTGTCTTGACAATGCTGGTAAATTTACATCTTGACCTTTTAATAAATATTGTACATTAGTTGGAATAACTATTGAACAATTTATTACTCATATTCATACACAAAATGATCTTGTAGAATCATTTATTAAATACTTTAAACTGATTGCATGGTTATTGTTAATTAAGTCTAAACTCTTGACTTCAACTTATTGGCATGCCATTTTACATGCAATAGCACTTGTACACATCAGGCCAATGAGATATTATAAATTCTCTATTATACAATTAGTTTCTAGTTAGGAACCAAATATTTCTCATCTAAGAATTTTTGGATCTATAATATATGTCCCCATTGCTCCACTAAATCGCACAAAGATGGGTCTTCAAAGGAAGTTAGGAATATATGTTTGACACAGGTCTACATCTATAAGTAAATATTTAGAACCATTAAAAGGAGATTTATTCATGATGAGGTTTGATGATTGTCATTTTGATGAAATAAATTTTCCAACATTAAGAAGAGAAAACAAGCAGCTGAAAAAATAAATTTCTTGGAATGCATTATTATTATCTAGTTTTGATTCTCGCACAAATCAATGAAAACTTGTGATGGAGATCGAATTTTTGTGCCTAGATGTGTTTGTGTAAGCCATGAATTTCAAAAAAAATAATTTCTTTAAGGAAACAAACAATCTAAATACACAAACAGAATTTGCACATCATTCTTATTTCAAATATTGTAATCACATCCATAAAAATCAAGATTCTATAAAGAATGACGAACATACCTTTCCTTGATCTCTGTAATGACCGCTCCTCGATTGCTACTGGTGTTTGAGTATCCCAAGAGAACCTGACAAGTCCCGAGCAAGCCTTAATTGAAGCCTTAGATTTTACTTCATATTCATGCCATTAATCTATGAAGTTACTTTGAATCATAAAACTCTTTGTAATAAGAATTGAACATAAATCATAATAAGCCATCTTATTCTTTATTCATCATAAGTGTAAGAATACACTAAAGTCCATAGCATCCAACTGCACCTTTATATTGTCACCATTTACAAATACGTTATGCTATGAGCCACTCGACCTCTAAGCTATGAGATGCCTTTATCTATCTACGTTGGACTATAAATACCGATGAATGCACGCTAAGCTAATCACTATTTGCAAAAAGGAAATAAGGGGGTAAGTCTCACAAACTCAGTGATCATCAACTCCGTGAACAGGGCATAGATGGGAAACAAGCTTAAAGCAGATAATGTAAATAGTAAAACTAGAATATAAAATGATAATCTTATAACACCAAATCACAAGTAGGGTATTCATGCCTTGTAAAAATAATGCTATAAAATTTTAATGCAATACTTTCCTTGGCAAAGCAATGCCAAAAAGAAGCATAGCAAAATAAATTTTAATCATTAAAATCTTTTCTTTGCATCAAAATTAGAAATAACTGTATAAAAGTATGCACGCTCCTAAATGACTGTCATGTCAAAAATAATCATGTACATTCATGTATATTAACTCAAAATCAACTTATAAAGCACTGAAAGCTTGCAAGCAAATAGAGGAGTTGTAGAAAATGTTAACTCTCCACCATGCAAAAGAGTACGAATCTAAAATTCACAAGGCTCTCAAGTAGGTAAATATAGTAATCATTCGTGGACCCACTTCCACATAATAACAACTCAGGAGGTCTTCCTCTACCATATTCCCACAGCCATGGCAATTTCAACAATTTTGGCTGATATCGAAGAAATCAGGTGATCGCAACCATGTATATCAACTTGTGGCTTAGCCACATTTATCAACTTGTGGCCTTGCCACGTATATGTCACAAACCATGGCCCCAGCCACGTCTAACAACCCATCAATAGCCTAAAGGTTCTTGACCTAGAACTCACTTGTGCACAAGGGTCATACTATCCCGATGTGACATTCCACCTACCCTCTACATTCTCGGTTTATTAAAATTGTTTTCAAAACCAAATCTAGGTTTTTCAAAACTTTTGCTTTAAATCATTTGAAAACAAGATTCGATAATCTTTCAAATTGCTTTTCACATTAAAAAGTATAGTGTAAACACTTGTGTAAAAATCAGACTAAAATCAGTTTTCAAAAGTTTGCATTTAAAACATTTAACTATGCACGTCACACAAAGATACAAGGCACGGATTTTTGATGCAAAACAGTGCAAAAGGGCTTGTTTCTCAGTTTCTAAAACACTTTACATATATCTATATAAATAGTCTACACAAACAATTCCCAAATCAACTTGCATCCACAATTTCCTATGGTTTTTACCAGCTCATGCTTTCCACCATAGCAGTGTACAAATCATTGTAAATCCATTTTAAAATCGCCTATCGAGGCTAACAACTCATGCTATTCACAATTGGATTTAAAGAAAATCGACAATGTTTATTAAACGTATAGCAATATATAATGTATAGATCTTTTAAAATAAACACCCTCTACTCACCTTACTATGGCGGGATACTACTTCACCACTTATCCAGTTATGTTTCCTCCTTTAGTTAATCACCACGGTATTCCTTTTCCATTTGCACACTTCTTAGCAATAAACCAAGCTTAACATTCTTACTGTTTATAATTCCCATTTTTCTTTCTCATTCAAACATTAATCATCATTTTAATAACTTACATCATGCTAGAATTACCATTCTTTCTCACTTAACCTTTGCATATTCATATATATTTTGACATATATTTCTTTTTACTAAAGGAATTCGTATTTTTTACTTGTGTAATTCTTTACATTATAAGTACTGGCAACTTATTTATATCATTAAGTGCCCATTTCAACTTTTCCAAGTAACTTTTATTCAAATCCATCTTATATTTTCATAATATTAACCACACTATTCCTCCTTATTTCTTTCAAATAACATACCAAGCAAACTCAACATTTCCAACTAGCTTATGCATTTTAGAGTCTTTCAACAACCATTACTCCTCACAATGTGCCTTTCAAAATTCCAACCACACAACAATAACCATTTCTTCAAAACTTTAATCATCAAGCTGCCAACTTGATTCACAAATTATTCTTCAAATATTTTAACAACCGTAGGCTTTAAAACATAGTATTATGCTTACCACTTCTCTTTCACTTTGAATTTATTATGCATCCACAGTTTTAATAGCTTGCATGTCACTAAATCTTCTCCAATCCAGCCAATCTTTGCTACCACAAAATATTTCTAATAGTTACCAACCCATTTGCAAAGATCATTCAAGCGAAAACAACAATCCTTACCTTATTTCTCTTGTATTTTGGAACCAAGCTCTATATCTCCTTTAAAACTCCACAGTTCTTTTCTAGAACATTGAAGATTTCTTTGGTGATGAAATATCAAAAACCCAACAAGAATGAAGGGAATGAACTCATGATTTTTCCTTAGATTTTCAACAAAATCGAGCCCTCACTTAGTTTCTCCTTTCTTCTTTAGAATGCCTTGAGACCCACATGATATTTCTTCAAATGCCCTTGAATCACTCTTTAAAATAGGTGTGCATGTGTATTTTTGAGATTCTAAGGATCAAAGAATGGATGAAATGGAAGAAAAGGCAAGAAATCCTTCCTCTCCCCCCCCAGGTTTGAAAGGAACTTGTGAAAGAATGGGTGTTATCTTTCCCTAGACATGTATCCACCCTTTTGCCATTCATTTTCTCTTTATTTTACTTTATTTGGCCACCTTTTTAGACCAATCAAAACACATGCACTCTTATTCTTCTTATTTCATTTGGTCACCTTTTGAAACCAATAACAACACATGAACCATTCACCTTTTATTTTCAATTGGCCATTTTGCCATCCAATGATTCTTCATGCACCAGTTTCTTCCCTTGTTCATTTTGCTAATCTTTTCTTCCTTTTATTATTTATTTTATGCACTACTTTTACCTTATATTTTATTTGGTCATTCATTAATCTATTTAAGTCACATACATCCCACATTTTCCTTTCCCCATTGGCCACCTAATGCACCAAGCTTTTTATATGAAAATAGATTTAAGCTCATTCTTCCTTTTACTTCACATAGTAGGGGTCCCACATGTTCCTCACTAACTTTCTCGTTTTTTCATGCTATCATTTGCATGTAATAGTGAATTTACATACACATCTCATTATCCCACATAATCTAGCTTTCTTTAATTAGTTAATTTCCATTTAACTTCAAATGTTAAAATTGCACATAAGTCTTCAAACTTTTCCTTATTTATCATTCGACTGTCCAAACTTTTCATCCTTTACAATTTGGTCCTTCAATCATTTCTTTGATTCTAATTTTCTTTTATCTTTCATCCTTTACACTTGTACAAATAAAATATCAAAGTCACACATGACCAAGGTATCATCATAATATTTAAATATATACTTGCCCGTTCTTGCCTTAGTTAATAAAGGCATGCAGGCCCAACTAACGTCATTTGTCTTCAAAATTTTTTCTTACTTCTTCTCCCCCACTTATATTAGCCATATAATCCTCTTTCATGACTAATTTCAACAATAAATAAAACATTAATATTTTATTATTAATTTATTAATAAAAAATTATTTTATTCTAAAATCCTCCCCTTGTCTCTTCAGGTATCAAAGTGTCTCACTTTGTTCTGATTCACTTCTAAATCGTATTTTAACTCGCTACTTCATCCTCGATAATATTATTATTTAATTATTAATTTCTCACGTGTAAAATATTTTATTTCAAAATACTCTTTTCACCCATCACCGTTCTTTGACACTTAAATTAATGTCAATTGACCCTTTGTCTTATCGATAAGGTCCATTGACTTTTATACAAAGGTATGGGGTGTTACAATTTCGTTCCTCAAATTCAATTTACATTAACAAGGAACGTGTGACAAATATGTCCTTGATCCCATTCGAACTGGGTAAAATGGTAAGGATAAGAATTGTAGCCCTGTTTCTTATCTTCCTAAAACCTTTAGAATCACATCATTTAGACCTTCAGAGTGAAAGTTATATGCAAATTACTGAAACAGATCTTACTTTTGTATGATTGTTGATTCTTGACTCTAGTGAATTGTAGTTAATTCACCACCACACCAAAAACCATTAGATTATTACTTACTTATGCATGTTTCATGAATTTCAAACTGTTTCAAATGGATATGAAAAGTGCTTTGTTTAAATGGTTTTATTCAAGAATAAGTTTATGTCAAACAACCCCCTAGTTTTAAAGACTTTGAGAAATTTGATTATGTTTATAAATTACACAAAGCTTTGTATGGACTAAAGCAAGCTCCCAGCACTTGGTACAAAAGACTTTCAAAATTTCTAGTTGAAAAAGGTTAAATTAGAAGAAGTGTTTATATATCATTAGTTATTAAGAAATGCTTGAATGATTTGATTGTAGTTCAAATTTATATGGATGATATTGTATTTGGTGCTACTAATAAAGTTTTGTATGAGAATCTCGCTAAAGAAATGTAGAGTGAGTTTGAAATAAGTATGATAGGCGAACTGAAATTTTCCCCGACCTTCAAATCAAACAATGTGAAGATGTCATCTTCATTAATCAAGAAAAATACACAAAAGAAATGCTAAAGAAGTTTAATGTGATCAAGTTAAAATCAAATGGCTCTCTAATGAGTCCTTCCACCAAGCTTGATAAAGATGAGAAAGGAAAGAATGTGGACCAAAAGCTCTATAGAGATATGATTGGCGCATTGCTCTACTTAACTGGCAGTATGCTTGTATGGAAGATTCCAATCATATCTCAAGGAATCACAATTGGCTACTGTGAAAAAGATCTTTAGGTACCTGACGATACAACAATTTCTCTAGACCTAAGTTCAATTCTCTTTTAATGCTAAGAGGATTTTGAGGTATTTTCAGGTAACCTCTAGGAATTCAATGATGATATGGTATTTTTCTCTAGACTTGAGTTTAATTCTCTTTTAAATGCTAAGATGATTTTGAGGTATTTTAGGTCATCTCCAGGCTGCAAAGCAATCTCCATACAAGTTGTCTTTATGGCATTAGCATAGAGCATGGAAGAATTGGCGAGTGGGCTAATAAAATCCTATGTAAGGCAAGGAATTTTCCATTTGCCTATCTAGGACTCCCACTAGGTGCTGCTGCCAATTCGATTCGAATGTGGGATCTGGTTATTAAGAAATTTGAAGCTCGGCTGGTTACATGGAAATCTAAGACCCTTTCTATGGAAGGAAGAGTGACTCTCCTATGTTCGGTGAACAAAACAAATGTTTCAAGAATAATTGCAACGATGACAAGCATAGGAGCAAAGAAATGTTGTAGCGATGGTAAGGAAAAGAAAACCAGTAAAGTTGCAAAATGTGAAGTCAAAAAGTTAAGAAAATATGTAATGATGCAACCTCATATAATAGTGGCGGCAATCCTTCTTAAGACGATATCATGTTCCAAAATCTTTCTCTACTTAGGGCACCAACACAATGGATTTTATATGAAAAAGTCGATGGAAAGTAAAAAAAAAAAAAAATCTAGGTTTTCATTCCGGCAGATTAAGAACAGAAAAGGTCAACTAATAATGATTCAAATAAGATGGCCAAGGCGAAAGCTATGCTATATGAAAGATGCTAATTGAGAAGCTAACTGAGGCTGCAAGAAGATACGCGTATGCTATTTAACATGGATCAATATGTACGCGTTGTAATGCTGCGTCTTGATTCTATTCTTGAATCAGTAACATGGCGTCTTAACGTAATTCATGAATGTTTAACATATATGAGCTACAAGGAGAAAATTTTATCCAATTACACAGGATTTGGCCATTTAAAATAACATAATTTGGCCAATTAAAATTCATTCATGAATCATCCAATTTATTTTTAAATAAATTAAGATATTTTAAAGATAAATCTTAAATTTGACCAATTAAGATTCACTTATTAGTCATCCAATTTATCTATAAATAAATTAAGATAATTTAGAGATAAAACTAAATTTCAACCAATCAAAATTTAAAAATTCAAAGTCTGATCAATCAAAAAACTATTTATGAGTTATAATACTTTATCTCTAATTAAATTAACGCAAAATTTAGAAAAAGAAGAAGAAGATTTTAAAAACTTAAATTTTTTTAAAATCTCAAGAATCAAGCTCTGAAGTATTGACAAATTCTGCAAAAATAAAGAAGTTTCAAAATATGTCAATATACGTTTCAAGAAATCATTTTTCGATCTTATTCCAACTCAAGAAAAGAGATTAATTTTGTTTATTCAAAATTAAGTAATCAAGACTCTTAAAAGTAGAGTTTTATTGAAAAAAAGAATCAGAATTAATTTTTTATTTTAAAAAATTTCGGAAGATTATATTTACACGTCTAATCAGTGAAATTATAGAATTATAATTTGTCTTTGAATTTTCCCTTGCACGTGTAACTTGACCTCAAGCAGCTGCAGAATAGTCATCTCCCACACTAGCTGCTTACGGCCACGCTGTTTGGAAGGCGGCAGCTGATGACATATTCTGAAGGGGACTGCCATGTGGTCGTTTGCTTTTGTTTGTTCAAACCTAGTATATTCAACAAGCTCAAGGAATGCGTAAAAGACACATGCGCAATCAAAGAAAACAGTAAAAACTTTGTGTTTTCTCCCCTTAATTATTTAGCCAAATCATACAATTAGTGTCTTTACTTTATTAAAATAATAGATTTAATCATTCTATAATAATTTGTTAAAATTAAGTCTTTATATTTTTTAAAAATAACAATATCGGTCCATTTAGTTAAAAATTTTTTATTATCTATTTTGATATGACGTTTGTTTGGATTGACTTGAAATTTTAGTATTGATGTAATATTAAATTTGATGATATAGTGATAATAATGTGACATTTCATTAATAATATAATAGTAATACAAAATATGAGTCTATAACATGATCAATTATTGGTATAGATTTTGTAAGTGTAGATATAAAATTATCCATTGTGAACTAATAATTTGAAAGGTTGGTCATGTTGATCTCTTTATTTTGTATAAACAACAAACGGACTGACTTTTTTTGAATTTGTATAATTACCTAATTTAATATAACATTTATGCCTTTCAAAAATGATTTGAAACAGGATTAGAATATAAATAAATAAAAAATACGAATGAGTTTCTGGCATTTAGAGAAAGAGCGTTCTAAGATAAAAAAAATTAAATTTTTATGCTTCATAATTTAAAGTAGTGAAAAAAATATTGTAAAATAAATAAAAAGAATCACATTTTCTTTAACAAATAATCATATTCAATGGCATATCAGCAAAAAAATACTATGCTAGCATAAATAACAAAAAAATTTTAATATTGTTAACAATTGGACTAACACTGTTAATTTTAAAAAGTACAACTCAATTTTTATAAATTATCATACAAGGACTAAACTCACCATTTTATCAAAGTACAGAGACTAATTGTATAATTTAACCTAATTATTTTATTTGTTTAAAATTTCATAAAAATTTTAAACTCTATAATCTTAATGAACCATATAAAATTAATATTTCATAATATTTTTGAAGAATGTATAAACAATATATTTAAAATATAACTAAAGTGAAAATATTTAGGAGTTCAAAAGGACATAATTTTAAAACATAAAAAGAAAAGAAAAAAATAAAACGAAAAATATAATTTTATTTAAACCTTTTATACTCAATAAATATGATTAATACTCAAGTGTAATATAACACAAGAAGGGAAGAGCACAGGCAGATTTGTGGTTACCTAATCTCAAGTGTTGAAGAAGAACAAAGGGAGGAGAAGAAGAAAGAGAAGCACTTCTCCAACCCTTCATCGTCGTCACCAGATAAATGCAAAGCTCCAATTCTCCTTCAGCTGCTTGTAGGAAGCACGGCGCTCCAGTTAACTTCAACTTCTACCCCGTCGACTGACCCGCTCCATTTCAAGCCTGGTATTCGGGTTGGGGTCGGGCCAACTTATATACTATGCTTTATTGGATTCAAAACTTGAAATCCGGACCCAATTGACCCGCTTCATTAATTTAACTTGAGTTTGGGCGGGTTCAAGTCCAAAGCATTGGGGTAATCTCAATTTCATATTCAGTTATTGTTTTGTAAATATTAATAAGATTTATATAAGGATTTTAATTGTATTAAATTCTAATTTTATTGATTAAAATTTTTAAATTAATAATATTAGATAATTTGACGATTAATATTATAAATGTTCAATTATATACAATTAATATCATTGTTTTGGTCTCTAAAAGGGTTGGTTTGTTCCAAGGTAAAAGCAGCAAAAATTGACGGCTAAAACTTGGGTAGGTGAGCCACACAGTTTTAGCTACCTAAGCGTAATTTTCAGACCCAAAGTTCAAAGCATGAATTTGCTCTACTTGCCCATAAATTTTATATTTGAAAGATGAAAATAAAAAATTTAATATTTACAAAAATTAAATTATGATTTTAGTTTTAAAAAATAAAAAAACAATAAAATTTAAAAAAATAAAAAAAATTATTAAATTTTAAAAATTTAGGAAGAACGGAGCCCTACTAGCCCCTCCCTTCACCTTTGATTATATGTATCATAATTCATTCAGTATGATCACGAGAATTATATTAATTATTATTATTATTATTATTTCAAATGAATGTGACGTTGCTATACTCAAATTCAAACTCCATTTTACATAGGGTACAATAAAAAATTTAATAATATTTTACTGTTATAATACATTACGTGAATAGTGGTCCATGGGAAATTGAAGCATAAAACTTGACATTTTCTTTACTGTTGATATTTAATGTTATATCAACCGTTGTCTCTTGTCTCGAGCTCTTTTGTTGTTCTCCTCATTTTTGTTCGATGTACTTTGTATCCCCCAAACTAGCTACAAAATTTCTAACACGACAAGAATATAATTTCACCTAATTAAATAAAATGTTGATGTTTCAAAACTAATAATATTTTTAAATTTTAATATAAATATATAAAAATAAAAATAAAAATATGTAATATCTAACGTAAAAATGAGTAAAAATTGTCTTCATCGGCTTGAAATATATTATTATAATTGTAAAAAATTTTTGAAAATGTTATAATAAACATGTGAAAGTAAGAATAAAAATATGCGACATCTAAGGTAAAATGGGTAAAAAGTCTAGTAATCATAATTATAAATGTAAATAAATAAGATGTTAATGTAAAGTTCAAACAAGCTTTCATATAAAAATCCTTCTGTAAATGTTAAATACAATGATAAAAAAAACTTAAATTTTTTAATAAAATCAATAAAACTTAATATAAAGTTTAAATTTATATAAAATTATAAAAATATATAAATATGTGGCATAAGTTAGGTAAGAAGTATCATAATTACATATAAATTTTAGGTCCATGTCAATTGTGTCCTATGAAAAGGTATGATATTATTGTTGGTAAATTAAATCATATATAAATAAACAGATTTAATAGTTTTTGAAAATATTCAACTTTTAAAAGTCACTCAAATATTAATTTCTTAGATCAAAATAAAAATAACATAGATAATAATATTTATTGTGTTTGTTTTTAACTTTTAAATAAAATATATTTACATTTGATAGGTAGCTTTTGGGAAGAAAATCAAAAGTATTACTACTGTTTACGTAATTTTTATTAAAAATATCTATTATTTACATTCACCTCTGTATGTTTTACTACGTTATTCAAGTCAATTTATGACTTTGCTATAAACAAAGCCTTGTGGAATTATCCAAGCATATAATTCAGGCAGGCTTTGGAGGGTAGAAGTAGAATTGTTCAATAATAGTTTGCTGTCTCATGAGAATCGAAATATCTCCATTCTACTGTGAAACTGAAATTTCAAATATAATATATTGACTTCCTTCTAATCAAACCTCCAAAGGGGAAAGTGGGCAGAGACCTCAAGACTTGCAATTCAATCTATTTACTCTTGCCTTTTATGTTCAAAGCAAAATATCTCTCGTCTTTTGTGACATATATATTTATATATATATAAATTAATAAAAACATTGAATTAGTTAGGAAAGATATACAGTTGTTTCTTTCAAAGATAAAATAAATTTTAATTTAATGTTTTAAATAAAATAAATGTATAAATCGACATAAATGAACACAAGATTCCAATGGAAAGTTAACTGATTCATTAAATGTTGCAAATAAAGAATTACTATATATATTGGTAAGTCATTTTATCACGTCATCGACAATAAATTGAAAAAAAAATATAATATATCTCATCAAAGATATTACCTCATTACTTGAAATTAAGTCAAACCATTCTCACTGCATGATTAATGGAGGGGTAAAACATCCAACTTATTCAACCCAAACTTTTCTTTAAATGATGCAACGACAGTCTTTTCTTCATCGTGTATTTAACGTTGATCGCCCTCGATAGCACTAGTGCCCGATGTAGCACGTCATTAATTTCCTTTCCCAATTAGGCCTGGTTAGAAATGGTTGGTAGTTTAAAATGTTGATCGTCCGACGTAGCACGGCCTAAAAGGCATGAGATTTGCTAAGGTGGTTGGTGAGAATTGAGATACGTACAATAGACATCACATTTGAAAAGTCCTTTGGGTGTGCCAATTCTCCACCGATGCACTCTTATAAATACCCATTAACGGCATGAAGAGTACTTCACCACCAACCTCAACCTCATTAAACTTTCTTTGAAAGCCAACTCTCTCTCTTGGCTGTCAGAAAGTAGTGATACTGTTACCAATGGCTCCAACACCTGCTGATCAACAATTCAACACTGATTCCTCAGCTCTAACTGATTTTGTCATAAATCAAGGAAATGGAGTGAAGGGTTTGTCAGAAACAGGTCTCAAAGCCCTCCCCAAGGCTTACATCCAACCTTTGGAGGAAAGGATGTGTGCCAGTGCCACCCAAGTCAGTCCCCAGGAATCCATTCCCATCATCGATATGTCAAACTGGGAAGAACCCAAAGTGGCAAAAGCTGTTTGTGACGCAGCAGAGAAGTGGGGGTTCTTCCAGGTTGTGAACCATGCTGTGCCCATTCAGGTGCTGGAGAATTCCAAGATGCAACTCATCGCTTCTTTGGGCTGCCAGCCGAGGAAAAGAAAAAGTATTCCAAGGAAGCACTCGGCTTCCAGCAACGTGCGGTTTGGCACAAGTTTTAGCCCTAAAGCAGAAAAGGCTCTCGAGTGGAAAGATTTCCTTAGCCTCTTTTTTGTATCCGAGGAGGAAGCTTGTGCGTTTTGG
>NW_018397257.1:2364758-2364913 GCF_002168275.2 Theobroma umbraticum | reverse complement strand
GCAGGTAACAACTCTCAACTCTTCAAACACTAGTTTGAATAATTGTATATTATTCTGCATGTATATATAGCAAAAAGGTGCATGCTTAAAAATATATTTGCATCTCCACTTTTAACCAAATACTATATTATATTTTGTTTTCAGGGAGCAAGTGC
>NW_018397257.1:2364115-2364246 GCF_002168275.2 Theobroma umbraticum | reverse complement strand
ACAACTGGATCCATGTTCCTCCCATTAAGGGATCCCTTGTGATCAATGTTGGAGACGCATTGCAGATACTGAGCAATGGTCGGTACAGGAGTGTCGAGCACCGCGTGATTGCCAATGGGAGTAAAAACAGA
>NW_018397257.1:2363966-2364105 GCF_002168275.2 Theobroma umbraticum | reverse complement strand
CCATTTTCGTCAATCCAAGACCCGGTGATACCATCGGCCCGTTGCCTCAAGTGCTAGAAAATGGTGAGAAGCCGATTTACAGGCAAGTTTTGTACTCGGATTATGTCAGACATTTCTTCCGTAAGGCGCATGACGGCAA
>NW_018397257.1:2363304-2363452 GCF_002168275.2 Theobroma umbraticum | reverse complement strand
ATGATGAGCAAATTATTATATAAACATACATATAACTTAGCGCCAACAATTTTTATAGGCATTTCCCCAACAAATTGCTCAAGGGAATCATCTCTGGCACCCATTATTAACTAAATCAATGAGATTATATTAGATTACGATATTGATA
>NW_018397257.1:2362798-2363105 GCF_002168275.2 Theobroma umbraticum | reverse complement strand
AGAAACAATATTGTTAAATTATAATTACGACAATATTAGTTTGATACACTCATAGATCATTGAAAATCTCTTGCATATGTATACTTTATTAGTCTCCTTATGACGCATATAAGTTAAAATATAAGATTTCTATTCTCCCAACATGCAACATCATAGAGTAAAAAAAATGATTTATTTATATATATCTAAATGACAAATGAGGAAAATATCATTAACTTTCAAGGAAAAAAAAAGACAAGAAATCAGCATTACTCAATACAATAATGATTTGAATGTCTTGAGCATTCTGAGAATTCGTCTTTGCTCT
>NW_018397257.1:2329972-2362411 GCF_002168275.2 Theobroma umbraticum | reverse complement strand
AAGTGGAAATGTATGTATTTTCTTTTTGGAATAGTCAAGAGAAATATATATGGGCTTATTTTTAAAAAGTAATCAGCCTATATAGAAGTATGTGGATTTTGACAAAACAACCAGTTTGAAGATATTGTCACCTAAATTAATGATTCATCCCTTCTTTTCAAAAAAGAGAAAAACGATTCATCTGAGTTTAAAGACTTTATTCCACTTTGATTTATTAATACACATATGTGAATTCAACTTAGGTGTTTTTGTTTCTGTCAAATTGTGTAATTAATCTTTATACATGGTTAAAATTGTGAATTAAATCATTATATAATAATTAATTTACAAAAATTGAATTGCTCGTTCCCTTTTATTTTTTAATAAAGTAATAATTCATTAAAATTGAGGAAATGGAAGATTCACCTCATATATACAAAAACTTACTCTAAACAACAATTTAGAGATATAAGGAGCTTAAATTGAAAGCATTAAGATGTGGAGAGGGTAATGTATTCTCCCGATGATTATATAACTATAGGGTACTCTTTTTCCCTTTCTATGGCTTTTTCTTAATGGGTTTCTTCATGGGAAGGTTTTTAACAAGGCTCTGAGTTAGGTATAAAGAGGGGGTCTAAGATACATATATATATATATATTTTATGTTAATTTATTAATTAAAAATTAAAAAACAATACTATTAAATTATGATTACGACAATATTAGTTTGATACTCTCATAGACAAAATCAATGTGTTTCATATTCATATTAAAATTGCTTTCAAAATGGCAACATTACTTTTTCATGTTCTTTTATTTTTTTTAATAATATTTTGCTGGGATTTGACCTTATGCTCAAACATGAAAATAATTAAGCAATTAAAATATAACGCAGTGGAATAATAAACTAGCATTTAATAAGAAAAGTAGTCGAATCCTACAAGATTAACGTTTGTGTTTTTCATGTAACTTTCAAATAACTTATAAGTTTAAAAGTTATATATCCTACTCTAGATATCATAATCAAGTGCCAATTAAATCCAAAAGGCTTGTGATGGAACAAAAACACGAAAAGAGAATAAGGCGGTTTGAAATCCTGCAATCGAAATTTTTGCTTCTTCACCTTTTGGATTTGTCAAATCTTCAGTTAGCCAAGTGTTTGCCCTCTTATGATAATCCACATAGTAACTAAATAAGACATTTTCAAAGGTAAGATTTTTTTTTATTTCTGTTAGCAAGTTTTGTTTCTAAAACCAAAAGAACCAAAAGTTCTTCTTATTTTTTGTCAAACGAAAAAAACTATTTTTTTTTCTTATTTTATGAAATGAATGAGAAGTGACTAGAAGCTTAGACTTTTAGTTTGCTAACATAATATATTTATATAGCCAAATTAAGTTATAACCGTAAATACAACAGTTGCAATTTAATTTAATTAAGTCTCTGTGAACTTAATTAATTTTTTACTTTATTTTGGTCTATTCTTATTAAGTCCAACGTAATTAATTATCCTTATTTAATCCCAATCATATCACTTAATGTATATGACCCATTAAGTTTTTAACATGTTGGCAATAAATGTAAATCTTAATCAAATATCAATTTGATAATTGATTTATATTTATAGATCGCGAGCAGTATCTAGCAATACATCATGACCACCTAAATGTTAGAGAGTCAATTAAAGAATTTAACAAAATCCTTCAGTGATAAGCCTCTCAGTACAATACGATCCTTTCATCAAATATCCGAGATATATCATTAAGAATGGCTCGGTGTGTACTTATGACATTTCATATTAGTTCTTATAATTTATGACTAACTTTATAAATTTAAGAAACTAAGTTTCCTCAAATTCATCATGCTTTGACCAAAGACTTTATACAAGTTAATCAATAATCGAGAACAAGTGAGATACATCCCCTCATATCACTTGAGGTAATAAATCCTCTTTTGACTACTCATTCACCTTTACATGCCTTATGACATACCCAAAAATATTCTGTTTAAGCATCTGGTCACCTTCAAACCTGTAAAGGTGAAATCAAAGTATGTCATTCCCCATACAAGATGACCTGGTGTCTTAAGTTTGAAGACTAGTTACATGACTTTCACACGAAAACATATTTCATAGACACTTGAGTGAAATTCCAAACGAAGTTCTTATAGTGGGTCATGTTTAGTGAACTTGTTCTTTAACAAACACCCACATGTTATTCTCAAGTATCTTATATACTTCAATTTATGAGATTGATTGCTTACTTCTTACGTAAAGAGGTTTAACATGTACTAGTTTTTGAGCATTGTCAATGCTTTATCTTGACAATATAATGACTAAGAACAATTTAAGGAATATGACTTTGATACATAATGATCTCATAATTGTAACAACCTTACAATTCTCATACAAGGCTTTTATATTTCATGGGCTTCATCCAATTAATACTTAATAACTCCTTATTATTGTACTAACATGAAGGAAAACCTCTATCACATATACTTTTGACATTAAATATAAATTAACTGACAATATATATCCCTTAACTAATCCAATTGGTTCAAGAGTATATACCAACTTATTTTACCAACCACAGTAAGCTTTGAGTAAAATTTATTTTCTTTGCTTAATTGTTGTTGACAGTAAAAGGTTTTTAATGCTTTCGTCACCTAACTACTTTGTAATCAATACACAGTAAATATATTTTATTTAAAGGTTGAAAAATATATATAAACATCAATAGTCAAGTGAAAATTTATATATTTTCTTTTCGTGATAGTCAACAGAAAAATATACACGTTTCCTTTTAATAGTTAATCGGATAATATAAAAGTACGAGGATTTTGACAAAACAACCCATTTGAAGATATCGTTCACTTAATTAACGATTCATCCCAATTTACAAAATTATTTTTCATTTAGATTAATTAAGGGTCAAAGTAATCAATTAGTCTCTGTACTATGGGATTTTTGACAATTTAATCCTTCTATCTTAAAATTGGTAAATTTAATCTCTTTACTATGAGATTTTGTATAATCGAGTTCCTCCCCTTGGCGCTATCTAATTTCATTGTTATTGTTATTGACATATTGCTAACGTGATGCTAATGTGTCAAACTTTTCAGGCATGGCGATGACATGGATCTAAAATGTTGACGTGGTAATGATGACATGGCATTGACATGCTGATGTGGCAATAATAACGTAATAGACTCAAAAATTTATTTAAACCACATCATTGGAATTAAATTGGACAAACTTTTAGAGTATACAACCTACATTGAACAAAATTCAATAATTCAAAAATTAAATTGAACAAAGATCTATAGTACAAGAACTACATTGGGTAATTTTAATTTTTTTTATTTAATATTGCAATTTTTTATTACATTTGTATGACTAAAAAATGAGTGAAAAGGTTGAACTTATATGTAAGGATTCATTTTCTTTGTTATATATGTTCATGAATCCTCCATTAACGTGATTATTCCTAGGAGATTGATTGATTGATTGATTTATTATTATTATTATTATTATCAATTGAATGTGACATTGTTACACTCAAATTTAAATCAATCAAGATTTAATAATATTTTACTATTAAAATAAATGGTAAAATATCCTCACCTTTTTAAGTTTTAATCCAAATTCCAAGCAAATTAATTAATTTTCAAAAAGATTCTCCATCTCAAAAAAGCAAATATCGTTAATGGAGATTAAGAAAAGACTAGAATGCACTTTTTTTATTAATTTTAAAAATTATTATTATATTTTTTAAAAAATTAAGAAAAAGGAGAGCACTAGTGCTTCCTTAGGGAACCTGATCGGGGCTCCCATCTAGGGAGGTTTTTCTAATTAATAAAAAAATTAATAAAATTATATAATAATAACTTTAAAATTTAATCAAGGGTAAAATTATTTTTTTTCTCTTGTCACGTTATCAAATTGACGAAAACACTAACTGTTGATTAACGGCTGAATCTAAGTGTTGAGTTGAAAAATAATTTTTTGAGGTGGAATATCTATTTTAAAAACTAATAAACTTCTGTATAGTTTCAATCAAAACTAAAGAGGATAAGGGTATTTTACCTTAGAATAAATGATGTAAATAGTGGTCTATGGGAAATTGGAGCATGAAACTTGACCTTTTGTTAATGCGTTGTTTTCCTCATTTTAGACTAATTCGCCATGCTCCATTCTAGTATAAAATAACTGTACATTGGCAACATTGATAGGGTCAGTTTATCTTAAAATAAATGATTCCCGGTAATTTGTTATTAAAGGGCGACGTGTGGAAAAAGTTTCCACTAGTTTTTGGATTGTTTGTCTAAATCTTACTCTATATATTAATTCTTGGTTTGCAATTAGGAGTTTCTAAATTAAGTTTAACTTTGATCATTTTATCGCAAGGTTATTAAATACCAATACTTAGATCTGTAATCAATATCATTAATATAACCCATTATAATCCATTGATTTTATTTTTTACTCTATAATCGATAAATATAAGTCACCAGGTTACCTTCTAATTAAAATTAAATTAAAAAAGAGAGGGCTAGACGGAAGGAGGACTCCCTTTCTCTTCTGCTTCTTCCTTATTTCTTCTTATTAAACTTTGCTATTCACAGGTGCACGCTCTTCCTCAGTCTTTCACGCCCCCAAGCACCCACTGCTCTTCCTCGATCTTCCATGCCCCGCGTCACGCCCCAAAGCACCCAATTCTCTTCCTCAGTTGATCTCCCACCCCCACCTTCACGCCCCAAAGCACCCGACCCTCTTCCTCAGTCTCCCACGCCAACCTTCGTGATTATTCTTTAAATGTCAATAAGTATAACTTCATTATACTTTAAATGGAAATAATTAAGATGGGCCGGAAAGTTGAAATTAACTTTCTTAAATTTTCAACGTAAACATGTAAGAATAAAAGGTAAAGAGTCTCATATCATTCATCTTAAAATAGAAATTTCGATATTTTATTTTATTTTTAATATTTTAAAGTAATTTGTATCTCTGAAATTAGCTACTACAAAATTATTATACAAAAGATATAATTTCACACAATAAAAATAAAATATTAATTCAAAAGAAATCAAATTTTTAAAATTTTTGAGAATAAGAATAAAAACATATAATATTTGATATAAAGCAGCTAAAATGTACGTAATTAACTTAAAATAAGTTATAATAATTTTTAATGTAGTGGAATGTAATAATAGGTATAGTTTAACGTAAATAAGTAAGATGCATCCTTAAAATTGAAACCAACCTTTCTAGGGTCTTAAAGAAAACGTACAAGCATAAAGGTAAAAAGTCATATCATTTATTGTAGAAAAGAAATTCATTATTTAGTTTTTCTTTTAAAAATATTTTTGAAGTAATTTGTATCCTTGAAACTAGGTGTCATGAATTCTTAAACCAAATATTAACTTCACACAATAAAATAAAATGTTAATATTAAAAAAATAATTTTTAAATTTTAACATTAATGTGTAAGAATAAAAATAAAAATACAAAAATCTTATGTAAAATGAGTAAAAAGTATCATAATCAACTTAAAATAAATTATAATAATTTTAAACAATTGAAAGGTAAAAACTGTAAATAAGTCAGATGCACCATAAAGTTCAAATTAGTTTTTTTTTTTTAAATCTTTCAAGTAAATGTGTAAAAAAAAAAGGTAAAAAGTTATACAATTTATTGTAAAATAAAAAAACAACGTTTCATTTTAAAAAATACTTTAAAATAATTTGTATATTCCTCAAATAAGCTACTTTAGAATCATTACATAGAAATTTTAATTTCACGCAGCAAAATAAAATGTTAATATTAAAAAAATATTTTTAAAAATTTTAATGTAAATGTGTGAAAGTAAGGATAAAAATACATAACATCTTACACAATTTGCTTAGAAAATATTCTAATCAACTTGAAACAAATTGTAATGATTTTATACCTGATAAAAGGTAAAAATAAGAATAACCTGATTATAGTTAACGTATATACATAAGATGTATGGTAAAGCTGAAATTAGTCTTTTTAAAATAGTAATGTGTAATGGGTGATAGAGGTAATGTTTGAGGTGGGAGCTAGGTCTACCTTCACACATAAACTTTACACTCATTTCCTGATTGAAGAAGCTTGTTTTACGATTCTTCCTTTGTGTACGTAACAAACCAAAACCTATGTGCACTATTTATAGAAGTGTTTAGAATATAGAGATAGTATATGTTTTTTAAATCTACATAAATTAAATTTAAATGTAATTAATTTTTATTTAAATTTAAATAAATTAAATTTAAATGTAATGGATTATTATGTAGATAATCTTCATTTAAATTTAAACAAATTAAATTTAAATTTATATCCTATTCCCAAAGTTTTTCAATTATTCAATTAAGAAATATAAGAACAATATTTAACATTAATTAAATATTTGCTAATTATTCACAAATAATTAACATAGTTGCATGCGATGTCGACGCACCACATCTCAATGCAACAGTATAATTACTTGCATTTTATGTTAACACCTGATCTATTTGAAAATTTAGAAATGATTTGATCTTCAATGGAAAAACATGGGATGTTATTCAATTGTTTGACATCATCATCAAGTTAAGTGTGGCTGTTCGGGCAAAGTCTAGGTGGCCACATATTAAGAACTCAATTGAGGATTTAATTAGGTATCCTGAAAATTTATCCAAGAATTTTGCAACGTGAAGAAAGATGATTAAGTGTTAAGTGGAATGGTCCACCACTGAGGTGGCTGAAATTTAATGTGGATGGAGCTCACTCAAGCAATTCTAGGCAAGCTGGCATTGGGGAGTCCTTCAAAATAACCTTGGTGTAATTAAAGCCAAATTCTCTAAGGCAGTTGGAATTGGTGATTCGAATTTGCCAGAATTATTGGCTATCCATGAAGCTTTTTTTGTTTTTGCTTTTTGTGTGCAATTTAATTCTATGAAATTACTGATTGAGAGTGACTCAATTAATGCAGTATTATGGTCTACTAGCCATGAGAATATAGACAGCTGATTAATAATTTGAAACGACTGCAAGAGAAAATCAATCATTGGAAAATCAGGTATGTCTTGCGTGAGGCCAGTGGTGTTGCTGGTGTTCTTGCAAAGGAGGGGATCCAAAGGAGTAGTGATTTATTAGAAGGTTATGAGTAGGAGCTTAAAGATGCTGAGGTGGAATTAAAGGTGGCGGACAATGTACAAGCCAGATTTGAGATGGAATAGGACTCAGTTTTTTATGAAACAGGGTGCTTGAGGGTGACGAAGTGTTTCAAGTTTGGAAAGAGTCCAAGCCGTGTAGTTGTGGGACATCCAATCCTGATAGGAGTCTTGAATTGAAGGAAAGAAAATCAGTATCGTGAGATTGGAGTTGTCGGGTAGTGAGGTTCTAGGAGAGTCTATCTCCAAGATTAATTCAAGGGATTTCCAAGTGAATTCGGATATATAGTATTTGGTCCAAGTTTTGGACATATTCATGGAGGTTATCATCACCACAGTTGCCGGTTAATGCTCGGACAGGACTTGTCGGGATTGGACGGTGGTATTCTGGAGAATGTCTACATGGGTAATGCTCTCTTGGACAAATGAATATGAGTTGATGGCTGTGCTGAGTATTTATTGCTGGACTTGGATAGTAAAGCAGCGTTTTGGACAGCACCTAAAGATTTCTTAGCTTTCTGGGGACATCATCAAAGGATTTAGAAGGAACATAGATTCGCCTGGACACATTAATGTGAATTAGATATTTTTCTGCTGTATTTGAGTATTTGGCGGGGGGTTGTTAGAATAAGGTATCCAATATCCCTAAAATTGGATTCTTGGAGCTTTGCTGTATTTGAGTATTTCTCATCTAATTTCATAAAGTCTAAAGTTATTTTGACTTTGACATTAAGTAATAAAATTATATATTTTTCAAAAAAAAATAGTAACGTGTAAAAATAAAGCTACCAAAAATTCTGACAAAAAAAATTCATGCAATTAAATAAAATTTTGATGTTAAAAAAAACTTTTTTAATTTTATCATAAACATGTGAGAATAAAGATAAAAATACTTAAATTTGATGTGAAATAGGTGAAACTGTTGTAATCAAATTAAAATAAATTACATTGATTTTAAATTTAATGAAAAGTAAGAATAAGTATAACTTGATTATAGTTTAATATAGATAGAAAACTTAAACTAAATTAATGCTGAGATATGAATAATTAAACTATAATCAAGGTTAATATAAATAGAAAACCTTTAAGTATCATAATCGGCTTAAAATAAATTGTGCTAATTATACATGTAAATAAATAAGATGTCAATGTAAGCTTCAAATTAGCCTTCATAAAAAACGTAAATGTTAAGAATAATGATACAAAATAAAGTTAAAAATTTTTATAAAATAAATAAAAACTAACATGAAGTTTAAATTGAAAAAATGTTATATACATAAATGATATAAATTATAAAAATATGCCATACGAAATATAAACTAGATAAGAAATGCCATAATTACATACAAATTTTAGGTCCATGTCAATTGTGTCCGCTGAAAAGGTATGATATTATTGTTGATAAATTAAATTTGTACTTAAACAAATAAATTTAATAGTATTTGCAAAAAAAATCAACTTCTAACCGTAATCTAATATAATCACACGAATTTAATTTATAATAGATGCAATTGCTATAATTATGTTAATAGAACAAATCTCCCGTGCACAAGGGGCCCGAGGTGATTCCTTAAAGCAGTATGTTTGAAATGGCTATAAAAATTGTTGGCTTTAAGCTATATGTTTATATACTAATTGGCTTATTAGTTTGTTTATTTAAATTTTTTTATATGAGTGGCAAAGAAATAAATAAAAAAATTACATCATTCTAGTCTAGGGAACTCCTAAATTATCAACAAGAAGACGTGTAAATATTCCATTTAGAGGAGACTCAAATATATGAACTCCCAAAGGCAAATCTTCATGATGTGTAGCTATCCAATCTATGCACTGATTTGCTTCATGATGAATGTGAGAAATTGAAACATCCCAATCCCTAAGAAGAACCTTTCCCTTGGAAGATTACCATTTGGATCAAGACTATTACCTTGACTGGCAATCTTCTATAGAGCTAACAAATGACTAGTTTGGGTCCAACTTGCAACCATAAATTTTTGGATGTCCCACAATCACGTAATGCATGCAGGATAGTCTCTAGTTCTTTATTGCATCGACGGCCAAAAATATGATTTTCCATATTCCTGGCTACTGGCCATGCTAAGTTTGATAGAGACTGATGTAGTAACCTCCAAATGAAGGCTTTTATTTTTTTAGGACTAGCTAACTTCCAGATAGATTTCCAATATGTTGACTTGGCCATAGAATTCTTGGTCTGTACTTCATACACTGTCTTAACCGAGAAATTCCCTGAGCCAGTTAGCATCCAATAACAGATGTTATCTTCTTCACTATACAGCTCAACTTGAATTGCCATAACCATTAATATAATATAGTGGGGAAGGACTTGTGACAATTGATCAACAGCCCAATTACTTGTTTTATCACAATAGCTAGCAACTGGGCGATCAGCCTTTATTTCAGATATATCTCCATTAGCAAAGTTAATCAAAGGACCACAAATCAGCCATGTGTCAACCCATAACTCTGTCTTCCCCTTTGAACTTTATTTATACATAAAGGAAGGAAAAGAGAAAAAAAAAAGTTCATAAGTCAATCCTAAATCCAAATTTCAAAATTAGATGCATTTATGATAATTCCTTGTTTTAGCTTAATATAGGCCTTGAAACTTATTTAGGCCTGAGATGGGAGCAAATCTATTTGAGAACATTTTAATCACTATTATTAGTTTTCTCTAAATTCTTAAAACGTGAACTTAAATTATTTATTTATTTTTATCAAAATCACGTTAAATTAATTTGATTTTAATAATGAGATAATATTATAATCCATATTATGATAAAATGAGATTGGCTTCAGTGGTATACATGGGTTCAATAGTATAGACTTGCATAAAAAATCTTAAATCCTATAATCAGTAGGATCCACAACTTATGGCATTAAGGTATGACCAGGTCTTCTCTTTTGTCTAAAAAACCCATTAACATTTTCACCTCTTAAAGATTTGTAGAATAAAAAAGAAGAAGATCCTAGTGTTTTCTTCTTATAGCAAAGTCATAAATTGGGTTTTGTACGTATCCCAACTCTCACCAACCAAGTTAGCAAATGCCATGGCTTTTAGGCCGTGCTACCTCGGACGATCAACATTTTAAAATACCAACCATTTCTGACCAGTCCCAATGGGAAAGTAAATTAAATTAATTACGTACTAAATCAGGCCCTACCTATCTTCCCTTTTTTAAATGTTTAATATCAAGACTTCTGTTCATTTCTTTTAACATTTAATGCTCTTACATTTCATTATTAAAAATTTTATTTTTCATAACTTTTTTCTTCTATTTTTTATATTAAAATCCCATAAAGCATCGAATATTAAAAAAGGTTAACTTCTTTCATTGAACGCACTAAATCACGAAAAGAAGAAGAAGAATACAAGTGAAAATCAAATGGGAAAGAATTAAAAATAGCGAAAGTATTGATTTCCGTTACAATCACATAATTTTCATATATATATATATATATATATATCACATGAACAATATCAATGCACTAAATCCCAAACGACTTTTCAAAAGTGATGTCTATTATACGTATCTCAAGTCTCACCAACCAACTTGCTAAGGCCGTGCCTTTGAGGCCGTGCTACACCTCGTGTGATCGACATTTAAAATGGCAACAATTTCTATCCAGCTCTAATGGGATAGGAAATTACGTCCTACATCATGGGAGTGGAGTATGGTTTTGTATTAACTTGATTGATGAAGATGCCATCCTTTCCTTATTTGATTTTGAGGATAAAGAAGTAGTTTAATTCTCCCATCATACTCTTCCTAAACTGATGCATTACTTTTGTAAATTCTTGACAAAGAAGTTCATTAGTGGCACCAAATATAATGTCATCAACATATGATTTGGAAATCTTGGACTTTCAAAATTAAGAGGTTGTTCAACATAAACTTTTTCATTGAAAAATCTATTTAAAAATACACTCTTTACATCTATTTGAAAGGGCTTAAAATTCATGAAACATGCAAAGACAAGTATCTTTTTAATTGCTTCCGGTCTAGCTACTGGGACATATATCTCATCATAATCCATTCTTTCTTCTTGAGTATAACCCGTAGCAAGTAGCCTAGCTTTGTTTCTATTTATGATGCCAGTTTCATCCATTTTATTCCTAAACACCCATTTAGTGGCTATGATGGCATGATCATTAAGCCTTGGCACCAAGTTCTGCACTTAGCGTCTCTCAAATTGATTGAATTCTTCTTGCATGGCCAAGATCCAATGTTCATCTCCCAAAGCTTCATTAATGTTCTTGGATTCTATTTATAAAATGAATACAACATAATCACAAATATTTTTAAATTTATATCTAGTTCTTATCCCTTGAGAAGGATCACCAATGATTTTGTCATTATCAACATACCTTCTCTCTCTAGGATAGCTAGGCTC
Source organism: Theobroma umbraticum (assembly GCF_002168275.2). Lineage (NCBI taxonomy): Eukaryota > Viridiplantae > Streptophyta > Magnoliopsida > Malvales > Malvaceae > Theobroma > Theobroma umbraticum. The sequence continues at coordinate 2,350,846 of NW_018397257.1, read as the reverse complement.
TTTCTCACCTTCTATTTATTCAATTTGTCGCTCTTCTTTATGGATGAGTTCTTCCTCTTGGGATGCATTTTATTCAAGATATAGCTCTTCAACTTTCTTCAAGAATACCTATGTCATCATCAAAACAATCCTTTCAAGGAAGAGGATTAAAATCATAAAAGAAATACAGTTGTTTCTTTCAAAGATAAAATAAATTTTAATTTAATGTTTTAAATAAAATAAATGTTAAATCACATAAATGAATACAAGATTCCAATGTAAAGTTAACTGATTCATTAATGTTGCAGAATAAAGAATTACTATATAATTGGTAAGTCATTTTATCACGTCATCGACATAAAATTAGAAAAAAAATATAATATATCTCATCAAAGATATTACCTCATTACTTGAAATTAAGTCAAACCATTCTCACTGCATGATTAATGGAGGGGTAAAACATCCAACTTATTCAACCCAAACTTTTCTTTAAATGATGCAACAACAATCTTTTCTTCATCGTGTATTTAACGTTGATCGCCCTCGATAGCACTAGTGCCCGATGTAGCACGTCATTAATTTCCTTTCCCAATTAGGCCTGGTTAGAAACGGCTGGTTGCTTAAAATGTTGATCGTCCGAGGTAGCACGGCCTAAAAGGCATGACATTTGCTAAGGTGGTTGGTGAGAATTGAGATACGTACAATAGACATCACATTTGAAAAGTCCTTTGGGTGTTCCAATTCTCCACCGATGTACTCTTATAAATACCCATTAACGGCATGAAGAGTACTTCACCACCAACCTCAACCTCATTAAACTTTCTTTGAAAGCCAACTCTCTCTTGGCAGTCAGAAAGTAGTGATACTGTTACCAATGGCTCCAACACTTGCTGATCAACAATTCAACACTGATTCCTCAGCTCTAACTGATTTTGTCATAAATCAAGGAAATGGAGTGAAGGGTTTGTCAGAAATGGGTCTCAAAGCCCTCCCCAAGGCTTACGTCCAACCTTTGGAGGAAAGGATGTGTGCCAGTGCCACCCAAGTCAGTCCTCAGGAATCCATTCCCATCATCGATATGTCAAACTGGGAAGACCCCAAAGTGGCAAAAGCTGTTTGTGACGCAGCAGAGAAGTGGGGGTTCTTCCAGGTTGTGAACCATGCTGTGCCCATTCAGGTCCTGGAGAATGTCCAAGATGCAACTCATCGCTTCTTTGGGCTGCCCGCCGAGGAAAAGAAAAAGTATTCCAAGGAACACTCGGCTTCCAGCAACGTGCGGTTTGGCACAAGTTTTAGCCCTAAAGCAGAAAAGGCTCTCGAGTGGAAAGATTTCCTTAGCCTCTTTTTTGTATCCGAGGAGGAAGCTTGTGCGTTTTGGCCACCTGTTTGCAGGTAACAACTCTCAACTCTTCAAACACTAGTTTGAATAATTGTATATTATTCTGCATGTATATATAGCAAAAAGGTGCATGCTTAAAAATATATTTGCATCTCCACTTTTAACCAAATACTATATTATATTTTGTTTTCAGGGAGCAAGTGCTTGAGTACATGAGGAGCTCTGAAGTTGTCATTAAACAATTATTCCAAATTCTAATGAATGGCCTAAATGTGAAAGAAATTGATGAAACAACAAAGTCTCTCCTGATGGGTTCAGTAAGAACTAATTTAAATTACTATCCTATTTGTCTTAATCCTGAACTCACCGTGGGAGTAGGACGTCATTCCGATGTCTCTTCCCTTACAATCCTCCTCCAAGATGAAATCGGAGGTCTCTATGTGAAAGGAAACCAAGGTGACAACTGGATCCATGTTCCTCCCATTAAGGGATCCCTTGTGATCAATGTTGGAGACGCATTGCAGATACTGAGCAATGGTCGGTACAGGAGTGTCGAGCACCGCGTGATTGCCAATGGGAGTAAAAACAGAATTTCAGTTCCCATTTTCGTCAATCCAAGACCCGGTGATACCATCGGCCCGTTGCCTCAAGTGCTAGAAAATGGTGAGAAGCCGATTTACAGGCAAGTTTTGTACTCGGATTATGTCAGACATTTCTTCCGTAAGGCGCATGACGGCAAGAAAACCGTTGAGTTTGCTGAGATATGAATATATAATGGATCCGCTCCTTCCTGGCTGTGATAGGATAATAATTGTCATAAAAATAAATGGCTTGTTTTTCTTTAATTTATTCATCTTGTATGAAATGAGAAGGCTTATTTGAAGTTATCTATAATTTAGTTTAACCTCCTTCCATTTCTACCTTGCCGGTAATTTCGTTTTATGAACCTACATGTACAAGTAAAAAATATAATTACAATCAAATCATTTATATATATATATATATTAATAAATTAAACAAACAAACGAATGATGAGCAAATTATTATATAAACATATATATAACTTAGCGCCAACAATTTTTATAGGCATTCCCCCAACAAATTGCTCAAGGGAATCATCTTTGGCACCCATTATTAACTAAATCAATGAGATTATATTAGATTACGATATTGATATAATTAAAATATGATAAATTTGGAGTATTGTAAGTGACAAAGTGGCCATGCTGCCACCATCCACTAAGATTTAGCCATTTGTCACTTCGATTCATCAAAGAAACAATATTGTTAAATTATAATTACGACAATATTAGTTTTATACACTCATAAATCATTGAAAATCTCTTGCATATGTATACTTCATTAGTCTCCTTGTGACGCATATAAGTTAAAATATAATATTTCTATTCTCCCAACATGTAACATCATAGAGTAAAAAAAAATGGTTTATTTATATATATCTAAATGGCAAATTAGGAAAATATCATTAACTTTCAAGAAAAAAAAATACAAGAAATCAACATTACTCAATAAAATAATGATTTGAATGTCTTGAGCGTTCTGAGAATTCGTCTTTGCTCTCACAAGTCTTTGTCTTCTCCTTGACTAAAGACTTTCTGCACCATGCTTGCTCCTATTGCAAAATGAATGTACATATCTTGTCTTTCGAAAAAAATAATGAGAATAATGCTCCAAGCTGCGTAGGGCGAAAATTAGTTTTATATTCATATACTCAATTTGTCAGATGTATTGATGAATCATTGATTTACTTAACAAACCCTAGTGTCCTTTTAAAATTACTTTTAAAATGGCAATGTTATTATTTCATGTTCTTTTTTTTTCAATACTTAGCAAACCCTAGTATGCTTTGAGTAAAATTTATTTTCTTTGCTTAATCGTTGTTGATAGTAAAAGGTTTTAATGCTTTCATCACCTAGCTACTTTGTAATCGATACACAGCAAATATATTTTATTCAAAGGTTGAAAAATCTAAATATTCATCAATAGTCAAGTGGAAATGTATGTATTTTCTTTTTGGAATAGTCAAGAGAAAAATATACAAGTTTACTTTTAACAAGTTATCAGCCAATGTACAAGTATGCGGATTCTGACAAACAACCAGTTTGAAGATATTGTCACTTGAATTAATGATTCATCCCTTCTTTTCAAAAAAGAAGAAAACGATTCATCTGAAATTACAAACTTTATTTCACTTTGATTTATTAATATATATATATATATATGTGAATTCAACTTAGGTGTTTTTCTTTCTGTCAAATTGTGTAATTAATCTTTATACATGGTTAAAATTGTGAATTAAATCATTGTATAATAATTAAATTATAAAAATTGAATCACACATTTTCTTTTTTTTTTTAAAAAAAAGTAATAATTCATTAAAATTGAGGGAACAGAAGATTCACCTCATATAGACAAAAACTTACTCTAAAAAACAACTTACAGATATAAGGACCCTAAATTGAAAGCATTAAGATGTGGAGAGGGTAATGTATTCTCCCGATGATTATATGACTATAGACTACCCTTTTTCCCTTTCTATGGTTTTTTCCTGCCAGGTTTCTTCATAGGAAGGATTTTAACAAGGCTCCTAGTTACGTATAGGGAGGGGGTCTAAGATAAACTAAAATGTTTTATTGGAAGTTTTTGTTATGCTCAATTTGTAAGATGTCTCGATGAATCAATGAATTACATCATTCTTTCAAAATTAAAAAAAAAAAACATTTTAGAGCCTATGCTAAAAATAAAGGATGAGCAAAAGCTTCAACTCAAATCATTGACAGCATCATATAACTACTCAACATTTACATTTTCCTACATTCGGCCAATAAAAAACCGACCTCCCTTGCGGAAAGCAAAGTCAGGCAAGAGAGAAGCAAGCATCAATCACTAGACCCAAGCAGGAGAGAACCAGACAAAATAAGGCATCAATCACTACACAGCAAGGGAACCAGAAAAAATCCAATAGAGCCAAAGAACAATGAGAAAAAAAAAATCAACAAGCCAATCACCCATACCCAACCATTCAATTACTCAAAATATTATCAAGAAAGTGCAAGGAAGTCTTGTTGGAGTTTCTTAATCTCAGATTGTGAACAATTGACCAAGCATTGACTTCAGATTTCCAACAATACATGTGCGAAATGATATGTCTTAGACTCCAAGGTGCCTTAATAGGAGAAGCAATCCACTTAAGTGCCTTCAAGGACTTAGATTCAATCACCAGGTCGTAACAATTCACTCATACAAAAAGCAGCAAACTGAAGGAAAGCCTATTTGACGATCATCAATTCAGCTTTGTTTGCATCCCCAACCATGATACATTATCATTGTCACATCATCAAACTCAATATCATATCAGTAAAAATATGTCATATCCATGCAATTAAATATTATGTAAGCATAGATAACAGAAAAATTTTAACACCATTAATGATTGGACTAATATTGTTAATTTTTGAATAGGATAGGAATTCAATTTTTACAAGTTATTGTATAGGGATTAAATTCTATAATTTGTCATTTTTTTCATATCTAGGATCCATTTGATAACCTAAAAATTAAAAAAAAATTCTTTGTAAAACATTTTACCAAAAAATTTAATATTTTATTATATTTGGATAAACTTTTGAAAATTTTTTTCGTTATTTAAATCTTTTGTAAAAAGTATTTTTTGTTATTGGTCAAAAGACCTATCCAGTCCATATACTTTTCAATTTTGTCCGATTTAGCCCCTGAACTCAAAATTAAAGCAATTTAGTCCCTTGATTTTATAAATTTCTTTAATTTAGTCCCTCTCCCTAATAGCATCCAATTTTGTTGTTAAAGAGGATAACGTTAGTGATGATGTCAGCATTGATGTGGCACATTTTGATGACATGGCATTGAGATGGTGGCATAGCATGCCACATGGCACCAACATGATAACATGGCCATGCCACGTGGCATTAATATGATGATGTGGCAATGTTGACATGGCGCAGACATGCTAGCATGTCAATACCACATGACAAATCAAAACATTTTTCAAAATAAAAAATTCTGCCACGTCATAGGGATTAAATTGAACAAAAATATATAATACAGGGACTCAATTGAACAAAATTGAAATGTTGAGAGACTAAACTGGAAAAAATATTTAAAAAATATAAATCTTTAAGTAGATTATTGATATACTTATTAATAAGTCAAATATTTAAAATATAAAAAATTTATGGTGTTAAAAAATATGTATAAATATTTTCTTACTTGATTATTTGATTCTAAAATATGCCCATTAATTTATCTTTTTTGTAAAATTAAATTTGAATTCTCCTTCTATAAAAAAAATTTAAAAAATTTCATTCTTAAAGTCAAATTTAGATAAATAACTTGCATTACATTATAATAAAACAATATAAAATGACCAAATAAATTCCTCTTTCTTCTATTTATAGTAGTATAAAAATTTAAAATTTATTTAACTTAGTTTTTAACTTGAGCTGAACTCAAATTAGCAAAATAGTTTGATTTAGTTTTAGCTTTTAGAAAAATGAAGAAGGGAGCTATAAAGTTAACGATGATTATAAAAATAATTCCTCATTCTAACTTGTTTAATTTGAACATAACAAACCCCTTATTACAACCATAGAATTTGAACTCCACCTTTTCAATTTTTTATTTAGTTTTTATATTTTTATTTTGTTTAATATTTCAAGTTATATTTTTTAAGTTGAAATTTCCTAATTAAAGATTGCATTTATGGTTGATAAATTTAAATATAACTGTAAATATTTGTTCCATTTTATTTTATTACTTAATGTTTTATAGATCTAAATTAATAATTTAAATTTAATTGTGATATTTGAACTTAAATAAAATTATTTTATAAGAAATTTTGAGTAAACTTAAATAATAGGTAACTTGGGTAAGGGTTGAATAATTTCAAAAGAATAAGTCTTCGTAAATTATCAAAATTGTAACTAAATCAACCTATTTTACTAATTTGAGTTCAACTCAAGTTCAAATCTAAGTTAAATAAATTTTAAATTTTTATACTATTATAAATAGAAGGAAAAAGAATTTATTTAGTCATTTTATATTATCTTATTGTAACATAATACAAGTTATTCATTTAAATTTGACTTTAGGTATGAAATCTTTTCAAACATTATTTTTATGGAAGGAGAATTCAAACTTAATTTGGACAAAAAAGATAAATTAATGTACATATTCTAGAATCAAATAATCAATTAAGAAAATATTTATATATATTTTTTTAACATCATAAATTTTTTACATTTAAATATTTGGCTTATTAATAAGTGTATCAATAATCTATTTAAAGATTTGTATTTTTCAATTTTTTTTTCAATTTAGTCCCTCAACATCTCAATTTTATTCAATTTAATCCTATATTATATATTTTTGTTCAAATTAATCCCTATGACATGGCAAAAATTTTTATTTTAAAATTTTTTTTGATCTGCCACGTGGCACTGTCATGTCAGCATGCTAGTGCCATGTCAACATTACCATGTCATCATATTAATGCCATGTGACATTGTCACATAATCACATTGATGCCACGTGGCATGCCATGCCATCATCTTAACACCATGTCATCCAAATATGCCATGTCAGCATTGATGTCATTGCTGAGGTCATCCCTTTTAACTACAAAATTGGATGCCATTAGGGGGAAGAACAAAATTGAAGAAATTCTCAAAATCAAGAGACTAAATAGCTTCAATTTTGAGTTCAGAGACTAAATTAGATAAAATTGAAGAGTACGAGGACTAAATAGGTTTTTTGACCTACTGTTATTTGCTATGATTCATAGTTTATGGGGTGCTAGGTTTATTGTTTCATGGATTTGTTCCTTCTTTATTCTGTGGGTGTCGATGCTTTAGTTTGGGATTACTGGTTTTTCTCTTATGTTGGGTTATTGTTTAGATCACACCTAAGAACTTGATGCTTTCTGTTTTAAAGGATGGTTGACACTTGCTTTAGAAATTTTAAGCTCATGCCCAAGCCAAATCTAATGCAACCTCCAACCAACCGAAACCGAGGTCAGTTTCAGTTGATCGATTTTCCTTTATGATTGATCAATTTCAGTCAGTCATAAAGGAATGTCGATTTCGACGATTTTGATTTCTCCTGAAATCGAAACCAACTGACGCTCACCCCTAAAGGTTCTTTCAACATTGCATTGATTAAAATTCTTTGATTTTGAAGCCATATACCTCATAAAAGACATACCACCAGCTTTGTATTTCAATTACTTTTTATTGCTTTTATTGTATGCCATCTAGTCAATTGATTTAGTGTTTCATTTGTTGTAAATCATATGATAGAATGCCTTTTCAATGTTGCATTTATTTTGTTTTTTTTCTTTCCTAGTACCTTTATTGTACTTTTTTTTATATTTTTCTACTACAATTTTTTCTCCGCTTAGACTAATGATTTGATTTTCTTTTGGCAATTAAATCTCAAATTTATTAGTCAATATTTAAGCCAAACCAAAATCAAAGTGTAAGAAATTGAAAGATTTTTTATCACAACGATAGCTTTGGGTGTCATTATAGCACAATTTTTTATTGTTGCCATGGTGTTATTCAAGGATTACAATGATCACCTTGTCGTTCTTTCCTTGAAGAATGAAGACATGAAGAAAGGATTAAGTCTTCCTACATAAAGACCTATATTTGGTCAGATTTTGGCATCTCAACATCAACACTCATTGCTCCTACAAATTTAGAGGAATGGACTTCTGAGCCAATCAAAGTTTCACAATATTCTTCAAGAGCATGATTCCTTCAATCTTATCTTGATGATAAAACTTCAAGTCATGAGGAATTTGTCACTTTAGGAAGTCGCATAGATTTTGGTGAGGCTCATTGCAAAAGTTCCTTCAAGACTAATGGAGAATTTAATTATATCCCCAAATATTGAAAGTGGACTAAAGATGTGTTATTTCAATATAAAAAGCTTTTACATGATGCGAAGGTTGATGATGCTATTAACTTATGATCGCAACAAGGATGCCATTCGAGCATTTTGTGAAGGTTGGTGCCCAACCACAAACACCCTCCATACCTTTAGGGAAGCTTTTCTCTCATTATGGGATTTCCACAAATTAGGTGGCCTTTTTATTCGTGGTTGGTTTATGATGAAGTCATACCATATGTCAAAGAATTAACTAGTGTTAATGATAAAGGGAGATTTCTTCCTAAAATTTTTGAGTTTTTATTTGCTTCCATTCATAATTTACATGAAAAAGAGATGGTCAAGACAAAGTCTCTATTGACAATTGGCTTAACTTTCGGTTTCGAGGTAAATTATGTTACCAAAAGCCCCTAACTCATAAAGCAAAGAAGTCAAATCCTCCCAAGGTCACACACAATCCCACCCAAATTATTGAGAAGCATGAAACTTGGACATTGATTGGAGACATGGTATTCAACAAAATTGGCATTAGAGACTTTGCAAATAAGTGTTTTTCTTATAACTTTCTTCGATGCCAAGTTTGTCACATACCATGTCTCGAGTAAATGTCTAAGTTTCATGCTTTTTAATAATTTTAGTAGGATTGTGTGTGGCTTTTGGACAAGTTGACTTATTTGCTTTTCAAGTTAGGGGTTTTTGATAAAGTAATTTACCTAAAAACCAAAAGTTGATCCAATTATAAACTGAGACTCTGCTTGACCATATCTCCTTTCATGTAAATAATGAAAAACAATAAATAAACACTCATAACTTTTAGGAAAAAGTCCCCTTTTATCATCAACATTAGTCAATTTTTTAGCAAATGGAATGACATTATCATATAACCAACCATGAAGAGGAAGGCCACCTAATTTGTGAAAATCCCGTAATAAGAGAGAGCTTCTCTAAAGGTATTATGGAAGGTGTTTGTGGCTGGGCACCAACCTTCATAAAATGTTCGAATGGCATCCTTGTTGCGATCATAAGTCAATAGTATCGTCAAGATTTACATCACATAAGAGCTTTTCATAAAGAAATAACACATCTTTAATCGACTCATAATATTTAGGGATATAATTAAATTCTCCATTAATCTTGAAGGAACTTCTTTAATAAGCTTTATCAGAAACTATGCGACTTCCCAAGGTGACAAATTCCTTATGACTTGAAGTTTCATCATGGAGACGAGATTGAAGGCCTTATGCTTTTGAGAATGATTTTGAAACTTTGATTGGCTCGGAAGTTTATTCCTCTAAAGTTATAAAAGCAATGAATGCTGGTAGTTGAGATGAAAAAATCTGACCAAAAAAAGGTCTTTATGTGAGAAGACATAATCCCTTTCTCATATCTTCATCCTTCTGGGAAAGAATGACAAAGTGATCATTGTAGTCCTTGAAGTACACCATGGCAATTATAGATTATGGCATAATAAGCACCCACTACCAATCAAGAATTGTGTTATAATGAGCACCCACCAAAACTATAGTTGTGATCAAGAATCACTCAATTTCTTACACTTTGATTTTGGTTTGGCTTGAGTATAGACTAATAAATTTGAGATTTAACTATCAAAAGAAAATCAAATCATTAGTATAAGTGAAGAAGAAAATTGTAACAAAAAAGAAATAAAAAATAAAACAAAGGTAGTACGCAAGAAAAAAAAAACAAAATAAATGCAACATTGAAAAGGCATTCAGTTAGATGATTTATGACAAATGGAACACAAAATTGATTGGCTAGATGGCACAAAATAAAGGCAATAAAAGGCAATTGAAATATAAAGGTAGTGCTATGTCTTTAACGTGGCATATGGCTTCGAAATCAAAGAATTTTATTCGATGTTATATTGAAAGAACCATAACTTCAACGTTGCTATTTAAGGAATGCGAGAAGTTGTGGTGAATAATTTTAATGCTTCAATGACAGCAAAGAAACTACAAAATTTTTGGAAGTGAAAGCAAGCAAAGACCATGAACAGTAATGCAAAAGAACAAATTGACAACGGTGAAGAAATAGCAAAATTGACAAAGAAACAGAAAAATGAATGAAGGAAGAAAAGAAATCATAAAAATATTATGGCACCAAAGCATTGAAAAAAATGCATTTTAAAAATACCCAAAGAACAAGTCACATAGGCAAAAGTAGCATGACGTTTCTATCAAGGTGACAATCTTGACACCAAGATGGATGGACCAATTACTATGCAATCCCATAAGTTATAGCAGTGGCAATAAGAAAAAGTGTTGAGAAAGAAGTGTAGCGGCGTGACAAGATGGGTCAAGGTTGATAACAGCGTGTCAGCTTGCATTCCAAACAAGAATTTTAATGTGGCAAGATTATTCTTGGCATAGCAAACAAGAATTAAAAGAATTTTGATTAATTGGTCTCATTAACCACGTAAAAAGAAGAAGAAATTCCAAACAATATAAAAGCTTTTACCTAACAAGAAGCAACCAATTTGCTAACAAAAACAATCGACAATCAGAAATTGCTGCTAACCTTTTTATTTAAATGTGTAGAAAATTGGCAAAAGGAACTCTATTTTTATAAAAATGAAAAAATTGTAATCCTAATTGACTAAGAAGTTGGCTACCTAATTGTAGGAGATTTCTGTCAATCAATTATCATGATTTAGGTTAAATTCAAAGTGTAAGATTGATTCATGGAAGAATTCTAATTAAATGAGACCAAGATGTCTCATGGATGAATTCTAATTGGTGCCAAAAAAAAAAAGGTCAAGATTGCATCCATCTGAAAAATTACCCCCACTACGTAATGAAAGCCTACGTTCTTAAATAACAAAGGTGGTGGAAGAAAGAATATCAAACAAAGGCTTCAATTAAATTGGTTTTAGGGAGATGCTTGTATAATGCCACATTTCTTTTTAGAGTTCATTCATTTGTGTATATATTTGTGGTTGGTGAGCAATGTTTTCTTTCTTCTAAACACTTGAAATGGTCAAAAATATTTTATTCAAAAGTATTTTCATGTTTATATCACAGAGCCTATCATTCAGAAGTGTGAAGATATCCAGTGAAATATATAAAATTGCATGTCTTAACTCTTGCATGGTATTTCAAATATCTTTCTAATCATATCATGAAATCTTTTAGATAAACCTATTAAAGAAGTAGAAAGTGATCCGTATTTAATCGAAATTATGATTTTAATGACTAGGAATCAGAAATTACCATCTCATACAAACGAATTGATATGTCTTAAATTGATATATGTTAAATGAAACTAATCACTAGTCGAGTTAATAAAAAAAAAGAATCTTTAATTGTACTTGGTAACAAAAAGACATTCAGGAAATTAATTATTCTTATTTCTTTTAATTAATGTTTGGTTTCCATTTTCCCTTCTATTCCTAATCTCTTTTAAGATTATGTTTGGTCTTTAGAGTGGTCATTTCAAAAGAGATCAAAATAGTCATTACTAACGTCCCATTGATCATAATTATTTCAAGTGTGTTGGAATAGCCACTAAGGAAGAATCGGTAATGGATATTTTGGATGTATAAGAATAGGCAAAAAAAAACTATTAGAGAAAAGCACCCTTAACCAATTTTAAAAATTAATATTCTATTATGAATATTTTTATGAATATTCATTTATGTTATGTATATCTAGACTTGGATGTAGATTAGAATTTAATCTATACATCTAATTTGTTACTATTATCTTCATCTTGTAAATTCTATACAGACAAGGGGCTATTAGCCTATAAATAGGCTCCTTACTTCATTTATAAATACACACTTTAATAAGATCTTCTTACTCCCTCTAAATACTTTTTCTCCCTTTAAATACTTTCTCTTATACTTCTCTTATAGTTGTTTTTTCAAGTTATATTTTTATTACACGTTATCAGCACAATTCTCTAATCTCTTAAGTTTTGATATTATTTTGTTTTCATCATCTTCAAGGTTTGAAAGATTTCAATGGTTGATTTTTTATTTTTAGTTTTAACAAATCAAGTAAATGTTGGTATTATTTTACTTCATCCTCTATAAACTTCAAAAGGATTTCAATAGTAAGTCCTAAATTTCTAATTTTAGCAAATTAGATAAGTGACTAGATATCTTTTTGGTGTTTTCATTCCCTAAATATCAACTTTAATGTAAATTTTGCTATCATGTAGTATTTTTATTATTGAACAAAATAACACGCTACTAATAAAAAATCATAAATTTATCTATTTCCTAAAGAGAATGAGACATCATTTAATAATTATGGTCATGGATATGAAAGAGGTCGCCATAATAATTCACATTAACACTAATGTAATTGTAAGAATAATTTTACCCACCAGAAGTGAATGTCCCAAAAGTGGATATATAACTTTACCTACCAAAAGAGGATATATAACTTTACCCATTAGAAGTGGATGAATATTTTTAACCCACCAGGAGTGGATAAATAGTGAAGAGATATAAGATAAAGATAAAAATATACAAAATAAAAGGAAGACAGAACATGTCTTGTCATCGATGTGACATGAAAATGAAAAGCCATTAGTCACATACTTATTATACGTTGAAACATCTTGTTGAACTTTATTAAGCATCACTGAATGCTAAATGAAGAAAAAAATATTGAACTTTATCAAGCATCATTAAATGTTAAAAGAGTAAAAAAATTAAAGCAAATTTTGTTCAAAATGATTTTAACCACAGCCAAGTTGATATAACAAATTAAAACGTTGCAGATTTTCTTATCCATCTTAGAAGAGGAATTGATCATTTGATTAATAATGGAAATATCCAAGAATAAAATTTCTTAATAGTTTGTTGGTATGTTTTAGTATAACTTTATTATGAAGATATTTTTATATGTCCTTATTATATTTAAATTATATATTTTTACTATGTGTTTTTATTAATAAATTATATATTCACTATTCTCTTAGGTTAACTTATAAGTTTCTTATTATGTATCTTGTTTTATTGAAGAAAAATATTGATATTAATCTTGTTGGATCTAAGACCAATGATGCAAATATATATTTAACAGACATAGCTACAATGCACATTATATTTAAAAATAAAAAATATTTTTCCTAATTGACAAAGGAAGAAACTAATGTCAATACAATATTTGATAATACAAGATTAATTAAAGGTTCTAGAAGAGTCAATATTTTACTACCTAGAGGAATAAAGTTCATAATAAAGAATGCATTATTTTCTACCAAGTCTCAAAGAAATTTATTAAGTTTTTCATTTGAATGGATATCATATTGAGACAATGAATGAAAGAGACATTGATATCTTTATATTACATCTATTATTTTGGGTAAAAAAGTGTGTATTGAAAAAATTACTCACTTTGTCTAGTGGAATGTACTACATAAAAATTAGAACGATTGAAACTCAACCTATAGTAAACTAGAAATTTACTAATGATTTTAATGTTTGGCATGACCAATTAGGCCATCCTGGATCAATAATGATGCAAAAAGTTATTGAAAATATATGTAGTCATCCATTGAAAATTTTTCAATTTAATGGATTCTCATGTGTTGCTTGCTTTGAAAGCAAATTTAGTGTAAAGCAATAACTATCTAAAGGTGGGATTGAAGCCCTTATATTTTTTAAAACATATTCAAGGTGATATATGTGAATTTGTACATCCACCATTTAACCATTTAAATATTTTACAATTTTAATCGATGCATTGATTAGATGATCATATGTGTGCTTATTATTAATTTGCAATTTAGCATTTGCAATCATTCATTGGCATGTGCATTTTCTTGATTATGCAATCAAGACTATTTATCTTTACAATGTTTGTGAATTTACATCTTAAGCCTTTTAATGAATATTATATATTAGTTGAAATAACTATTGAACAACTTATTAATGATATTTATACACAAAACGGTCTAATAGAATAATTTATTAAACATTTTCAACTAATTGTAAGGCTATTGTTTATGAAATCCAAAGTCTCAATTTTTGTTTGTGGGCATGCCATTTTGGATGCAACAGCACTTGTATGCATTAGGTTAACAAGTTATTATAAATTCTTCCTTATACAATTGGTTTATGATCGAAAAACAAATGTTGACTATCTCAAAATTTTTGGATGCGTGGTATATGTTCCAATTACTCCACCACAATGCACAAAAATGGGTCCTCAAAGGAGATTAGGAATATAAGTTGGATATGAATCTCTATCTATAATTAAATATTTACAACCATCAATAGGAGATTTATTCACGGTAAAGTTTGTCAATTGTCATTTTGATGAAACAATTTTTTCAACATTTGGGTAAGAAAAATAAGCAATTGGAAAAGGAAATATCATGAAGTGCATTATCATTATCTAATTTTGATCCTCACGCAAATTGATGTGAACTTGAAGATTAAAATATAATTTATTTACAAACTATAGCAAATAAGTTGCTAGACATATTTGTTGGCCTAAAAAGCATAACTAAATCTCATATGCCAACTATAAAAGCTTTTATTAGAATTTATGTTCTCGGTAGTATAAGGTATGTCAGAAGTATGGGAGAACAATCGATTCCAAAGATAAAATCCTCAAAAGAAAAAAAGAGCAAATATACAGGATAATCAGAAAGAGAAAACAGAAACTTTAGAAGAGACCCTTAACATTTTTGATAAAATTCTAGAAGAAATTCAAGTACTTGAAATAATTGAAAATGAAAAAATCTCAATAAATTTTATCAAAACATGAAAAAGATGGGACTAGAACAAAATAAATGTCGATGATATTTTTGTATATAATGTAGTGCTCAATATTATAAAAGAAAATGAGGATCTTAAACTTACATATATTGAGGAATGTAGAAATAGATATGATTCGCCAATTTGGAAAGACATAATCAAGGTGGAATTGAATTCTCTTATAATATGTAAAGTTTTTGGACTTGTAGTCTGTATGCCAAATGGTATAAAACCAATGGGATATAAATGAGTATTTGTCCAAAATGAAATGAGAAAAATGAGATTGTGAGATATAAAACACGGTTTGTCACACAATGTTTTACCCAAAGATCTAGCAATAATTATAAAAAGACATATTCTCTTGTGGTGATTGCAATTACAATTCTATTTTAATTATTCTAACAATACTTGAAAAGATCAAAATATGTTAAATGAATATAACTACAGCCTACTTATATGGCTCACTTGATAACGATATCTATATGAAAATCTCAAAAGATTTAAGTTGCCTAAAGCACAAAAATTTGAATTCTTGAAAAATATAGTCAATTAAATTAAATAAATCTTTATATGGATTAAAATAATTCAAACGCTTGTGGTATAACCGCCTTAGTGAATATTTATTGAAAGAAAGCTATAAAAATGATCCTATATGCTCATGTGTTTTTATAAAAAATTTCAGATTTGAATTTGCCATAATTTTTGTTTATGTTGATGACTTGAACATTATTAGAACTTTTAATAAGTTACCAAAAGCCCTAGATTACTTAAAAAAAGAATTTGAGATGAAAGATCTTGTAAAAATGAATTTTTGTTTAAGTCTTCAAATTGATCACTTAATAAATAAAATTTTTACCCATCAATTTAATTATATAGCAAAAGTGCTAAAAAGATTTTATATGTATAAAGCACATCCACTGAGTTCACCAATGGTTATAAGGTCACTAGATGTGAAAAGAGACCCTTTTCAATCTTGTACAGATGATGAAGAACTTCTTAGTCCTAAAGTATCATATCTTACTACCATTAGAGTATTAATATATCTTGCTAGCTATACATGACTTGATATATCATTTGTTGTAAATTTATTAACAAGATGTAATTCTTCTCCAATAAAAAACATTGGAAAGGAATGAAACATATACTTTGATATCTTGAAATAATAATGAACATTACTTAAATATATCAAAATAAAATTTTGTTGGTTATGCAGATGCAGGATATTTATATAATCCATACAAAGTTCGATCCCGAACAGGTTATTTATTCATATATGGAGATACGACTATTTCATGACATTCTGTAAAACAAACTATAGTTGCTACTTCTTCTAATCATGTAGAAATTTTAGTAATTCAAGAGGCAAGTCGTGAATTTATCTAGTTAAGATCTATAACTCAATATATTCGAGAAACGTCTGGCTTGTCAACTAAAATGAAAATTCCAATAACGTTCTATGAGGATCATACTACTTGCATAACACAATTAAAGGAATGATATATTCAAGGCGATAGAACAAAACATATTTCATCAAAATTTTGCTTCACTTAATCTCTAAAAAAAGGTGATATTAGTGTTCAACAATTTTTTTAAAGTGGCAATCTAGCATATTTGTTCATTAAAGTCTTTCTTACCACAATATTTGAAAAGTTGGTATAAACTATTGGAATGTACTGTTTTAAATATCTCAATAATGCAGTCATTAGGGAAACTAAAATACGTATTGTACTCTTTTCCTTCATCAAGGTTTTTCTTAATAATGTTTTTAATAAGGCAGCATTTCAAAAGTACATTCTTAAAAAACATTCTATACTATTTTTCCTTCACTCAAGTTTTTCTCCCATGAGGTTTTTTTCTAGTAAAGTTTTAACGAATCATATTCTTAATACAATGGATATTAAAAGGGGAATGTTATGAATGTTTTAGTGAATATCAATTTATGTTTTATATATATATATATGTTTTGTATGTATATCTAGATTTGATTGTAGATTAAATTGAATTA
This sequence comes from Theobroma umbraticum, assembly GCF_002168275.2. Taxonomy (NCBI): domain Eukaryota; kingdom Viridiplantae; phylum Streptophyta; class Magnoliopsida; order Malvales; family Malvaceae; genus Theobroma; species Theobroma umbraticum. Next base: position 2,333,842 of record NW_018397257.1, on the reverse strand, counting down.
AGATTAGAAATTAATCTATCCATCTAATCTCTTAATATTATCTTCATTTTGTAAATTCTATCTAGATAAGGGATTATTAGCCTATAAATAGACTCCTCACTTCATTTGTAAATACACATTTGAATAAGATATTCTTAATCGTTCTAAATACTTTCTTTCCCTCTAAATACTTTTTCTTATAATTATTCTTTCAAATTATATTTCATAACATATTCTATGCAAGATAAGATTTTTTTCATTTTTCACATTTTCTTCCTCTTTTGCCTCTCTCCTCTCTTTAAAAGAAACGATTTATTGCGACGTTTGAGCTTGAATTGATTTGATGAAGAGAGAAGTGCTAGCTTTGGAATTTGGAGAGGCAGTCGATTTGAGAAATTCTAAGGAGATTAGGTTTTCGTCTCTGCAATGCAATGACCAATATTGAGTTGTGAAGACTCCTTTATATATGTATACACATGAGCATGTGAAAAACTTACCTTTGAATTGATTATTAACAAAAACTATGTTAATAATATATAATGATCTACTCTTAGTCTGATTGCTATTTATGTTATAAAATGAAAAATTTTGTAGGCCTTCACGTGTCGACGGAAGAAGGTAACAATTCCCCTTTCCTCTTCCTCAACTGAATACAAGGACACTCAATTTTAACTGGTTAAAGTGTTAAAATGCAAAAGTCAATAATATCATTAAAGAATTCTCAGTCCATGATAACTTAATGATTATATTAATCTTATTTTTTCACTTCATATTATCAATTTGTGAATTTTTTCAATATATCAGATAAAAGGAATAGTGAACAAAAATATAAGTTTTAAAATTTTTTATTATTTTTAAAATATTCTCAAATCAACAAAAAAATATTTTACAAAATCTACATGATTAACCCGCAATACTACATCAATACAATTAATGATTTTGTATGAAGGTGTAACCACACAATGAAAATTACGCGTTAATGTTACATCAACATAATCAAAAATTTTGTTTGAAAGGTGTTATGTAATTGTTCATTAATTGTTCAAATATCTATAAGTAAAATTGGGATAAAATAAATTTACCCTAACAATAATTCAAATGTGAACTTTTTATTTTTAGTTAAGAAAATATAAATTAGTAAACTGAAGAGCAAATTTGCATCGCGCTGAAGTATATGTAGATGGCTCTTTAACTTTAACAGGTCTAATCCAACACCATTAGAGCCCATAACAGTGACAAGTGACAAACAGATTGGGAATACCAATCATTACTAAATTTTCATACTCTACACATCCACATCCATGCACAAAGGGGAGACAAATTTTCTTACTGGTGTCTGGTATATGATGCTGCAAGGCCTTGCTGAAGCTGCCGTTACATTCTACTTCGGACAGACAGTTCATGCTTTATTTGGTCCCTCAAAACTCTCCTCAGTAATTTGTTCGAAGCAGTTCGAGGAAACTCTGGGATTATCTTCACAGTTTTCACCTGTGATCAATCAAAAAGCAGTAGAATTTAGTCCCCAGTGATAACAAACATGATTGTCTCTCTAGCTTATCAATGAGAACTGAACAGGAAATCAGTTACTCTTTCTCATAAAGTGAAATGACTCTTTAGTTTCGACTTTTGACTCCAAGCGTTCAGATTAATTTATACAGTGATGCTTGGTTAGCTGCCAAAATTTCATGCCTAGAGAATAATGAATAGATATTAAAACATCAAGGAGCAAAACCTTGAACAAGGGGTTGAGGTTGACTTGAATGGCTTTCGAGAATATCATCTTCAGCTTCTCTGGTTGGCAATCATATCCTTTCTTTAGCACCACAAATATTACCAATAGTTCTGGACCACCATCTGGTGGTGCTACACTCACTGCAGCAGTCTCCAAGACGCTTTCATCAGCCCAGTCACAAACTCGCTCAATTTCAACAGAACTTGTCTGTAGATCAGGGAAATTAAGGGTTTTCATGCTTTCAAAACTATGTAGAAGCCAAATTAAAGTTCAGTCAAATATTTGAAGCTCAGTCAAATATTTTAGGTATGAGATGACAACAAAAGTTTAATGATCTTCAAGTTTGCTTAATCATCAGTTAAAAATAGGAGGCAGGAGGGTGTACTACCTTAATGCCACCAAGATTCATCGTGTCATCAGCCCTTCCTTGGACGACAAGATAGCCTCCAACAGTTCTCTTAAGGATATCCCCATGTCTCCTGAGGCACTGCCGATGCATATATCAAATCATAAGGTAGCACTTCCAAACATTTGTTAAGAAAACTTATATAGCAATTCTTGCTTGAATATATTCTAACTGATATTAGTCCATACAAGTGATACAGAAATACTATAATTTAAATCTAACAAGTAGTGAAAGTGATATTTTCAGGTTGGAAGAATTGAAGTCTCTAGAATTTTGTTGCCTCATTTTCAAAATAGTAAAGCAGCATAACAAGGAGAATGCAATGTGAGGAAGCAGAAATCCTTTCTTATTGGATAGTTACAGTTAGGGAGCGGAAATCCAAACTTGGGACCTCCTTCGTAGTGCATTTGACCAACTATTTACCATATAATCTGAAAAATTAACCAGGGGCTATAAAAACACACTGTAACACACTGCTTTTAGAATGTAACATGCAAATATCATAAGAAAGAAAATTTTGATCATACCATTCCGTTATGTATCGGCATTCCCTTAAAGTAAACCTTCTCATGATCAGCATTAAGCAATCTATCAGTTGCTCCCAAATACAGAGGGAATAAACCGACTTCACCAACACAAGCTTTATCATCCAGCTGTCACAAAGGTCAAAAAGGTCAGACATAGACACGCATGCGCACGCTCACACACGCACAGACACACCTGACTCTTTTAGAATTATCACAGCAAATTTATTCATCTGTCTCCCACACTGATCATAATAGGATTAGTTTGGGGATATGTAAATCTTGTGAACTAAAAAGTTGAATGGAAATTGTTGTAAAAGAAACTGCACCAGCTTCAAGATTAAGTTCTTACAGAAGCAACTCCATGTTCATCCAAGATAACTAGGCCAGTTGTCATTGATGCAGTGCTAAATGCTCCAAAAGCTTGTGGTTGCAGTTGACTCCCTTGGATGTAAGATGATGCCAGCTCTGTGCCTCCGCAACATTCAATAACTGGCTTGTAGTAAGATTTTGAGGAAAGCCAAAGGTCATCATCAACATTAGAGGCTTCTCCAGTGCTCGCAAAGGATCTGCAGCCATATAAAATTGTTAAGTCCCTCTTGTGAGAATTATAACAGATGCAAAAGTTCCTTTGGGATTAAAAGGGAAAGAATGTTCACTTTATCTTTGTCCAGTCTAAGCCTTCCACACACTTGGTATTCTTCCAAGCTTTCACTAAGCTTGGAACTGTGCCCAAAACAGTTACTCCTGCATCCTGAAACAAAATAAATGAAGAATAAAATAAGCTGGAGCTTAGATGGTGTTTGATAATGTTCATTAATGCTATCCACTGTTTCATACTAACAGCAAGAAGCATAATTTTAATTTGTTAACAGAATGAAGAAAAGAACCAAAGATGCATTTCAATTACTTCCATTTCTTTTTCCTGTAAGAGAAGTCCATAGCACAAAACCTATCTAACCAAAGCCAAGGGAAGTTCTTGTCATCTTCCCAGAATCAACCAATGAACATCTAAAAAATATTTTTGAACAACTGCTATCGGTATGGGACATTATATTGTCAGAAACATATTAGTTATTGAGGATTTAGGCCTGCAAACTGTTCTGTTTTATCTAAGGGCATGATATGCTCAAAATTGTTGCCTCCCACTTTGCCTGAGGATCAAATTTCCCTGGTTGTATGCTAACCAATCAGATCGCCCCTGAAATAAGCCATGCATACTTCCATAC
>NW_018397257.1:2320185-2329962 GCF_002168275.2 Theobroma umbraticum | reverse complement strand
TTTCCCATACAACTATGGTATGTTATAACTTGTTTACTATACATTGATTATAGGCATTTTCTTCAACATAACTGGATGCTAAAACTGAATTCAAGTCAGACCTCACAAGATATAAGCATTGGCAAGAATAAGTATTGTAGGTTTCACCTGAACAAATTTCCCAAATCCACGGCCCAAAGGAGATCCATGATAGAGAGCAAGGGTTGCACCAGTTAGAAAGCATGAGAACAGTAAAATCGGTCCCATCACCCATCCTAGATTTGTAGGCCAGCAGAAAACATCTCCAACTCCGATGTCAATGTGAGCCCATGCATCAGAAGAACAACGAATAGGGGAAAGTTGAGTCCATGGAATAGCTTTTGGTTCTCCTGGTCAAGACCAATAAATATAATCGAAAATCTTCAAACAAAAGAAGGAAACGAACAGGAAAAAGTACAAAAGAAATGACAAATTTTTCACCTGTGGTTCCGGATGAGAATAGTATGTTAATTGCAGAATCTATTGGTCGATAAGTTGGAGTGTAATATTTTGGTCTGCCACGGATATAATGTAATTAAATACTTTTACAGCAATATTAGACAGTTATGTAAAGCTGATCAACTTGAGAAACTGTACAATTAATATAGGGATACTTTTTTAGGTAATGAGAATGATAAAGAGGTACTTATGAGTACAATATTGATCTAGTAAACTTCTCTCAAGGTGTAATTGTAGACATACCTTGAATGCTGATTGACACAGGCAAGAAAGTCTTTCCATGATAGGTCTTGTTCCCTTAATTGAATGCCTACAGCATTCCCACTCACAGGGAGCACGATAGCTTTACATGGAGAAGCTTCTACAACTCGACTGCATGATAAAGACAAACAGTCATGAATAACAACAGAGGTGATAAACATATCAATACTAGTACCCTACAATTTGCATCTTCAAGAAATTCAGAATTAAAATGAAGGCATTAACAGCTGGTTTGGCCTTCCATTTTCATGGTAAAGCACTCTCATTAAGGCCTACAAAGATGCAACTTAAATGAAAACTTGTATTTGGAACATATAGTTGAATGGAAGGTAGAATTTCTAAGGACGTATTTAAAGCCAGAATGTGTTGAGAAAATCAAGAAAGACAACTTTCTTTGGTGGGGAAAATGAAAGCCAAAGCTTACCAAGAAAGTAATTCATTGATGACCATAACCTCAAAACCTAGTAATTATAACAAAAATTAGGTACTACAGATCCCCCCCCCCCTATAGGCATTTCATACCAAAACAAAGAATATGTTGTAAAATTTAAAGGAGCCTTTGGCTTCCAGAGGCTGTCTCTAGGAACAACAAACCAATGATTCTACATCTACCAGTTGTTTGGGAAAGTAAAAGTAGTACATTATTTAGCCTGTGCAACCAAAACTTAATTTGTGTTACCTGTATAAAGGAAACTTTCGACCTCCTCTTAGTATATAATCCTGAATACAAAGTGAAGGTATTTATCATTTTGAAAATAAAGCAAATAGGAAGTTAGGACTAACATTGAGAGTTTTGCTAAAGTCTCAGAGATAATATGTGATATAAATGCCAATTTATCAAGCATTGATGTTATTCACTGCAATCAACGTGTGCAGGAGTGACCAATTGAAAAAGAGTAAGTTTAGAACTATGAATAGGAAAAGAAATCAGAATGAACAGAATAATTACAACTGACTATATAGTAGACATTGACTACCTACATCTAAGAATAAGAATGAACCATTAGACCGTGTAAGAATAACAGCCAAAAGTAACTTGAAGAATAGCACATCTGTAAAAGCCCATGGATTTAAAAAAAAAAATGGAGGTTTGTCATATGAAGAGGACCAATATATTTCAAAAGATAGTCTATTGGACAAGATAATAACAAGAAATGATGTTGCAGAAAAAATAGGGCAGCTCAGAGTGCTTGACCACACACAATTCTGAGTATATGAAATCATTTGGGAGAAAGCACAGAAAAGTTTTCCAGCAGAAAAATTCTTGGTCCCACCATTCATTTGTGTCAACTACCATATTCAGTGAAGCTTTCATCAACATATGCAATCTTGAAGCTAAACATTCTGGGTGAGATTTTGTTCATATGCTTCGGCACCTTTATATTTTTCATCAAAAGCTAAATAACCTACAGAAATGGAAGAACACCTGAGTGAAGATAGCCTTCGCCTTAGAGACCCGCAAACGTGTTGCAATTTCATTTGCAGCAAAACTATCAGCTATTGATACAACAACAAATCCAGCTAAAACAATTGCCAGGTATATAACAACTGCATTGACTGTCATTGGCATATCAATTGCAATTGCATCACCCTTTTGGAAAGTTGCATCTAGTGCATTTGCCACTAACCTGTAAATTTAAAATCAGAATGAAGATGGTACAACAGGAACAGAGAAAATAACATCATAAGATGAATAAGGGATGTAATGTTTGGAGTTGCAAATAATCCAAAAAGTATGCTGTAGACATGCAGTACTACTCCTTATACCCTCAATTTATGGTAAGGCTTCCTCTAAACCTTAATGCATAATCACCATGGTTATGCAAATTTAGAAAGCTTTAAATATCAAAAGGAGGCCAACATCTTTGAAATACGACCAATCTGGGCACAGGACAGAGGACCACCGAATTACTATGTCCTCGTAAGAGAACATACTAATCACTAATTAATTAACAGGAAACTTCTAAATCATCATTAAAAAATTTCACTTGTACTTAAGATGGCATTTCATGTTTTGATGATACCCACACATAATTGTCCATAACTTCATTATTGTCATTTATATTTCTCTTCTTTAAAAGAACCAAATTATATGAAATTAAGAAATAACACTGAAAAATCAGTAGTAACTTCTCTCTGGCATTTGATTTCAGACATTTTAGTTCCATTTGTATCTATGACATACTCTAACGTAAAATGAAATGTAGGTCTTAAGAACCAGGTACAGCAGGTCAAGTAAATGATAGCATACATTACTTGCTCTCGAAGTTCTTTAAGTGTCATACGGTTCACATTGGAATCATCATTGCCTTCATCTCTCCATACAACTGCAAAACTATCATCCTCTTTTCTGGGATGACTTGAGGGTAATAAGCAACATTCAGCAATATTCAAAACTGAACCAGGAAGCCAAGTTCCCCCAGGTCTTGATCTGTCAGCGGTATCCAGAATGCATTTAGGAGATTCATGAAATATAACTGAAAGCTCTTTTAGAATAATTGACCAATAAACCTGATAATTATTCAAAAAAAGAAAAAAAGGTAATCTTAGAAGACAAGATAAAATTTTGTAAACTTCATAATGCTGCATTGAGCTCTCTATTTGCCTGAAAAATGTCCAAGGGGAAAAACATTAGTTGCTTATTACCTCAGGATGTTGGACAGTGAAATCCCGAAAGAGGTTAAAACTTGCAACGGGATCCTTGTATGAAGTCCCTAAAAGCTTTGGACCATGAATTTCCATTGTTCGTCCCAGGTTCGTACGTTTAGACTCATATCTGGGCACTCAGAAAAGAATGTTTGACTCAGGAAAATGACAAAGTTTGACTGCCTGACATAATTCTTGCAAACTTAGCCAAACAGAAGTACTAAATCATATTCAGGCTCAATTCCTTAAAAACAGATTCAAACCACTTTGTGCATGCAATTCACATATAGTAAGATTCCCTACAGTTATCCATTATGAAATCACTGGAATATTGTTGCTAATTCCAAAATTCTATGTTCAAATGAAACTTTTCTCAAGCCTTGCTAACCCTTTGGTGAGATTAATTAAAAATTTCTTCTAACTCCAATGAATATTCCAAAAAGGTAATTACTATGCTCTCGAAAAGGCTCCATCATATCAGCTAATTCTAAAATTCTACTGACACATTTATGAAGATACAATGGTAAGGCCTCCAATGGTCAAGTTACTGCTGGGGGGAAGGACGAAAGGAAGAGATATAAAAGTGAATGGAATAAGTGAGCCGATGAGAGGAACATTCACATAAGGGGTAAGGCTGACCTTGCATAAGGTAATTGCATGACCAAACCTGATGCGCTCCTTGCTTTATGCATGGTTGATTGGCATGTCTCTACAATGTGTTGTATTAAGGTCAAACAATTGTATGGTGTTTGATATGTAGGACAGAAAAGAAACTGAACATAAAAATTACGATAAAATTCATTCTTTCTATAATAAGGAGGAGTACATGACCCTTAAAGAGTCACATGTCTCTCTCTTTTGGTTTTTCATTCAAACAATTAAGCTTCCACTTCCCCTTCAGCCATAAGCTTCTTTGCTCCTTTTGATTTATTCCAAATAGGAGGGACTGTCCATGAGAGGAGTACTAAATCAGAGTAATTTTTTTTACTTATTTAAACCTTTTTCTAAATTCCTATACATGCAACGGTTTAGATGTCTAGTGTATTTATTAGGGTTGGTCTCTTGAATCTTTATATATATTGCTACTACTATGTGCCCTAGGGGTATAGTTTGGGACATGTTTTGATTGCTTTTGGAGGAGTATGGCTCATATAGGAACTGATTTGATTGCTTAAGAATGAGTATGACTTACAAAGCAAGGAATTCCCACATTAAATGCAAAGGTGTGTCTTACAGAGCAAGATGTTTATCGATTGAAAAGCAAAGGATTCACTGAATTTCATGGCCATGGCCAATTGCCTTATTTGGTTTTCTTTATAAGGGCTTCTATATGCTCGCTGAAGTATGCTTATTGGAGAGTTTATGTGCGATGCTTTTACATACCTTGATGCCTACCGCTTTCTGGTATCTTTTCTTTTCTTGGTTATTTTGTTAGTTTCTTCATGCTCTCTTAGCTGTAATGTTTGTTTAGCTTAGAGCCTTGAATCATTGTTTCATACGCATAGCCCAACACCTGGATATATTTTTCTCCAATGTTCAATGTTAAGGAAAAAAACGATTTTTTTTTTGCCTTTACTAGGCTACAATTAATTTCTGTTCCTTCTCCTGATGTAAAAACACATTTTGTAAACTATATGCCATAAAAGAAACCTATAGAAACAAAATTACATCTGATATATGCATCCGTTAGGCTTCACTCATATGATGTTTTTTGTTTTATAGTTCAATGGTTTTTGCAAAGATATGGCAGATATCTTTGAATAATACCAAAATTAAGAAGGTCTTATATCCATTATATCTGATTAAAGTCATCAATTAGATGAACTTTTCAGATAGAACCTTCATTTCTGATTTCCCAAGTTCATGATTTAGGTAAGAAAAGAGAACAACTGTAATAATATTTCTTTTAATGAGAACAGAATTGAAAAGGAACCTGTCAAAGATTAGCTATTTAATTTTATTAGAGCTTAATGGACATGTAACACTTGTCTCAATTTAGTGATATTCCGGATTGAATTTTGATTTTAATTTTTTTTTGCCAATTCCATGATTCAAATAGAGAAAAGTGTGAGACCATTTCCATGATTGAAAAGTATTTATCAAGTTCAGTGTGTTTTTTACTAGTATTAGACTTTTGTTTAGGGATTTATCCAGAACTCTACTTGCTTTTGAGATTAGCCGTGTTGAGATGCTGCCAAGTGCTCCTTGAGCAGCTGCTCCTTTTGTAATTGTTCAGAACATGCTCTTCTTATGATAGCTTCCATGCCAACAGGAGTCTCCAAATCTCAACGTTGAAGACTCCCCACGGCATTCCAGCTCATCATTAATAAAAACCATCTTTCAAAAAAAAAGTTCAGTGTGTTTTAAAAAATAAATTCTGTTAAGGTGAAACATTTCTTTTTATTATAACTTAATGGACGCATATCTCTCTAGTCTTAAATTAAATGATCTTTTTGCACTTAAGTTTAGTTTTTGTTTTGTGCTAATTTTCATTATTCTTATAGAGAGAAGTTGACAGGATTCATTGAATATGTGCAACATTGAATGAAAATTTCCTTTTAAACATTAATAATTTCTACTCACTCTAACTTCATTATTGATAAGATTATTCTTTTGAGAATTTGTAGTGTGGTAGACTTCTTTGAACAGGAATGAGATTGTAAAGGTATTGTAATATACTGTACCATATTTATTTTCTCAATTTCATTCAGAAGGCTTAACTTTAATTATTTTTTTTCTCATTTTGAATTTATGATTGATATAAATAGTTTGTTGGATTCCCTGATATGGAAACATAAGCAAGAAGGGTTTTTTTGATCATTCATGGAAACAGAAATTCATTTGATATTAACTTTGTAAAATTCATAGAGAAGGGGACTAAGCCTTTAGAGGAACTAGAGGATTTCTTAAAAGGGTAAGCTAAACTGGAAGCCAATTGCCATGGATAAGCCTCTAGAGGAGTGTAAGAACAAATAATGATCCAAGGCATTAAGTTAGACAAAAGTAGAGCTAAAAGAGCATGAAGAAAGTGGCAAATAACAAAAAAAAAAAGAAAAGAATAGAAAGTAGTAGATATGAAAGCATGAAAGAGCATACAAAATAAACTCATCAATAAGTGAAATAAGCAAAAGTCATTGCGCATGGAAAAGCAACTTACAGAAATCTCCTATAAAGAAAATCACAGAACCCAACTCATCATGAAATTCAAAAAGGGAATCCTGAAGTGACTCATTGACATACAATGTGCACATCACTTCTTCTATAGGCCCTAATCATTGCCAATCAATAAAAACGGTACCCCTGAATCTTGTATATTTAATGTGACAATCATTTCCTCTATAAACCATACTCCTCCACAAGCAATCAAAAATGTGTTCCTAGTTAACCCTAACAACACATGGTAGCCGTGTGTATATGAGGATCCAACAAAGCCAACTCAAGAAACGTACTCACAATCTCAACTATTGCTTGCATAAGAATTTAAGAAAAAGTAAAAATAAATCAAACAAAACTTAAACCAATTTAATACTATATTTTTTTAATAAATAGATTAATTTTTACATTCCAAATATTGCAAAAATATTAAAAATAAAAAACCCATTTAGATCTAATATTTAATATATCATGATTGAGTTTTCATTGTTGACTTTTTGTGAATATGACATTTTGTCAGTGTTGTAATTTTTCATTTTTAAGGTAGTAAATAGTTTGATAAAATGTATAATTGTTTTAATTTAATTGTAAATTATGAAATTTTTTTTAAAAAAAAAATCACAATCAAGGAAAGAAAAAGCTAAAAAAAGTGGAACACTGTAAACTTGTGTTAAAAATATATGTTACATATGACATAGACGTTTTTACGTCTCTATTCTTTTTCCCCTTTTTTTCTCTTTCTTTTATATTTTCATGGTTATTTAGAATTAATCAATATTGCTGAAATAATCCATAGTACCTTCCCAACACTCTTGGTAGGATCCAAAATTATTTCATTTAGGAATTTTAAAGAAATTCCTCACTTACAACTTTCCAAAAAAATGTTCCAATTTTTGAGGTTTTCTAAATTACCATTCTCATTATTTAGTTTATTCAACTACATTTTCATTTAATAAATTAAGAAATTTTATTAATAAAAAATTTAAACATAACAGCAAAACAACGAAATAAGCAAGAGACAAAAATGGACTGGCAACCATACTCACGAACAAGAAACAGCCTATTAGACTTGACCCAAGTTTGCAGGGCTAAGACCGATCCGGGTTGGGTCACAGGACCCATCCAAACCCAGCCACGATCGGCCTTATCACGCCGCGGGTTGCTTGCACTATTATAAAATAATGCAACCAAGCGGGCCCTTAACTACCGAAAGGGTCTGACATCCTACCCTTGGCAGCAGCAAAAAGCTAAACCGCCATGGAGGCTACAGCCACCAGAGAAGTAGAGGGTGAAACCAAAAAGGAGAAATATTTAAATATAACATGAATTTCCTATTTGAGATTTAAATCTTACAATTAATATAGATATAGTTTCGTTTCTATAAATTTTGTATTATTTTGTTTTGTTTTATTTATTTGGATGTAATTTTATAAAATATAAATCACATAGGAACCTGTGCAAACAAGTGGAAGTAGGTACTGAGTATAGGTATAAATGCAGGTGATAATAGAAGAGGAGACATTACACAGAAGGGAACCAGTAAATAGGGGGGCCGTGAACGGAGGCATCCCAGCGAGCATAGACGCTGTAGTAGACAAGTTGGTGCAGCGAATGCGGGTGCCACGGCTTCAGCACTCTCCTACGCACCACCTCCCTCCACACCTCTCTTGCATCGCCTCCTGCTTTCTCTATTGCTTCTGTTACAACTCCATGGATCTCTTTCGCCTCCTCTTTGCTTAATCCGCCTGCCTTGCACAAATCTTCTACGCCCACTTCAGCAATGCTCTTGTTTCCCATCATTTCGCCCACCACTCAGTCTCTCTTTTACTCTCTCAAACTTGGCGTAGCGCTGGTTAATTTCTCTTAAATAGAAACCGAGTGTGTAGAGTAGCTGCCCGAGGTAGGTGAGGAAAGTAGGTTGGCACATCGGAGAGAGGCAGTTGAGCGGATTTTATATACATTTTGCACCCATTCTTTATACTAATATTATTAAATTATACAATTATTTAACGCTGAACTTTCTCATTCCTCTTCCTCTCGTCACAATACTTCTTGAATTGGGTAAGAGTGAAAATATTTTAAAATCATATAAATGTAAGTGTGAGTATCCATTTTATTATAATTCAAGATCTCTTCGGATTAAGTCAAGCATACGAGACAAGCCAAATAACCAAACAGATATATAAATGTTTTTTTATCTGCACACTTCTATTTGATTATATATGCTTAAATTTAGATTTAATTAAGTTAAAATTTAAATTTAATCCATCCAAATCAAATTTCTTAACATTATTTTTATTTTGTAAATCTTTTTTAGATAAAGGTTATTAATATATAAATAAATCTCTTACTTTATTTGTAAATATATATTTTTAAATAAGATCTTATTTTATTTATATCTTTTTTTCATAAATAATTTTTACCATCATCTCGAAGTCAAACTCTCATTTTTTAAAATTTCAAAAGGAGTTCAATAATCGGTCTTTGATTTTTTTTATTTTAACAAATCAAGTAAATGACTTAATATCTTTTTAATATTTTTATTCCTTAATAATCAACATTAATATAAATTTTACTATCATATAGTATTTATCATATTTTGTCTTTTAATTTATTAAATTAGATTGAGCATAAAAATATATATAATTTTAGAGTTCTTTTTTTAAACGGACCCCATGTATAAGACGTTTCTGACAATAAACCTCTCTATAATTTTAACTGTTTTTAGCCAAGAGAATTAAAATTTGAACAAAATTACCCTTAATGAAACCGTCCCATTTATTTAGCTCCATGTCTCAACTCGAAACTTATTAACTTATTAACTAGTGAATCTTTGGGTTGTCGACGGGCTATTAGACATAGTTGGGGTCATAGTCTGTGATATACGTGGCAAGGCCATGGGTTGTATATGTGGTTAGGCCACAAGTGATATTCGCGGTTGCGACCGCTTGATTTCTTCGATGTTGGCCAACATCATTGAGACAGCCATGGTTGTGGGGATCCAGTGAAGCAGAGCTCCTAGATGGTATTACGTGGAAGTGAATCCACGGGTGATCGTGATACTTACCTACTCGATAGCCTTGTGAGTTTTCGATGCATACTCTTTTGCATGGTAAAGAGTTGAGATTTCTTTATACCTCCCTTGGTTTGAATGAAAGCTTTTAGAGCTTACTTGACGAACATGAGATGTTTTACGTGGCCGTACATTTTGATTTCTTTACATGCCACATATTTTGGGAG
>NW_018397257.1:2319371-2320085 GCF_002168275.2 Theobroma umbraticum | reverse complement strand
CCATGACTAATCTCAACAATAATTAAAATATTAATATTTTAATATTATTTTATTCCAAAATTCTCCGTTTATCCCTTTGAGTCCCAAAGTGTCTCACTTTGTCCCAGTTCGTTTCCAAATCACCCTTTTAATCTGCTAATTCTCTCCCGTTAACAATATTTTTATTTAATTATTATTTTATCTCATACGAAATATTTTATTTCAAAATATTTCTTTCACCTATCACCATTTTTTTGCACTCAAATTTACATCCATCAACCCTCTGTCTCGTCGACGTGATCATATTGGCTCTTATACGCGGATACGGGGTGTTACATTAGGTCAATGTATAATTTGGTTGCTGAGCAGGATGCGAGGTAAATAATGTTTGAAAACAATATAATTGTTTAAAAACTTGTTTGGCAAACTATCAATTACACAAAAATATATGATATTCATACTTAAGCATTTCTACAATGTGGTGGGAGGAAATATGATGGCGAGGTTGATCACATCATTCAAAAGATAGTTTTGATTTATTCCTTCAGCTTTGTCCCCATACAACACTATTTTTAAATTGTTTTCATTGCAAATAAGAAGAAAAGTGTAACGACCGCTCCTCGATCGTTACCGACATCCGAGTCTCGCGAGAGAACCCGTCAAGTCACGAACAAGCCTTACTTAAAACGTTAGTCACTACTTCATATTCATACCATTAATCTAAGAAAATTTTCT
>NW_018397257.1:2318686-2318799 GCF_002168275.2 Theobroma umbraticum | reverse complement strand
AAATCATAATCTTAAGAAACCAAATCATAAGTAAGATATTTGTGCCTTGTAAAATTAATGATGTAAATCATAATACAATATTTCACTTGGCAAATGATGCTGAAAACAATGTT
>NW_018397257.1:2297152-2318586 GCF_002168275.2 Theobroma umbraticum | reverse complement strand
TGTGGTTTTGGTTTGATTATGTTTTGACAATCGGTTGGTAACCATAAGAAATGTATTGTGGCAATAAAGAAAAGCTTGATTAGAGAGGATTTAGTGACATGCAAGCCATCAAACCCTTGGATGTATGATGGATTCAAAGTGAAAGAGAAAAGATAAGCATGATATTGTGTTTTAAGGCTTGTGGTTGGTAAAATTGTTAAGAAAATAATTTGTGAATGATGTTGACAGCTTGATGATTGAAACTTGGAAGAATATTGGAGTGCATGCAAGGCTCAAGCAACCTCAAAGGTAAAAATGTATAATGCTTTAAGTATGGTTAAAAGATTTTGAGAAAATGGCTATTATTGTGTTGATTGAAAGTTTGAAAGACACATTGTAAAGAATGATGATTGTTGGAAAGATCTAAAAATGCATGAGGTAGCTAGAAATGTTAAGTTTGCTTGCTATGTTGTTTGAAAGAAATAAGGATGAATAATGTGGATGGAAGATTGGGAAATAAAGCATTGAAAGTTAGGTAAACAAATTATCCATGTAAACGATATGAATGCCTTTAGTAAAAATATGTCAATATGCACATGCATATGCAAAGGCTAATTGAGAAAGAATGGTGATTTTAGCATAATTAGAATTATTAAAATGATGGTTAATGTTTGAATGAGAAAAAGAATGGAATGGGATATAAAAGAATAAAGCTAAGTGTGGGCAGCAAGTGTGGGATGAATAGCAAGTAAAGTTGCTAAGTATTTTGAATTTAACTGCTACTAGGAAATTGACAAGTAAAGGATAGTTGTTGTGTTTATAAATCAAAAAAGATAACAGTTAAACAGCAAGTGATTGATCGATTAAGAACTCAAAGAGTTTAAATTAGTAAAGTAACATCCCGCCATTATAAGCTAAGTAGAGGGTGTCAATTTTAAAAAATTTTATACTATATCAAAGAATATGTATAATGTTATTCAATGCCTTTGTGGAAAGTATGAGTTACTAGAAAATGATAAGTGATTTGAATACATGGTTTGGAATGATTTATACACTACGTTTGTGGAAAGCATGAGCCGGTAGAAACAATAGGCATGTATGAGTGCAAATTGAGTTTGAAGGTGTTCTGTGTATACTATATATATATGTTATATGTAAAGTGTTTTAGAAACTGGGAAATAAGCCCTTTTGCAATGTTTTGTATCAAAACTGTGCCTTGTATCTTTGTGTGACGTGCATAGTTAATTGCACTTGATAAATGCCTTAAATGCAAATTCTTGTGAGCCGATTTTAGTCTGAACTTTATGCAAATGTTTACACCATGCATTTTAATGTGGAAAATAGTTTTGAAAGGTTGTTGAACCTTATTTTCAAATGATTTAAAGAAAAAATTCTTGAAAACCTTGATTTTGTTCGAAAACAATTTTGATAAACTGAGAGTATTGAAAATAGGTTGAATATCACATCGGGATGGTGTGACCTTTATACATAAATGAGCTCAAGTTAAAGAACTTTTTGGGTTGTCGAAGAGCTGTTAGACGTGACTGGGCCAAGGTTTGTGATTATACGTGGCAAGGCCACAGGTTGTTATATGTGGCAAGGCCACAAGTTGATATACATGGTTGCGACCACATGATTTCTCTGATGTAGGTCAATATTGTTGAGACTGCCATGGCTTTGAAAATTCGGTAGAGGGTGGCCTCTCATATGTTATTATGTGGAAGAGGGTCCACAGTATTGATTATCTATGATTACCTACTCGAGAGTCTCGAGAGTTTTTAGACTCGTACTCTTTCACATAGTGGAGAGATATTATTTTTCCATAACTCTCCTTTTTAATTGAAAGCTTTCAATGCTTTATATGTTGATCATAAATTGATGTATGTGGATGTACTTGGTTATTTTTACATGCCACATGGTTTAAGAGCGTGTATGCTTTTATACGAAGCCATTTGTATTTATGAAGGAAATAAATGATTTTGATGATTGAAATTTATTTTACTATGCTTTGATTTTGGCATTGTTTGCCAAGGAAAGTATTGCACTATAATTTTTACGGCATTAATTTTTATAGGGAACAATACCTAATTTGTTGCTGTTTTATAAGGTTATCATTTTATATTCTTAGTTTTCTTGTTCAAAAAGTTCTACTCTAGCTATTTTCATTTACTCCTTGCTCACAGAGTCGATGATCATTGAGTTTGTGAGACTCACCCCTTATCTCCCCTTTTGCAGATAAGTGATTGGCCTAACGTGCATTCATCGGCACATATTGTCCACCGTGGATAGGTAAAGGTATCTTATAGCACTTTATTCGAGTCTCTCCACTGCTAGAGGTCGAGTTGTTCATAGCATATTTTGTTGTAAATAGACACTAGTCTTAATGTAAATGTACAATTAGAGATTATAAACTTTAATATATATTTTTTCAATTATATGGAATAAAGGTTAAGTCGAATTATGACAACTTTTGTTCAAAGCATATTACAAAGAGTTATGCGGTTCAAAGAGATTATATAAATTGGTGGATTGAATATAATGTATTAAAGAGTTTTAAATAAGGCTTGTTCAAGGCTTGGCGAGTTCTCCACAAGACTCAGATGCCGGCAGCGATCAAGGAACGAGTCATTACAATACATGCATACTTGATTTTATGATGATGTTTGTTGTTAATTTCTCACACAAGTGCATGTATCGTTAACAAGTAATATAGTAATGAAGTAGAGTATCGTTCCCACAGAGATTTATTTAATTCTTACCGTTAACTACTAAAATTATAACACCCTTAATTTTATCCAAACAATTAAAATAAAAAAAATTAAAACTAATAAACTGAAACTAAAATTAAATAGTAAATAAAACTCACTTAACTATCAGACCTAATATTATGATGTCCCGCAATACTTCATCTAAATATTGTCTCTCTCTCTTAACTTAATTTAATGGATTAAGTTACTAACCTTGAGTCCTAAATTATTTACAAGTTGCTGTCGAGTTTATCATAAAAATACGTCTCCCAATTAATTTACTCTATATCCATGCAAATTAAGTTGAAGAAAGATTCATTAAGTTTGTGCTCTAATTTTGGCTACGTATGGCTTATAGGTATATGTCTACCCTATATGCAAATCAAATCACCTAATCAACTAAGTGTATTCGATCATACGCTACTCTATTCAAGGTCTACCTAAATTTTCTTCGTCAAAGTTTAACCTAGATTTTCAATTAATCTAATTGGTGGCCAGTCAACTAAAAGCATTAAGAACAAAATAAAATAAACAACTTAAATCTATCAAACATAAGTAAAAGAGAGATAAATAATTAAGACTACGTATTGAGTTCAATCATAATCTTAGATTAACAATTTAGTTCCCCATCAAGTCACACATCATCATTGAATAAAGTTTAAACATTCATATCAAACTAAGAAAAATAAGAAAATAACAAAGATACAAATCCAAGAATTGTATTCTTGATCTCTAAATCTCCTTGAATGCTTCAAATTCTTCTTAGCTTCAATAACTTTGTGGCTTGACTCTCAGCTGTCAATCTAGTGTTTTTTTTTCTTCTGAAAGGTTGCTTTTATAGGCTTTGAAGTTAGGCTAAGTTGGGTGAAGAAAGAAGTCAATTCCAATAAGGATTTCTTCATCAAACTATGTGGGTCGTAACCTTGCCTAATTAATTAACAAAAATCCTAATTGCTTTAAGACTGTTGTAATATGTCAAGTTTGATAAGATTTTTGACCAACTTCTAGGCCAAACTGGATGAAGTGGTAAATGAAATTGTAGCGTTTTCTCTTATCTTTCCAATGGTCCAAGAATTCCTTCATTTAGAGCTCTGTAGAGAGAGTTATGATCGAAATACCGAAACATATGCAATGAAAATCTGCACCTTGAAATTGCTCTCTTTCTTTCACTAAAATTTTTCTTTCATCAAATACTTACAAAAGCACAAATAAATCAATAACAACTTATCTTAACCATATTAACACCAAATTAAGCATAAAATTAAGTAAGATTAGATTGACTCACCTAAAATAACTAATTTAAAATAATTAAATTAAATCTACTAATTTCTATCCATTACTATAAGAACTAAGCTAAATTATTATCAAAATTAAGCTCAAATAACTCTATATCATAAAGTTGTCAATTTTACATCATTTCTGGCACAAGATTTTTTGTACATGAAAATGGTTTTAGTGTGGATATCGTATACTAAATATTAAATTTTCCCCTATATTGGGATGCTGATCACTTGACATACAGATACACTCAATGGTAAGCTTGTTGATGTACCAGGTTGTGTGGCCTTTGTGCACAAAGTTATCTATTGAAGGAGAAGAACTCCTAATGTAGGAGGCTAAATGTAGGGAGGCTAAATGTAGGGAGGATAAACCTTGATACAGTAAGCTGAATGTAAAGAGAAGTACCCCATGGCATATAATGTAGGGGCAAAAACCCTAGGTTTATATTACATGGTGAGACCATGAGCTTCTATGTCTTAGCTAGGGCCACTGGGTTAGTGTAGTTGGGTATATTTATTATGTGGGAGAGGGCCCACTAGTTTGAGTCCTATCCGAGATCAGTTCTCTAATATTTGGTTTTAAATTTAATTATAGCATGGGTATGAATTATATAATTGTTTTGTACATGGCAGGGGATTGCGGCATACATGGAAAACCTATAGTTTCCAATTGGTTTACACACTTAAAAATAATTGTTGTGTTCTTGCTATGTAAAATGTTTTCATTATCTAAGCTAACATATGCTTTGGCGTAGTGTTGCATATATAATGGTTTTAAAGGTGCATGTTATTTATTACAATAGCATAAAGATGATTTTATTATGATGTAAGGTTGTATAAGTAAATAGTGTTTTATACTTGCAAGGTTGTCTTAATTGATTATTGGTTTATTTATCATTATTCTAGTTATTATTCAAATATTCCAACCTTAATGCTTGTTTCCTATTTTTGCCTTACTAAGTCCATGAGACTCACTCCACTATTTATTTTGTAGACAAGTGATCCACTTAGTGCATCCTCCTATGAGTTTTCCTTCCACCACAAGGTAGGTAATGACATCTTGTAGTACCTTCCCCTATGTCACTCCACTGCTAGATGTCCTTATGATTGCTTATGAGTTCGGTTAGTTATGTCTAATGAATTGAAGAATGTAATCTAAGTACCAAGGTTATATTTTAATGTGATGTACGAACAACAATGTTTTTCTTTTTGTGTTTATGTTTTAAATTAAGTATGACAATGGTTTGAGTGTGTCAAAAATTAAGGGAGAGTATATTACGTTTAGGTTTAACCATGCAATATCACGTTGATAGCTAGGATAAACTTACATTGAGAAAAGAACAAATAATTATACTTTGCTACTATGAAACATATCTATTCAAGTAATACACTCAAAGTTTTAAATCTCATCACTAGATATTTAACAATTGGCAAAAAAAAAAAAAAAGGTTTAAATCAAAGCTAGCTTAAAACTTGTTGAGCTTGCTCGCGAGACTTGAGCACCAGTAGTAATTACGAGAGTCAGTTGTTACAGTTTGATAATACTTTCTGTTTGATGGATTAGATTTACAAAACTAAAGAACAAGTTTAATTTGATAACAGATTTTTAGCCTGCTAATGCTAAAGAACAGACTTAGTTTTATTATGCCTTAGGTTTATGTACTGTTTGTGAATGCAAATAAAACTATATTACTTCAACTGACAAAATAGTCTTATCCACTATTAATTTTACTTTCTAATGATATTCAACAATTTTAGATATCCTATGCAATTCACTGTGCAAAACCTTACTGGAAATATGGAATTGGTGGCACTTAGAAAACCAGTAGAGTAATTAATAAGAGCTACAATTACAAAGCTTACAGCATTAAAGACTTATCAATAGAATGATATTGCCTGGACCTATAAAAGCCTTGATGCCACAGACAAGGACATTCATTATAGGTCTGATCTCAAGAGCAGTGAAGGCAAGCCTTGCCAATTACAAGATGTTTAACTGTAATGTAATCATTAACCAACTATTCCTGACTAACACTGTTACCAATACCACTATACCAGTAGCACCTCTGGCAACATCTGAAGTATAAAACCAAGAACCTACAGCATCACCAATAAGTAGCAGAATAATCAGAGAGTTGTTCCCAAATTGCACACCTCAAAAGTACGGCCGCAGAAGCCACGGACAAGAATCACTAACCAAAAATATAAACCCAGGTATAAAAATCACACATACTAGAATAAACTAAAAATTCTATACTAAAATTACTTACTATGATTTTACATATGCAGGCTACACTCCAAACCCAATCATTGATGCTACACCAACTTGAGTGAAAACTTTTTGTCCACCTATGCTTGCCAATCAGCCGGTGAATTTAAATTGCCATCCACATCTAGCAATGTCTTATGTTTTCGTATCAAAGCACATGTTGTGTACAACACTTGCATCATGAACTTTGTATATATATAGATATATATATAATGATGGCAATACATTAACAAACAATCTTGATTTTGTACATGCTTAGAATGCTGGTAATTGCTAAACGATGAATTTTGTTATTAAGGTGAGAATGAATGTAAAAAATGAATGATGCTATTATGACTACCCTTCATTTATGCTTTGTGTTTTATGTTTTTATAGCAGCTGTATGTATGGCTTTTGCAAAGAATTCTTCAATGCTCATTCTTATTTCTGCTGATTAGTTTCTTCATATTTGATGCTTTTATTGGGACTATTGAGATTGATTTTGGAGGGTATTTCACAACTGTTATTCTGACCACTACCTGATGGGAGTTGTACAAATGTTTCTGCTGGTTTCTTCCTTTCTGTTTTATGTTTTTAACAAAGCAGTGAAGGAAGTGTTATTCTACCCCATTGTTAATTCTTCAGTTATTTCTGCTGTTTAATTTCTTTGTGTTTTATGCTTTTATTGGAGTTGTACATATTGATTTTGCAGGATATTCTTAAATGATCACTCTTCTTGCAGGTGAGAACTGTTACCTTGCCTCATTCTTCATGAGGGCTGCACATCTAATGTTTTGACAAGACTAAAAGTGAAATTAACTGTCATTATATTTGTTTATAAAAACAAGTCATAATTATACATGTATCATGCAACTTTCCTTTCAAAGCGTAATAAACTGTTATACCATCCGAGCGCAAAACGCGGGATATTTCTATGGCAGGCCTTCAGAGCCTCGCTGCCTGCTCGTGGATCTAGTCAGCCTCTGGCTAATGCTGGCAACGTGACTGAAAGAGAAGTGAGGTTATCATCTCCTAGTAACATTCATCGGAATGAATCTAAAGAAGCAGATGTTCCAAACTCGCAACTAAACGAGTTAGGTACAATGGAGGAATTGGGTGTTTCCAATGACCTTGGTGGGCTCCAAGATCTGAGTTCCTGGCTAAACATCGATGAGGATCATGGCTTGAAAGGCCATGGTTTCATAGGTTTAGAAATACCAATAGATGACCTCTCGGACTTGAAATTTGCATTTTGAAATCCCTGCCCTTTGCGGTGGCCAGGTAGGTTACCACTGACCAGCCTGTCTGGTGCAATCTGATCAGAGAAGTGTAATTATGATTCAGTTTTTTGTAGATATCATATTTTGTGTAATGGAAGAAGCATTGAACAATTCTCTGTATATTCACTCCATTGTTCCACCACTCACTTCATCACATCCCATGATTAGTTGACTACCTTTCAGAGTTCCATATTTCTTTGCTGTTTCATTGAAACAGAACAGATTTAAGAAAGACTAATAAATTGATCAAAACAGGTAGAAAGGTGCCTTTCCATTGAGCCAATGCAATTACATTTACCAGATACCAAGACAATCCAATACCCAATATTGAGACAAACAAGAAGCCCCCTATTTTCAATTTGCTTGATAAGCTTATTGCAGTTCAATGGCGCGCAAAACATAAGAGATTTCCAGGGATCAAAAACCACCAACCGCAAACCAACCCTTTCTCAAAGAACTTCTAGGTATTGATTTTGAAACAGCTTAGCAAAGCATGAATTGATATTGCATGGGTTTGACGTAAAAATAATAATAATTATTATTATTTATTCATAAAATTTATGGATAATAAATATGATGGAAGGATTGATTAGTACTTAAAGGTAACTAAAGAGATGGACTCATTAATAATTTTTTCTCTGTAAAGACAAATTGTAATAGACTAACGGATGTTACTGCAATTAGTGAATAAATTAGATTAAAAATTTTAAATTGATTAATAGTTATGAGATAACATAGACTTGAGCCAACCAGTGTGAAGAAAGATTCTGATGACCACATACATATTCTTTTTATTTGTCTTATTTGAATGGGTAATATTGCTATTTACTTTACTATCAAAATTAGTTAACAACAAATCTAAAAATCCTAAAAAAAAAACATGAATTCCTGCTTAAATGTTTGACAATAGGCCAGTCAGGTACACCATATGCATTTCATAATCTATAGCTGTTTTTACTCTGCCATCATAGAACTATTTACACAGATCATCCAGCATCATCAGAGTGCATTATTTCCAGAACAAATTGAAAGTACCAATGCTTACAAGATTACTTATCCCATAAATTCATTTTATAAAGGATAACTTACATGAATATATACATTTTTGGCCTGGTTCAGTCATAACAACCTAAGTTGCTAGCCACTAAATTCTACTTCTAGTGGGCAGCTCCTGCTTAACTTGATCCCTCAAAACTCTTCTTAGTAATTTGTTCGAAGCAGTTCGGGGAAACTCTGGAACTATCTTGACAAAGCTCACCTGTTAGTGTCAAAGCCAAAGGAAAACGAGATCCCGTCAGCTCATGTGGTAAGGAAGCAATGAGTATTTTCTGCATAACCTATCTATGGAATGAACATGTTGACTTACAGTTCTCATTAAGGTTACTATTAAACAACATTAAAAAATGAACTAAAAGCCATTTCCTGAGTGAATAGAATAGCTGATTAACATTTGAAGCCACTTTGTATGAGTTTCCACTAGACACCAAAGGTATTGACACCAAGACAAAAGTTTTATTATAACTCAAAAACTTCACTAGCTGCTGAAATAACTCAGTAATTTTAAATTTTATGACAGAGTTCAAATATAACAATGCGGCAAATCATTAGGTTAGGTGCCCAGACAGTGTATAAATATGAAAAAGATACTTATTACACATCCCAGATGTCTAACCTTAAACAAAGGATTGAGGTTG
The DNA here is from genome assembly GCF_002168275.2 of Theobroma umbraticum. NCBI lineage: Eukaryota > Viridiplantae > Streptophyta > Magnoliopsida > Malvales > Malvaceae > Theobroma > Theobroma umbraticum. Next base: position 2,309,358 of record NW_018397257.1, on the reverse strand, counting down.
CTCTGAATAGCTCTTGAGAATATCATCTTCAACTTCTCTGGCTGATGACTAGCTCCTTCCTTTAGCACTACAAATATTATCAACTGTTCTGGACCACCATCTGGTGGTGCTACACTGACGGCAGCAGTCTCCAAGATGCTTTGATCAGCTCGGTCACACACACGCTCAATTTCAACAGAACTTGTCTGCATATTGGGAAAGATTTTAACTTTCATCCTAAGATTGCTTTTAGTTTATAACAATAAAGGATTGCAAAAAACCAAATTCACTGGCATTTAAATAACACCAAGATATCTTTCCTGAGCATATTTGACAAAAAATAAAAAATTTCAATAGTCAAAGAATTGCTTCTTGCAATTTAATTTTAGGAGGCAGACTCCAAATATGCTTACAAATTCCTAGGTTATGCATCAGGCCTATACATTAAATGATCTTCAATTGGCTTCATTATTAGTGCGTTAAAAGAGAAAGAGACAGAGAGAAAGAAGGGGTGGGGGAGGGGGAGGAGAATGCTGTACCTTTATGCCACCAAGATTCATGGTGTCATCAGCCCTGCCCTGCACAGTGAAATAGCTACCAACAGTTCGTTTGAGGATATCCCCATGTCTCCTCAGGTGCTGCCAGTGCATACATCAAAATCATAAGAATGTACTAGAAACCACTTCCAAGAATCAGTTCAACAAAATTACGTAGAATTTATTGTTTGCTACTACTCTAACTGCTTTTAACTACAGCAAGCATAGATGTTAATCTAAGATAGCGATTGAAGATTTAAAAAAGTTTTTGTCCAAAGCCATATGTTGTGGTTTAGACCATTGATGTGCACAGCTTGGTTGCTTCATGGTCTTTCAGAAAGTAGACAAGCCCCTGAAAGAGAAAAAAGTTTTGGCGCTCTGCTAATGGGTAAGCAACGCTTTGATTGAAGTAGCATTTCCCGTTTTTGAGCACACTAGCTAAAAATCAGTTGACACTTTCTTGGTTTCCTTTTTTCTCAGATTTGTTAAGATGTCTGATCAGATGGAACAGTCAGAACATCAATGCCTAGCAGATAATTATAATAATCTTAAATACAAATATGGACCATAGATTTGCTGGCATTTGGAGCCTAAATGCACCCTGCGATTGACCACCTTGAAGCTGGTCAGAACAATAAGTCCATTTGAAAAGGCTGCACACCTTGTAATTCAAAAAGAAAAATAGCCACAAAGGGGTATGCAACACATAGCATCACAAATAAGTATAAACAAAGATCTCCACTGTAATCAGTCTAAGAAAGACACAGGAGGCCTGGTTTGCTACAGATTCTTACACAATTCAGATACTTCATGATCTTTCGCAGTTTCTAGGGGCTTCGTGTACTTTTTCCCTTTCTTGAAATTGAATTCATTACTGAAAAATATATATTCTAAGAAAGATGCATTTGGCCTTACTATTCCATTATGCATTGGCATTCCCTTGAAATAGACTTTCTCATGATCAGCATTAAGCAATCTATCAGTTGCTCCCAAGTAGAGAGGGAATAAACCCACTTCACCAACACAAACTTCATCATCCGGCTGTCACAAAGGTCAGAGGAATCAAAATATAGTAATACACACAACATAAAGAACAACATAAATCAGTTTGAATGACTCCTTTGTATTCCATGCTGTGACCATGACATATATTATCCATCTAGCTCTCAAAACAAATTAGGTAGGGGCATGATCTAAGCAATGGTCAAAGAAACTGAACTGCAGTCAAAACCTGCCAGAAAATGCTCTTACATAAGAATGTCCATGTTCATCTAGGATGACAAAGCCTGCTGTCATTGCAGCAGTGCTAAAGGCTCCAAAAGCTTGTGGCTGCAGCAGGCTCCCTTGGATATATGCTGATGAAAGCTCTGTGCCTCCACAACATTCAAGAACAGGTTTGTAGTAAGATTTTGAAGAAAGCCATAGGTCGTCATCAACATTGGAGGCTTCTCCAGTGGTAGCAAAGCATCTAAAGATATTTATTTGTCAGTCCTTTTTGTTGACAGTTCAAGTCATATAACAAAATTTATACTTGAAATTCGAAAGAATTACTTTATCTTTGTCCAGTCTAAGCCTTCCAAACAGTTTGTATTTTTCCAAGATTTTACCAAGCTTGGAACTGTGCCCAAAACAGTGACTCCAGCATCCTGAACAATATAACAGTAGGAAAAGAAGGTGGGATAAGAAGTTAAACACTGGTATACAGTATTTTGCAATACTTGTAGGCAAGAAGCCCAACTCTTTGACTAGAAGAATCAAAGGAAAATATAATAAGGACCTGTGTATCCTGTCTCACCTAAGGATATGATACACCCAAGATTACTTGGCTTCAGCTCTCCAGAAGGTTTAATCTCCGTCAGTTTATAACAATTCACCAGATTGCTCTTGATATTTGCAATGCCTTGTTACCTTATTTATGTCATTTTTAAAATTTCTTCAATGGTATTAACCAAGCTATGACCTTGATGATAGGCATATTAATATTAGTATTGTTTTTAAAACATCCTTTTTGAACTCTGATTTGGGAGGACGAGAACAGGTGATGGCCATTACCAAAGAAAAATAAGCATTGAAATTTGAGAGTGCCACCTGAACAAATTTTCCAAAACCATGTCCCAGAGGAGATCCATGATACAGAGCTAGTGTTGCACCATTTAAAAAGCATGTGAAGAGTAAAACTGGCCCCATCACCCATCCTAGATTTGTGGGCCAGCAGTAAACATCTCCAACTTTAATATCATTATGAGCCCACCCATCAGCAGAACATCGAATTGGGGAAAGTTGTGTCCATGGAATGGCTTTTGGTTCTCCTGGTCAATGCCAAAAAGTTGAACTAGAAAGTCAATTAAGGGCATTTCAATCTACAGCTTTAAGTATGCATAGCAGCAAAACAACTCTCTTTACCTGTGGTTCCAGATGAAAAAAGAATATTGATCACAGAGTCTGTTGGTTGATAAATTGGAGTGTAATGATTGGGTCTGCCACAAAGGCACAATGTCATCACATAATAACAGTAAATTAATCTAAACTAGTGTTAAATAAAGAAAAAGAGAGGAAGTAAAAATGTTAACCCCCTTTTGAATTAACTTCTCTCACTTTATGATTGTAAAGATTACCTTGGATGTTGGTTGACACTGGAAAGGAATTCATTCCATGATAGATCCTTCTCTCTTAACTGAATGCCTACATTATTCCCAGTCACAGGGAGCACGATAGCTTTACACGGATTAGCTTCTACAACTCGACTGCAAAAGAATGACAAATACTCATATCAGCACCAGTAATGTTCTCATAAACATATTACACCTCAAATTTGTCTTGTAGATCATTTTTGTCCTTCAAAAAATCATGTTACAGGAAACGTGGAATTCAGAATAGATCAATGAAGGGAAAGTAGCTTTTTAGCTGACATATTTGGAGAGAGCACCCCAGGAGACTTGAAGAATTCAATGAAGTTTTGATTGAGGAGAATGAAATCAAAGCATACTAAAAAGAAACCTCAATGCCCTATCAGTTAATATGACTAGGTATTAGAGGGCTCCCTCCCCCATAGCCATTTGACACAAAACAAAGTTTCTATCTTTAAAAAAAGATCCCATAGAGAGAGAATTAAAAAGATGTTTTAGTTTATTTTAAATGGCTTTTGGATCCCAAAGTTCAAGTTTGACTAGTTTAGGAAGCACAAACACATAGATTTTCCACCAACCAAAACTTTAAAGAAGAAAATTGTTGCATCTAGCATGTACAGGAAAAAAGTAAGTTTACCTGTATAGAGAAAACTGTCGACCTCCCCTCAGTATAAAATCCTGAATACAAAGAGTGAAGATTTGTATCATTTCCAATACAAAGCAGAAAACAAAAATAGCTTTAAAATTGAAAATTCAATTAGCAAAGCCAGTGGACCAAGTTTATATGAATGCCAAATTGCTTAAGCTTTGATTTCATCTACTATAACACGAGACCAAGAAAGTGAAATCCCAAAAAAAAGGATTTGACCAAATTGAAGTTAAAGCAAATAAGATGCTAAGCACTATATAGAACTATGAATTTGACTTAATGTTTATCTGTCATCTGAAAAAACTAAAAACAGAAGACAAAAAAAAGGGAAGTGAAAAACAATTTGGCCTCTGAAGATAAGGAAAACACTTCAAAACAAAGCTCAAGGGATAAGATGTATGAAGAAGATTAAATAATGCCACAGAGACACAGAACCACTCAGACCCCTTTGCCAATAATTGAGCATCTCAAGTCATTTGGAAAAAAACACAAAAATTAGCATCAAATACCACATTAGATGAACTTGTCATAATGCACAAAACACTGCAAAGCTGAAAAATGTGGGACACTTTAGTTCATACTTTTTTCCAATTTCATAGCTTTAATGAATTAGATAACCTAAGGAAATAAAAATTTACCTGAGTGAAGATGGCCTTTGCATTAGTGACATGCAAACGTGTTGCAATTTCTGTGGCTGCGAAACTGTCAGCAATGGATACAACAACAAATCCAGCTAATATAATTGCCAGATATATAACAACAGCACTGACTGTCATTGGCATGTCAATGGCAATCGCATCACCCTTTGGAAAGGAGGCATCCAGTGCGTTTGCAACCAACCTGTCAATCATTTTGAAACGTATGACCAACAGGTTAAAGCAAGATACTACTTCAACAAGAAAAGAACAGAATAAAGATTGTAGAATAGGAACAAAGATCAGATCACTTAATAAGATCAAATAATATAACAAAGACAATATCGGGATTTGATGTAAACATTGCTCCTAGACAAGCAGTCCTATGCCTTAAATAAAATTAAAGAAAAAAACTGATGAATATCAAAAATGATTTTTTTAAAATGAAAAAAAAAAAAGAAAAATAAACTATGCCACCCCAAACACAGAAATTTAAAGCAGGCCAAAAGAACAAGATACAGGTTGACTGCCAACCGTGATAGAAATGTAAGCACATACATTACTTGTTCTCGAAGTTCTTTTAACATCATGCGATTCACATCCAAATTATCACAGCCTTCTTCTCTCCATACAATAGCACAACTGTCATCCTGTTTTTTAGGATGACTAGAGGGCAATAAACAACATTCAGCTATATTCAAAACTGCACCGGGAAGCCATGTTCCACTGGGTTTTGATTTGTTACTCTTATCTAAAATGCTCCTTGGGGATTCATGAAATACAACTGAAAGTTCTTTTAGAACGATAGACCAATAAACCTGAAATTATTCAAATTTTCAGTTAGAAGGGAAAAAAATATCTACGACTTTATATTACATTCAGAATCAGATTAACATATACCTCACAAGGTACAAGGACAAAAATTTATGTTTACCTCAGGATGCCGGACAGAGAATTTCTGAAAGAGGCTAAAACTTGCAATAGGGTCCTTGTATGAAGTCCCTAAAAGCTTTGGACCATGAACCTCCATTAAATGTCCCAGATTTGTATATTTAGACTGAGATCTGGGAACAGGAAAAAAAAAAAAACCCATTGGGCTAACTTAGCAGAAAGATATGCTAAGTTCAAGTCATTGATATGACTGAATATGCCCACTATGCTGTCCTCTTTTACTGCTAATGTGCAACAATCAAATATATCAGGAATATGTTACATTAGCCTAAAATCTAGAAGCAGAAATTTTCTATCCATTCACATATATTTTAACTTCAGAACTAAAATATCTTGATTTTTAAAGTAAAATGGACTGATACACCCATCAAGCAGCAATGAAGTGTTTTTGTGAATCATAAGATACCAGAACTTACCGCACATTATGTAGGAAATTAAAAAATTTCCATGCACCAAACCAGACAATGAAGTTGGGTTTTATCATATGAGGAACTACTTAATTTAAACTGTAATTTTGTTCATTTGCATTTTAGACTGTCTACTCTCAATTTCACTCACCTTGCCTCTAATGTTTCATCATTTCCTTTTTTTTTCCTTTTTAATTTTAGAAGTGAAATTTGTTTCATTTGCACTTAACTCTTCAAAAATTATAAAAAAAATTAAGAAAATAATTCAATAGCACCTCCTCTGTAATTAGAATATATTGCCAGGAGGTATACTCAGCTCATTACATAAATAGAGGCAAATATCTTATTTAGCAGTTTAATTCTTTAATTAGCATACAAGTTCACAAACATACTATCTTTAGCTCTGCTTCTGCAAGGCTTAGCTTCAAGGAGTACCCTTAGGAGTAGAATTTAAAGCAACAATTTATGTTGTAGAATGAAGGGAAAGAGTAAAGAGGAGAGATTATAGAGAAGGAAGGGAAAGACTAAAGAGGAGAGATTACAGAGAAGGGAACCAGTAAAGAGGAGGGCCATTGGTGGAGGCATCCCAGTTGGCATAGACAGAGTAGTAGAGCAACTGATGCAGCTGATGCGGGTACCATGGCTTCAACACTCGCCTACGCACCACCTCTCTCCACACCTCCCTTGGGTCCGGGTCGGAACTTTTGCTTCCTGCAAAGCCTATGGCTTCTGTTATGACTTGATAAATCTCCCTGGCTCCCTCTATGCTTAACCCTAACCCACCAGCGTTGCATAAATCGTCTAACCCCACTTCAGCTATGCTTTTTCCCATCTCTTTCTGTTATGACTCTCTCCACAAACGTCTGTGTAGCGGTAATAACTAATTTAAGTGATGGAAGTTGTTAGGTACGCAAGGACATGAAAGTTTGGGAAGGGACGTTGAGCCACGTGATAAACTTTGTAGTAGGATGGTAAAGAAGATCATGCCCTCCGACAATTAGAATAGAGAAAAGCATTCATATCTTGGACTGAAGCTGAAGAAAAATGCAACCATGAATATTATATTAGCAATAGCAGATGACGGGTTGGATCAATTCAAAGAAACAAACTAGTAGAACGTCATAGTCATCCTTCTCTTTCCACTTTCTCTTCTTGTCAATGGCGTAGACTATAGCTGAGCTTGGTTTTTCTCAAAAGCTCCCTCAGCAACCCCACCCCTTAGACTTTTCAATCCACTTATCGACCAAAACATCATCTTTTTTTGTTTCCTCTATTAATTGTGCATTAATGATGAGGCCCTACTTATCCAAATTTGACTCCTTAGTTGCTTCATCGTCCTGCTTATAGAGTAACTTCAAATCTTAAAAAAATAAATATATTAAAACTAATTATTAAATCAAGACTTTTTCTAAAGAAAAACCACACTAATTAAAGAAAATTGAGTTTCTATATTTTAGTTACAAAATTAAGTGTACTTGTAACTTAATTTTTTTTCCTTCTTTTATTTGATACAACCTATCAAGCTTTTTATTATCTAAAAGTTGTGTAATTACTGTTTTATCTGTAAAGAGAGAATTATTAGTGTGACATTAATTTTTTTGTTCAATCTTTGATATAGAGAATATGAATAACCATGTGTGAAATTAATTTACTTTTCAAAGCTTTTTGGAGGCGAGGCACTTGCTCGTGAAGTACCTTTATCTTTAATCAATAATTCTTTTGTAGTAAACTCTTGGACTTCACCTTAAATAATAATTGTTGTTATTGAGTTAAAAATTAAAATTTCATACTTTGAAACAATTACAAGTAGTGGATAATTCAAAAAGCGTGAAGCCAATCACTTGTAAATAGATTTACAAATGAAAATTAGGATCCAATGAAAAGGTAAAGATCTACAAAAGTAAGGCTACTGACAAAAAAAGTATAGTCAAAAGCTTAGAATTGATTATGAAAGAACATTTTTACCTATAAACTAGTTAAAAGTCCAAAAGAATACTATTACCAATTGCAGCACACTATGATTATGAGATTTGATACATTAATCATAAAATCATTTTCTTGAATGGCTATCTTCAAGAAGTAATTTACATGGTTCACCTGGAAGGTTTTATATCCAAAGGTCAAGTAACAAAAATGTGGAAATTCATAAAATAAAATTATGGTCCAAAGCAAACATTTCAAAGTTGGAACATCTATTTTGATGAGACAAACAAATTTTTTGGTTTCTCACAAAATTTACATGAACCATGTGATATTGTTATTGTATGCCCTAGAAGTTAATTGGATAGGTAGTAAGAAAACATTATAATCGTTTTGTGCATTTAGCGTAATAAAAGTCTATTTTATCTATTAAGTTCACGCAATTTTATATTGATATTAACTTATAAGATAAGGTCCATGGAATGAAAATACCTTGCAAAAAGAATTATAAAAAGTTATAATTATGGATCCTTATTACATCAAAGCATCAATCCTAAATAGTTCTTAATCAATGCTTTATCAAGAGTAGACATTCATAGAAGTTGAGAGTTAGCACAAGTCATATTTTTAACTTATGAAGTAAGCAATTCGTACCATCCCGGTCCCTCATATAAAAGTCAATAAGAGCTTATTCACAAGACAAAGGGTCAATTGATGCTAATTTAAGTACCAAATAACGACCACGGGTGAAAAGAATATTTTAAAATAAAATATTTTATACGTTAAAAAATAATATTAAAATAATATTAAAATAATAACATTTTATAGAAGATTAATTAGAGAGTTAAAAGGTGATTTGAAAGTGAATCAGAATAAAGTGAGACACTTTGGAACCTAAGGAGACAAGTGAAGAATTTTAAAATAAAATAATATTAAAATATTATTATTTTATCTATTGTTGAAAATAGTCATGAAAGATAACTATATGACTAATCTAAGTGGGGGAGAAGAAGTAAGAAAGAATTTTAAAGAAAAACAACATTAGCGTGGCTTGCATGGCTTCATTAAATGAAGCGAGAGAAGGTAAGTATATATTTAAATATTAGGGTGACACTTTGTTAAAGAATGAATTTGATATTTTAGTGTAAAGAAAGAAAATTAGAAGGAAATTAGAATTAAAGGAATGATGGGAAGACCTAATTGAAAAGAATAAGAAGTTAAGGGGTGGAATTGCGAATAATGAAAAGTAAAGGGGTGAAGTTATAATTATGAACAATTTAAAGGATCAAATTACGATTTATGAAATATTTGAATGACCAAATTGTAAAGGATGAAAAGTTTAGAGGGTTAAATGGTAAATAAGAAAAAATTTGAAGACTTATGTGAAATTTCACCATTTTAAGTTAAATGAAAATTAACTAACCTAGGAAAATTAGATTATGTGGGAGGATGGAATATGCATGTAACAAATACTATTACATGCAAAGACATACATGCAAGGATGTACTTGTAGGGGAGAACATGTGAGACCCTCACCATGAGACAAACAAAAGACATAAGACGAAATGAATAAGATAACACATGCATGTGGACTTTTAAGTTAAAAGAATGCATAGAAGAATTATGCATGATGGACACTTGGTGACAAATTGGATTAAAGAAAAGAAAATGTAATGCATGTGATTTTATTGGCTAAAAAGGGAAGCCAAATGAGAAATAATGTGGAAGGATGCATGTAAAGCCATTGGACAAAAGTAAGATGGTGTAAGTAGAAACGTGTTAAACTAATGGAAGAATGGGAAAATGGGAAAATGGAAGTGTAAATTGAATGGCTAGCCATGCATGAAGGTGAATGGGATGAACAATGTGAAAAGATTTCCAGCCAATGGCCAAAGGGATAGAATTGTTGCATGAAGATTCATAAATTGGCAAGGTGGCCAACTAGCATGAAAAAAATAAAAAAATGCATGAATTGTAATTTGATTGGTTGAGTGGGTGACCATATAAATACCAAATTTCAAAGAGTAAAAGAGAACAAAAAATTGACCTTGAGAAGCTTGAGAGAACCAGCCATTGGGAAGGAAAAGAAAGAAGAAATTGTTCTTAAGAGCTCCACCCGAGAGGAAGAAAAGAGAAAGAAAGAGAAAAAATGGAGGAAAGCTTAGTTTGTGAAGATTCAGGAGAAACCATGGGTTCTTTACTTCTTCTTTGTTGAGTCTTGATGCTCACTTACCATTCAAAATGTAGATTTGAAGCTTGAAGGAGATTAGTGTTTCGGTTTGACTATTCAAGAGAGAGGAAGGTATGAGTCGTGATTTTGCTTGCATGCACATTTTGAAAACCAGTTGTAACTGTAAAAAAAATTTTGTGATGGCAAGATCTTTAAAGAATCAAAGGATCGAATGCATGTATGTTGATTGTACACGAGTATATGGTGATTTGAGACAAAAGAAATGATGGGTAAGTGTTCTTGACCTTGAGTTTCATGGATGGAAAGAAAGATGGAACATTTGTTGATGATTTGTGTTTGTGGCAGCAATGGTGAACAATGTTATGAGGAGATATTGAATTGCATGTAGAGTTCAAGGTGATTTGAAAGGTAAGCATGAAATGTGGGTATGTTATGGCACATTTGGATGTGTGCATCAAATACATATATTTAATGAGAGATTAAATACCTAATTAGTCTAAGATAGACTAGATTTAAAATCGAATTTAGGTGTTTTTATTTATTTTATTAGTTTAGTTTAATTTATGTTTAAATGTTTTATTTTAAGTTAATAATGTTAGTTTTATATTATTTATATTTATTTTTATGTTTTTGCAGAAGTAGGATCAAAAATAATTTCAATTGGTGAAGAAAGGAGCATAATGGAGTAGTGCTTTGTTTGCTTATGTTTCCATTTTTCAAGCATATCCCCCACTACAAATGTCCAAATGACATGATTTTTAGACCATTAGAAAACTAAAAGGCAGGGCTACAACTTTATTGTTTACCACTTTCTCAATTCTGATTGAAAAGTGATCAAAATCTTTGTCGATATGAAAGTACTGCATTAGAAGAACAAAATTGAGCAAAACCTTTAAAAGTCGCGACTTTGGAAAATGAGAGCTACAGTGCTCACCGTATTTTCCAAAAATAACAGGTTTATGGGGAATATGTACTAAGCAATTTCTCTAGAGAAAAAGAGCCAAAAACAAAGTAGGAAAGCAAGAGAATTAGATGGAGAATCAAGATCACAAAGCTTCAACTATTAGTTTTTTTTCTCTACTTTTGTGTTTTTCTTATTTTCTTTGACTTAGATTAATGGATAATTTTCTTTAGATGAAGTTTTTATTAGATATTATAAGCTATATTTATATTTCTAGGACTGCAATTGAACTAACATGTAACCTAAATTTTTAATCTCTTTCTTGCTTATCTTTAGTGGGATTTGAATTGTTTATTCCAATTTGTTCTTAATACTTTTAATTATCTTATCACCAATTAAATTGATTTAAGAACCTAAACAAACTGGGGAAAGGGAGTTTAGTGTAGACTAAAATTAAAATAGTATATGATCATATTAATTGATTTGCATATAGGATAAAGATATACCTATAAGACACATGTAGCCAGATTAAAGCCTAAATTTAATGATTATGTTTTAATTTCAATTCATATAGGGATATAGTATTTTGGTTAAAACAGATATTTTTATAAGAAGAGTCAAGAGACTCATATAAATAATTAAAGACTTTAGGTCAACCCGTTGAAATAAGTTAAGAAAGAGAGTTAAAATTTAGATGAAGTGTGAGGGATATTGTAATCCTAGGCTTGTTTGATTTGCTTTTTACCTAATTATCTTGTTGATTTAATTTTTAATTAAATTAATTGAGTAGTTTTTAGTTTAATTAGAATTCAGATTTTAATTATTTGAATAAAACTAAATTTTTCTAATTTTAGTACTTAGTAAAATTTTAGATCAATTCTCTATGGGATTGATACTCTGTTTGATTATATATTATCTATTCGATGCGTATACTTACGTAGTAGAATTTTAACTGACACTCAACTAGTTGAAACTTAGTGGTTGCATGTTAGATTATTTATAAGAATAAAGATGAACAATGTGGATATTGATTAAGGATTCTTGGTTAAGATGTTTCTCATATATAATTGTGTATGTGCATGAAATTGGAAATAATGTGTGAGGTCAGTTATAGTGAAAAATAAATAATTTGAAATCTGAAAAGTTCTTGAAAATGAAAGGAACTAAGAATGTGGGACATAGGGCAGCAAATGTGAGCTGAATTGGAATGATAAACACTAAGTACATTAAGCTTGATTTATTGCTAGGAAGTGTGCAAGTGGAAAGGGATTACCGTGGTAATTAACTGAAAAAGGAAACAATTGACTGGCAAGTTAATTTAATTTGAAGTGTAACCAAATAAGTGGTGAAGTAACATCCTGCCACCGTAAAGTGAGTGAAGGTGCCAATTTTAAAAGATTCTATGCTATA
>NW_018397257.1:2297060-2297142 GCF_002168275.2 Theobroma umbraticum | reverse complement strand
TGTATAGTATTATTCAATGCCTTTATGGAAAGCATGAGTTGTTAGAAAATGATAAGTGGTTTGAATACATGGTTTGGAATGA
>NW_018397257.1:2296644-2297050 GCF_002168275.2 Theobroma umbraticum | reverse complement strand
GCTTTTGTGGAAAGCATGAGCTGATAGAAACAATAGGCATTTGTGAATGCAAATTGAGTTTCAAGGTGTTTTATGTATACCATATACCATATATATATATAATGTATGTAAAGTGTTTTAGAAACCAAGAAATGAGCCTTTTTGCAATGTTTTGCATCAAAATCATGCCTTATATCTTTATGTGACGTGCATAGTTAATTGCACTTGATAAATAGCTTAAATAAAAATTCTTGTGAGCCGGTTTTAGTCTAACTGTAACACCCCATACTCGGATATGGTGGCTAATAGAGCTTATTGGATACCAGTTGGAGTTAATTAAAGTATTTAAGAGTGTTGGAGGGTGAAAGGAATAATTCGGAATAAAATATTTCGTACACGATAAAATAGAAATTTAATAATAATACTT
>NW_018397257.1:2296504-2296634 GCF_002168275.2 Theobroma umbraticum | reverse complement strand
TGAATTAGCAAGTTAAAAGGTGAATTGGAGATGAACTAAGACAAAGTGAGACATTTTGGGTCTCGAGGAGACAAGTGAAAAATTTTGAAATAAAATATAAATAAAATATTAATATTTTATTTGTTATCAA
>NW_018397257.1:2296160-2296494 GCF_002168275.2 Theobroma umbraticum | reverse complement strand
AAAGGAGGATTATATGACTAATCGAAGTGAGGGAGACAAAGTAAGAAAGGGATTTGAAGAAAAACAACATTGGTAGAGCCCGCGTGTCCTTATTAAATAAAGCTAGCACGGGTAAGTATATATTTAAATATTATGATAATGCCTTGATGAGGTGCAAACTTTATATTATATTTGCAAACATGTAAAGGAAAGAAAATAAGATGAAATTGGAATTTAAGAAGTGGTGGAAGGACTAAATTATAAAGCATAAAAGTTTGGAGGGTCACATGATAAATAAGAAAAAGTTTGAAGACTCATTCGTAATTTCAAAATTTAAAGTTAATAGGGGGAATTT
>NW_018397257.1:2295857-2296020 GCF_002168275.2 Theobroma umbraticum | reverse complement strand
AAAAGGAATAAAATGTATTTAAATGGGAGAAAACCATGGTTTGGCAAGGATAGCCTATAGTAAACAAGATAAGGATGGTAATGTGATTTGAAAAGGAAAAGGTACAATCATAGCAAGAAAAGTTATTGGGTGACAAGGTGGCATTAAAAGGAAATGAAAATGA
>NW_018397257.1:2295431-2295847 GCF_002168275.2 Theobroma umbraticum | reverse complement strand
AATACATGTGGAATGAAATGCAAGTGAAACAAATCAAAAGAGAACACCATGTGGACCAATGCATGGATAAGGCAATCTAACCAAAAGATAAAGGAATGGATGAGGAAACATAGCATGAACAAGCCACCAATGAGAGGTGGCATTAATAACAAAGAGAAGAATTGATTGGCAGACATGTAAAAGAGAAAGAAAGAAAATAATAGAAAGAATGCAAAAATGAGAGTGACAGGTGGAAAGGTTTCAAAGTGTCTTTGTTTTGTGATTTTAACCATATAAAAGGTGAAAGAAATATCCCAAAAGTCACCAAGCTTTGGGAAATCCGCCCATGAGAGAAGAAAAAGAAAGCTTTCACAAGTTAACCCTGTGATGTCCGCCCACACCAAAGAAATAGCCAACCAAATGGCTTTGTCTTGAGA
>NW_018397257.1:2293768-2295051 GCF_002168275.2 Theobroma umbraticum | reverse complement strand
TAAGTAGAATGAAAAATGAGATGTATATTGATTGATTATGTTTGTGGCAGCAAAGGTTGCCATAGATGTGAGGAAGTTGTGAATCATATTTGGAAATTCAAGTTTGAACTGAGAGGTAAGCATGCAAAGTGTCTACAATAAGCTTTGGTTGGTTAAAGTGTAAATATTGTGTGATAAATACTTGTAAGTAATGTTGAAAAAAAATATGAGATTTAGTTAATGATTATTGGTTGATATGCTACCATTTATGAGTATAATTAAATGTATTGGATTTGAATGATTGCTAGGGAGAGGGTAAGTAAGAAAAGTTTACCATGATGGCATGATGGATGAGATAACGAGAGACCGACAAGTAGAAATTAGTTATATACGTGCTTGAATCAATAGTGATGTAGCGTTCTGCTATTGTATGGTGAGTAAAGGGTGTTCATTTTAAAATTTACTTGATTAGATATATATATATATATATATATGTGTGTTGGTTTACCTTAAGCTCAAAAATTATGAAAAGCATGAGCTGGTAAAAATGCTAAGAGATTGTGAATGTCTTAAAGTTTGAAAGTGTTTTGACTATATATGTGTATAGTTATATTCATAAAAGATTTTAAAATCGAGAAACAAGCTTTTCAATACAATTTATATCAAAATGTGCCTTATTGATTGTGTGATGTGCATTCATAAATGAATTTCATGCTCACCATGCTGATTTGACATCTAAACCTCATTCAAAAGGTTTTACATTGCAAAGTGTTACAAAAAGGGTTTTTAGTGTGCTACCATGATCGGTATTTTGAAAATAATTTGAAATGATCCTTTGAAAATTTGATTTGACTTTTAAGTGGTTTTATCAAACTAGGAGATTCGAGAATAAGTCGGTTGTCACTTCTGTTAAGTGTGACCCTTGTGTGTCAAGTGAGCTCTAGCTAGAGAACCTTTGGGTCGTCGACGGGCTGTTAGACATGGCTAGGGCCATGGTCTGTGATATACGTGGCAAGGCCATGGGTTGCTATATGTGGCTAGGCCACAAGTGATATTAGTAGTTGCGACCGCTTTATTTTTTGATGTTAGCCAACATCTTCGAGACTACCATAGCATGTGAGAATCTGGTGGAGCAGTGCTCCCGGATTGTTATTACGTGGAAGTGGGTCCATAGGTTGATATTTACGATTTCTTACTCGATAGTGATATCTTTTTGGGTTTTCAAACATTGCTTTTTTCGCATGGTGAGAAATATTAGTTTTTCCACCACTCCCCTATTTGATTAAAAGCTTTCAGTGCTTTAT